>NC_053489.1:377571883-377875633 GCF_905171775.1 Rana temporaria
ATTTTGTTCCCTAGTGTTTTGAAGAGTTCCGAGTGGAGCTTCTTCTGAGATCTAGTCCAGTGAGTTGTCACCGGTTTTGTCGTTTTTTTGGGCTGGCATTTTTGGTGATTGTGAATTTGATGGCATGGTGATCGGTCCATGGTTGCGGCTCATTTCCCAGGATGTCAATTTCCAAATCTTGTTTGAAAATGAGATCGAGCGTATGGCCTGAGGCATGAGTGGGGCCTTGTATTAGTTGCTGCAGACCTAATCCTTCCAGATGGTCGATGCAGGCGTCGGCTACGGGGTCCAGCGAGGAGTTGGCCCAGAGGTTGAAATCCCCAAGCACCAAAAGGTGTTTGATGTTTAGGGTATATGTGGAGATGAATTCCGTCAATGACGTGAGAAGGTGCGTTTTTGGGCCTGGTGGTCTATAGCAAAGTAGCATATGGACCGTATCTTGGGGATTTGTTTGCAGCTGCAGAGTGAGGGTTTCCATAAATGGAAGCGAGTTTTGAAGGACTGGTTTGGTGATCGAGAGGTGAGTCTTATGGATCACCGCCAGGCCCCCCCTCTTTGCCCCACTCTGTTTTGCATTTGAATGCGATAATTTGCTGGCACCAATTCTGCTAGAATGGTGTTGCAGTCGGCTGTCAGCCAGCTTTCTGTGATGAAGAGGCAGTCTAGATCGTGTTGAAGGATGAAATCATAGATTTCTTGTCGGTGTTTTACTGCCGATCTTGTGTTGACCAAAGCGCATATTATGCACTTGGGCTGGGGTACCTGTGCGTAGTTTTTGACTGTAGATCGTTGATTGATTCTCAACAGTCGCTCATTCCTTAGAGCTTTTTTTGGTGACAACTGGGAGTATAGAGGCAAATGGTTTTAGTTCCCGGATGGTTTCTGCAGAGTATTTTAGTTAACCCATGGTCGCAGAAAAAAAACGCAGGGAAGTAATGTTGATTGGGGGGGTCTTATATGGTGATGGGTGGAAGACTGTCCAAGTGAGCCGTCACTCGTTGAGTCTTCTCTCCCCGATTGGTCCAGAGGAAGGCAAAAAAAACCCAGGCGTGCTGTGCCAATCTGCAGCGATCGGGGAAAAAAATTCCTTCCTGACCCCTTAATGGGCGATCGATGCAACCCTGGATCAATTGACTAGGGGGGTTGTCCTGGTTTTTTTGTGCGGTGTCTGCAGCAGCCGAGAGCTGGGAGGACCCTGCCTGGCTGCACCATCCCTGGGGAGAGCCCACTCGTTTGAGAGCGTCCTGCTCTCGCTATCCCTGGGGTTAGCAGACTAAGGTGAGAGCGTCTGCTGCACCGCTGAATCTATTTATCAAGAGTTCCAACTTTATTAGCTGCAAGCTTGTTCTGGATCAGTGATTGAAAAAAATAATGAAGACTCCTGTTTCAAACTCCTGGTTTTTAACTCGGGCACTCTTGGTCAAAGAATGCACTTCTGGTCAGAGAGTCCACATGTGAAGCCACCATCAACTGGTCTGGGAGCCAGCTCCTCTGGGGTGGGTGGTAAAACCCTACAGAGGATTCACCACCCACAATCTACCTCCTTTAGCTACAGAAGCAGCAGCAGCCAAAGGTGTGCTTGTGCCGCAGCAGGTATTAAACCCCCTGTTGCTTTTGGTGGTTGCTGCCACCTGCCAAACGCGACCCATTTAAGTAAATGGGGCCACTCTGCAAGCACCCTGCATCTGCGTGCTTCTGCAGGGTCCAAGGGTTTAAATCAGGTGGTAAGAAAGCAACACAATGCTGCTGCCTTTAACCCCTTGTTTTCTGTACTGTACAATGGTGCAGGGTATTTGCAGAGCGGCCTCGTTCACACGAATGGGTCATGGTCCAACCATGACAGGGTGCACAACTTCTGCTGTGACGTGTAACCCCTGGCCACCCCAGCTGAAGAGGGTGCGGTTGGGGTGGATAAAAACGTCACTGTTCTGAGTCCCCTATAACAGTGGTCATCAACCCTGCCCTACAGGGCCCACTTACAGGCCAGGTTTTATGTATTACCATGGGGAGATGCAGTCTAGAATACTGCAATCACTGAGCAGCAAATGATATCACCTGTCATGTATTTCAGTTATCTTGCAAACCTGGCCTGTTAGTGGGCCCTGTAGGGCAGGGTTGATGACCACTGCCCTATAAGGCTGCTTTCACACTGTGCTGTGGTTTACCTGGATGGCATGTGCAGTGCTTTCACGACTGCCCTGCGTTGGCTGTGCTTTGCCATAGACTTCTATTCTATCATTATCCTGTATGTGTGGCGCACGCTCTGAATGCACACCCAAACTCTTGCATTCAGAAAGTGCACTAAACAGGATATCATTGAAGCCCATAGCTAAGTGCAGCAAACCTGCAGGTACACTGCACCAAGGTAAACAGCAGCACATCAGTGTGAAAGCAGCCCTATACTACTATGCACGGTTTTATTGCTTCACACTGACCTAAAGATCTCCTCTTTCCTGCTGCTGGCACCACTCTGCAGACTGTTAGCTGGGATAAGAGGTGGAGTACAGTTGGTATCACTGCATGGGATAGGAGCCAGTGCTACAGAGGTGGGGCATCAGCTTATGTGGCTCTTGATACCTACTACAATTCGATCTGAGGCTCTGGGGTGGCGGGTCAGCAAGCCCAGACTGCTCTACCAGTTACCTGGCCATAGGGCTGCAACCAACGATTATTTTTATAATCGGTTCGTTGGCCGATTATTTTCGATTAATAACCTTATGTGTGGTGTATAATTTAGTTAATGTGTAAAGTATAAAAATTTACTTTTAAAAATCTCTATGCAGCGCTAATTAGTGTAGCGCCCCCTTACTTTCAGTACTGGCACTACGCTAAAGTTAGTGGGTGAATGAGAGTTATTTTGCTCCCATTCATAATTTGTCAAATTTCAGGCTGCTGCTATTTCTAGAACTGTCCTGTAGGTCAGTCTGCGATCCAGGGGTGTAATCCCACCCCTGGGCGACAGTTGGCGCTAGAGGGGTTCTGACAGAGCCGCTTTTCCCCCGCAGCCAATTAGAGGAGTTTTTTCCCTCGCTGGGCATGCTGGGGAGGGGTATATATGTGGCAGCCGCCGCGTGTTCTGGGTTCGACTCTTCTCTTCGCGGGGTCCACGTTCCAGGTGCGGCATCCACCTTCAGGGTACGCGCATCCACAGACCCTGCCCGCATGACCCGCCTTGCCGGAGCTGCCTGCTCCATGGGAATCCATCCAGATGTTGAGTGACTTACTGAGACGATCCCAGGCTGTATGCCGTTCGGTGGGGGATCGGTTTGAGGAGAACCAGGAGGCAGGTTATCCAAAAGGGCTTGAACATCGGGGATCTGGTCACCAGAATTGACAGGTACATGTCGGCTGTCGACCAGTGACCCCTTTTATTGCATTTACTGGGAGGATTCGCTCAATCCCAATTGTTCTCTTGAGTACTGAAGTAGAAAGCCTGTGGCAGAGGCCTGAGCCAGGTCTGTAATAGAGACATGTTACTCCCAGCAACTTAAAAGTGGCATACCAGCTGCCAGGCTTATAGCAAGGGTCTGTCCGGAGGCACTTCACCCACTCTGGCTAGAGTGGTGACGAACTGTATCTACTACTACTACTGAGAGCAGGACTGCTTGTGTTTCTGATCCAGGCCTGATACCGCACTGTTCTCTATTGCTTCATCAACCTTTCCTATCCCTCTGTTGATGTTGGCCGTTGTTGGGCCTTGGAATAAAGCATTTGAAAACCCATCTGGTGACTGGGACATTCGCTCACTGCTACTACTCACGGTTACTACCCTAGACACACTACAAGGGAACTTAATACGCCGATCCAAACAACACCAGCGCTCCTTCGGGGGTGAGCGCTACATATAGCGCTGAACTTTATCACACATTCTCTTACACAATTTAATTGTAGTGTCAGCAGCATATGTAGCGTATTGTGTTGCGCAGTAATTGTTGCAAATCTAAATGGGCCAACTAACTATATGATTAGGGAGCAAAATCTCTAATCCACTCTGAGAATAACAGACAGAAGAGATTACTGTATCAAAGATTAGAGGTTAAATCTCTGGTAAATATCAGACTTTTATTTAACCTACTTCCCCCCACCCAGCCACTGCAATGTACGGCAGGGTGGGTTCTCTCTCCTGAGTGGACGTTCAGGAACGTCCCTCAGAAGGAGGGGTATTGTGCGCGCAAGCATGGGCTGTGCACGTTCCCGATGCGCTCCCTGTCACCCGACACTGCGCATCTCAGATCGGCAGGAGGGCTCTGTGATTGGCCCTCCTGCTCACATGACAGGCATGTCAATCACAGCTGTCATGTGATGTAAACAGAGCTGGTTGCTAGGCAATCGGCTCTCCTTGCACATTAGTTCTTGGTGAGGAGCGCGGATCACTACAGCCGGCTGGTAATCTGTGTGTATGAACTGTTTTTTACACCGATCACCAGCCTAGTAAAACACAATGTGTCGTCCCCCACATAGGTAAAATCGTATGTCCCAATGATTATCTGCACACATGTCCTAGATGACCTGCGCACATTTGTACATGATCATTTGCGTACATATGTCCCGTGATCACACAAACCAATGATTATACACTTAACAGGATTTTTGTTTACCAATGACATGTAGCAGAATACATTTTGGCGTAATTTATGACAAAATATTTTATTGGATTTCTTATAAAATAGAATAATGAAAAAAAAAAATTTTGCCATCATTTCCGTTTGTTTTCACTTATTTCGCAAAAAAAAAAAAAAATATGGAGTCGTGAATAAATACCACCAAAAGGAAACTCTATTTGTGCGAACAAAATGGTAAAAAATATTTGTGTACAAGCATTGACCGCACAATTGTCATGGTCCTGAAAATTGTCCTGGAAAGCAAGGGGGCGAAAGTGCCCATATTGATGTGGGTTAAAGAAAAGTCTTCCTTCAAAAAAAAAAATTTATTTTAAGAATGTTTGTTTTGATTTTCTGATTGTTGTGGGGTCAAATCGCCATTCCTCTTCAGCCACAGTGATCGGAAAATTCAAAGGAGCAGAATAGAAAACTTATTGGTAAAAGGAATTTCATTCTTTCGTTCAGCGAATGTACAAAGATTTTTCATTTGACTATTCTTGTCCGAAAATCAATACGTTTTACTTTCAAAGATTTTTATTTTCAAAAGAAAAAAAGAGTAACAATACATCAAGCATTCATGCAATCATCAAAAACAAGTCAGAGCAGAAAAGACACGAACTCATGTTGACTACTGGGGTCGGTCTCAAATTATAAACAAGGCAGACCAAGTTCAGATTGATAGGGTTGCATAAACCGTACGAACAGTAAAATTACGGAAAACCCAAAAACAACCCCTAAGATTCAAAGAAGAGGAGGACATCCGGCCACCCCCATGACTAATAAAGCCTCATAAGAGACCCAACCCCGGCACAAAAGGCCACATAAAGCATCAGTACAAGGGAAAAAAAAGGGAAAGCGCATAAAAAAAAAAGAATAAAGTGAGAAAGAGAGAGAAGATAAGAAGAGAAAAGTGGGACTAGGGGGGAAGAAGAGGGGAATGCACGACAGGAAGTTACCATCTCAACAAGCTGAAAATAACCAAGCAAAAAATTGACCTAGGTTCCCGGGATGACGAGATACCCATAAACTGAGCCCATGGAATCCAGACCAATTCAAAACTTGGTATTGAGTCATTCAGCATGGCGGCCAGCTTTTCCTGGCACATGATCCAGGAGATCTTCCTGAACGCCGCCTTACCAGAGACACTCGAAAGTTTCCATGCTTTGGCCAAAGTAATCTTTGCAACCGAGCAAAATAAAGTGAATCAATCTACGCGTCTGTTTAGAAATTCCAGGAAGGTGAGTGTTCAACAAGAAGGACTCTGGGTGCCCTGCAATCTCGTGGCCAGTAACCTTCTTAATAGTTAAAAGAATCTTTCTCCAAAACGGCCTGATTCTAGGGCACTCCCACCAAATATGTGCAAAGGAGCCCAACAGCTGACATCCCCTAAAACATAAAGGTCAGCTGAGGGGAAAATCCTAGCTAACTTAGAGGGGGTCAAGTACCATCTAGTTATGACCTTCAAACTGGCTTCCATGAGAGAAATGTTAATGATACTTTTAAAAGCAGAGGAAACAGTTGCTTGCCAGGTCTCCAGGTTCCACTTAAACTGAAATTCCTCCTCCCATGCTAGCATGAAGGAGGACTTAGTGGACGGTGAGGATAGTGACGCATAGACAATCGATATGCCTCCTCTCCCCTCGATGGACTGACTACAGAATAATTCAAAATCTGTGAATTTAGGAGGGGACGGCTTAGAGGACCAAATGCTATGTAAAAAATGACTAATTTGAAAAAAGCGAAATCTCTCTGAAGGCGGGGAGTTCTAAATTACTTACACAATAGGCTAGGGAAACAGGACCATTAGGGGTGAAAAACTGACCCAGGCGATAGTCCCTTGTCAAGCCACCATCGAAAAGCTTTTATGTCCAATCCGGGGGGAAAATTTGGATTACGAAAGAGGTAATACGAGTGAGAGAGTAGGGGCAAGGATAGGGGGTCTCGACTTGGGAACCATCCATGAGAGGAAATCCAGGGTGTGTAGAGGGACTGCCTGCCGTTCAATCTGTACCCAATCAGGTTTATCCCATTTTGTAAAAATTATGGAGAATTGAGCCAATCTTGATGCCAAATAATATTTATATAAGTGGGGCAACCCTAAGCCACCCTGTTTCCTCGAATGGAAAAGAGATTGTTGTTTAATCCTATAACCCGTACCCCCCCCCCCCCCCAACAAAATTCCAAAATTTTGCTCTGGAAGGATTTCAAGTGATCCTTCCTCAAAGGAATCGGGAGGGCTCGAAAAAGATAGAGAAGCCTAGGAAGCAGGGGTCATCTTTACGGCATTTATTCTACCTAGCCATGACAAGTTGAGTTTAGACCAAGACTTCAAGTCCTGTTCCAATTTACGATACATAGGGGGGTAATTTCGGGCGTAAAGTGTTTCAAATTTAGATGTTCGGAAGATACCCAGATATTTGATAGCAGAGTCACTCCACTCAAACCGGAAATCCCGTTTCAGCAGGGTTACCGTCTCGGGGTCAAGTGAAACATTAAGAGCTAGAGATTTAGAAAAATCGACTAACAAGCCCGAGATAGCCCCAAAGGCATCTAGGATCTTATTTAGATTGGGAATAGAGATCAGGGGGGACGTGAGAAATAGAATTAAATTGTCGGCAAATAAGCCACATTTGTGCATCTTGGGACACGTTAGGATTCTCTCGAATCGCAACCGCAAGCGTTTCCATGGCCATAGCGAAAATAATAGGGGATAGAGGACACCCCTGCCTCGTGCCTCTTGCTATTTGAACCGGAGAGGAGTAGTACCCCTGTAGACGAATACGCGCCGTGGGAGAGGAATATAGGGCTTTCAAAATACCAATAAATCGACAACCAAAACCCCATCTATCTAAAAGTGTAAAAATATAAGGCCAGGAAACTATCGAAAGCTTTTTGAATATCCAGTGATAACAGCATACCCCCGCTGTTTCGGCCCTCCTGGCCAATTAGATTGAAGAATTGACATAATATCAATGACTCTTCTAGTCTGGTCGGCCCCTGCCTCCCCGGGATAAAACCCACCTGGTCCTTATGAACGTATAAGCTGATGAAGGAATTCAATCTATTAGCAAAAATCTTGGTGAGGATTTTGACGTTGTTGTTTATCAGCGAGATCGGCCTATAGTTCCCAACGTCTTCCGGGTTCTTATCGGGTTTGGGTATGACAGTTATAAAGGCGGCGTTTAGCTCCACAACAAGGGGCCTTCCTGATACTTTTTCATTAAAAAACTTTGTCATAAAGGGGGCAAGTAACTCTGAAAATGATTTATAATATGGTACGGAGAAGCCGTCCGGGCCAGGCGCCGAACCCCTTTTCAGACTTTTAATAACCTCCAACGTTTCAGCTACAGAGATCGGATCCTCCATAACGGCTATATGCTCCGCTGAAGTTTAGGGATAGGGAGGGTGTCAAACTGTGAGATGCAGCTCACAGAAGCCTGTCGACCAGAACCATATAGTTTACCATAGAAATCCCTGAACACTGTAAGAATTTTAGAGGGGTCAGAGGTCGTGTACTGTTGATGGGTCCTAATCCTGGGAAGAGTATGGAATTTCGATCTAGGAGACAGCTTGGTAGCAAGCATTCTGCCCAACTTGTCCTTTTGAGAATAAAATTTAGCCCCACTCCATCTAAGCGATTTCTCAGCCCGTGAGGCAAGGACAAGATTGAATTCCAACCTAGCGGCTTCTATTTGGGATGGAACACTAGAGGGGTTCGCCTTGTGTTGGGTTTTAAGAGAAGTGTACAACTTTTCAAGTCTATCAATATCAACTTTCCGTTCTCTTTTCATTTTAGATGCTAATTGGATAAATTTCCCTCTGATGGTAGCTTTATGGGCTGCCCAAAGAACCTCAGCCGAAACATCCCCAGTATTATTTAAGGTGAAGTATTCAGAGAGAGCTTTATTAATTTCAACTAGAACTACAGGGTCAGATAAGAGAGATTCATTGAGTCTCCATTGAAAGGGTTTAGGATTGCGAGAGGGATTATAAATAACAGCTACAACTATGGAGTGGTCAGAGAGACGAATCCAGAATCTTGGATCCAGATACAGTAGGTAAATGGGATGTGGACATCAGGATATGATCAATCCTGGCGTAAGATTGATGCGGGCATGAAAAATGAGTAAAGTCCCTAGTTGTTGGGTTTTGCTCCCGCCAGATATCCGCTAAACCGCGCGTATGAAGAAGACGGGCGAATTTCAAGCTAGCTCTAGTGGGACGTTTTAGAGTGGATTTAGACTTATTAGATTTATCAAGCCCCTGATCTAGCGCCAGATTGGAGTCACCCCCAAAGATGGGAGTCCCTTCAATCAGCGGGCCCAAGGTGGAAAACATAGAACGAAAGAACGGTAATTGACCTTTATTCGGAGCATAGTACGAAACAAATGAGAACATGTGGTCATCAATCAGACCTTTAACTAATAGAAACCTGCCATCCGGATCTCTATATTCAGCATGCCAGGAAAAATTAGAAGCTTTGTAAAATACTATCGCCACCCCTTTAGTTTTATCCTCAGCGTTCGCTAAATAAAACGTAGGGTAATTATGGTGAAGAAAAGTGGGACTGTATCGCCTGGGGAAATGGGTCTCCTGTAGTAAAATAACATCGCATTTTAAGCGATTTATAGCTGTCAAACAGCTTTCTTTCCGTTTGATGGGAGAATTAATGCCCTGAGTGTTGTGAGAGGCTATTTTAAGGACCGGAAGGGGTTTGTCAGCCATCGAGGGAGGAAAAGGAATGCCACTAATCCCTGCGTCACTTACCTTAAACAGAACCAGACCCCCAGACGGCAAGCAGACGGGACACCCATCCAAGAACGGGATACAAACGGAACTCTCAAATTTATCCTGGCAAAAAACACAGATGATAATGTTCCCAAGGTGCAAGGGAAAGGGGGGGGAGAAGGGAAACAGAAGGAGAAAAGATGAGAGAGAGAGCGAGAATAAAGAGACAAAGATCACAGACAATCTGTCAGGTCACCTGTGGCCAGGTGACAAGTGCACCCCATAGGGGTCAGGGATGCACCACAGGGAAGTGAACCCTATAGCCGACTACTGCTGGCAGGGAGGAAGCGTAACCCAAGATCACCCAGGGCGCGGAGTCTAAGACCCAGTTTTGTATTCACCAGAGCCTTTGATGGTAAGGATGGTCTTGGCCGCAACTCGGTCCAGGTCGCGTTCCCGGGATTCCTTAAGTCACACTCCGCAGGGAGAAAGGGGAAGCAGCCAGCAGGACAAACGGTGGTGATGGACAGGCCGAGGTCAGGGCAACAGGCAGACAAGGATAACCGTGGGACATGCAAATAGTCAGGGGCACAGGCAGACAAGGAAGTCGGGGACAAGCCAAAACGGTACACGGAAAGATGATCGTAGCACTCTGCAAACAGGAACTAGCAAACTACACTGCAGACAGGAACTAAGCATAGGAACACTGTTGAACAGCACTGCAGACCTGTAGAGCAACGGTTAATATAGGCTTCCTGGGATGGACTAGGGTGGAGCCATACAGGAAGAGGAAGTGATAAAAAGGAAAACCAGAACAGGGTCAGCCTCTAATGAACACATGGAGATCAGGTAAGCAGACAGACTTGATGCATATTCATGACAGTACCCTCCCTCTTACGAGGCCTCCCCCTTCCCCGCCTGAGTCCGGGTTTAGAGGGAAACTTCAGATGAAAATTCTTCAATAGACGAGGTGCAAAGACCTCTGATGCAGGAACCCAAGCCCTCTCCTCAGGACCAAAGCCTTTCCAATGAACGAGGTACTGAAGAGCGCCTCTACAGAGTCGGGAATCCAGCACTTGACTGACCTCATATTCCTGATTTTCCTCAGAGACTGGTGCCGTGGTGGGGAGAGGACGAGAGAACCTATTAAGGACTAAAGGCTTCAGAAGGGAAACATGGAAGGAGTTAGAGATTTTGAGGTTTTTGGAATCTGAAGTTTGAAACAAACTGGATTCAGCTTAGCCGTTATGGTGTATGGACCAATGAATCTTGGAGCAAACTTCAGAGAAGGAACTCGGAGCTTGATGTTTCTGGTGGAGAGCCAGACTTTGTCCCCTGGTTGAAGAGAAGGCGGTTTACGCCTGCGGCGGTCAGCAAAGCCTTTGAATTTGTCGGCAGCTGCCCGGAGGGAATCATGGACGTCACTCCAGATGGAATTGAAGGACTCCTGAGCTGAAGCCAAAGTTGGGATATCCAGAGAACAGGTCATGGGAAGTGGAAGTTGAGGATGTCTTCCATAAACTGAGAAAAAGGGTGTTCTCTGCGAACTGGTATTTACATGATTGTTATGGGAAAATTCCGCCCATTCCACCAATCGTCATGATGAGCGGAGACTAAGGTACGAAGAAAAACCTCTAACTCCTGATTAACCCTCTCCGTCTGCCCATTGGATTGAGGATGGTAAGAAGAGGAAAAATCCAAAGCAATATTGAGGGATTTGCAAAAGGCTCTCCAAAAACGAGACGTAAATTGAACACCCCTGTCCGAAACAATATGAGAAGGAACCCCATGAAGACGGAAAATCTCTCGAACAAAAATGGGGACCAAGGCAGGAGCAGAAGGAAGACCAGGAAGGGGAACAAAATGTGCCATTTTGGAGAACCGATCGACTACCACCCAAATGACCGTATTACCGTCAGACAGTGGAAGATCGGTGATAAAATCCATGGCAATGTGAGCCCAGGGCTCCTTAGGAATGGGCAAGGGCATGAGGAGACCAGCAGGAGCTTGTGTGGAGGATTTGAACTGAGCACAGACATGACAAGCCTTGACATAGTCTTTAACCTCCGAGCGGAGATTTGGCCACCAATAGTGACGACTAATGAGTAGGAAGGACCGGAGGAAACCAGCATGGGCCCGCCACCTTGGAATCATGTCCCCAACGAAGGATCTTGGCTCTTAGCTCAGTGGGGACAAAGGTCTTACCAGGAGGAATTTTTGAGTCCAGGGTGGTGGAATGGGCAACAATGCATGAAGTTGGAATGATCGGCTCAGGTTCAAGAGTGAGCTCTTCGTCCAAGGTGTCAAAGGATCTAGAAAGCGCATCAGCCCGACCGTTGCAGGAACCAGGTTTGTACGTAATCGTGAAATTAAAACGGGAAAAGAAGAGACTCCACCTGGCCTGTCTGGGATTCAGACGTTTAGCATTCTGTAAGTACTGTAGATTCTTGTGATCGGTGAAGATCGTTATGGAGTGAGGAGAACCCTCCAACAGATGACGCCACTCTTCTAGCGCCAATTTAATTGCGAGAAGTTCCCGGTCACCGATGGCATAATTTTCTCTCTGCCTGAGAGAATTTTTTGGAAAAGAACGCACATGGCTCACGTCTCTTCTCAAACAGCTGAAGAAGCACCGCTCCCACTCCCACTGAAGAAGCGTCCACTTCAATAAAGAATGCCTCCTCAGGGTTTGGTCTCCTCAAAAGAGGTCCAGAGACAAAGGCCTGTTTCAGATCGTGAAACGCAGAGACGGCTTCGGGAGGCCAGTCTTTGGCATTAGCACCCTTCTTGGTCAAAGCGATAATAGGCGCGGCAATGGAAGAATAATTCCTGATGAACTGCCTATAATAATTTGTGAAACCAAGAAAGCGCTGTGTGGCCTTGAGGCTAGCAGGAAGAGGCCAATTGGTAATGGCTAAGACCTTCCCAGGATCCATACGAAGGCCCAAGCTTGAAACAAAGCATCCTAGAAACAGGACCTCAGAACATTCAAAGGAGCATTTCTCCAGTTTGGCATAGAGATTCTCTCTGAGGCGCTGGAGTACAGTGCGGACATGGTTCCTGTGGACACGCAGATTTTCCGAAAAGATTAGAATGTCATCCAGATAGATGACAACAAACTGGTACAGCAGGTCCCTGAAGATTTCGTTGACAAAGTTTTGAAACACGGCTGGGGCATTACATAACCCAAAAGGCATGACCAGATACTCATAATGGCCGTCTCGAGTGTTAAACGCAGTCTTCCACTCATCACCTTCTCGTATTCGAATGAGGTTGTACGCCCCTCTGAGATCCAACTTGGTGAAAATGGAGGCACCCCTCAACCTATCGAACAACTCAGATATCAAGGGTAAGGGGTAACGATTCTTAATAGTAACAGCGTTTAATCCTCGATAATCAATACAGGGTCTCAAGGTACCATCCTTCTTGGCAACAAAAAAGAACCCTGCTCCTGCAGGCGATGACGATTTCCGAATGAAACCTCTGTCAAGGTTTTCTGCGACATACTCAGACATGGCCTGGGTCTCTGGGATGGACAAAGGGTATGTGCGACCCCTGGGCAGAATTGCTCCAGGAACAAGGTCAATGGCACAGTCAAAAGATCTGTGGGAAGGAAGCACCTCAGCTGATTTCTTACAGAACACATCCCGGTAATCGCTGTAAGCAGTGGGAAGATCCGAAGATACTGATGTGGTAGCAACCGGAAGTCCCCCCTTAGGAGTCGCCTTGGAAAGACATGATGAGAAACATGAAGGGCCCCAAGCCAGAATCTGCCCAGAAGCCCAGTCCACATGGGGAGAGTGGAGCTGTAGCCAAGGAAGGCCCAATACAATGGGAGTGGAGGCTTTAGGTAGGATGAGAAAGGATATCCACTCCTGGTGGAGAATCCCTATCGACATCCTAATAGGTAGTGTCTGGAAGCGAATAGGACCCCCTGGGAGAATAGTGCCATCAATTGCCGAGACTACCAGCGGCGTAGTGAGGGCTGAAAGGGCAAGCTTCATAGAAGAAGCAGTTCTCCAGTCCATAAAGTTGCCGGCAGCCCCGGAATCCAGATATGCAGAGATCGATAGGGGAGAAGTGCTTACATGAAGGGACACCGGAAGGAGCAGACGGGAAGGTGATGTTTCTGAGTCCAATACTCCACCTTCTAAATGTATTAGACCTGAGCGTTTCCCGGGCGAAGCGGGCAGGAGTCACGAAGATGGCCCTTGCCTCCACAATAGAGGCACAAGCCCAGAGTTCTGCGTCTAGCACGTTCTTTGGGTGTTAGTCTGGTGCGGCCCAGCTGCATAGGTTCCTCAGCAGGCAGAGGATGGTCCACGGGACGAAGTGAGGGAAGCACAGACTGACTAAGACTTAGGGAGTGCTGGTGTCTTTTCTCAATGGACCTCTCCTGAAAACGAATATCG
Source organism: Rana temporaria (assembly GCF_905171775.1). Taxonomy (NCBI): domain Eukaryota; kingdom Metazoa; phylum Chordata; class Amphibia; order Anura; family Ranidae; genus Rana; species Rana temporaria. Next base: position 377,585,625 of record NC_053489.1, read on the forward strand.
ATCTGGTTGCACAGGGAGATGACATCGTCCAGACCGAGGGGGATGGTTCTTCCCGCTAATTCGTCCTTCACTCAGTCAGAGAGGCCATGTAAAAAGGTAGCGACCAGGGCCTCATTGTTCCAGCTCAATTCAGCTGAGAGTATACGGAACTGAAGAGCATATTGACCCACTGAACGAGATTCTTGGCGGAGCCGTAGCAGAGCACTGGCCGCTGAAGAGGCCCGAGCCGGCTCTTCAAAGATGTTCCGAAAGAGCTTTAGGAAGTTGAACAGGCTGGAAACTACAGGATCATTCCTCTCCCACATAGGGGCAGCCCAGGCTAAAGCTTCACCGGAAAGGAGGAAAATAATATAGGCTACCTTTGCCCGATCAGACAAGAAGTTTTGAGGCTGAAGTTCAAAATGGATGGTGCACTGGCTAAGAAACCCCCTGCAGGCCTTGGAGTCTCCAGAAAAACGGACTGGAGGTGGTAGCTTCAGCGAATGCGACTCTGCGACTGGTGCGACGGGTGCTGCCGCTGGTAGTACTTGGGGTTGTAGATTCGGGGTTCCCAACGAGGTCTGAAGCTGGTCAAAGCGGGAAGCCAGATCCTGAAGGAAACGCACCACCTGAGCCTGATTAGCTTCATGCGTCTCGAGTCTGTGAACAACGCCCTGTAATGGATCATCTGCAGGAAGCGGCACGTCGGCCGGGTTCATGGCTGTTCAAACTGTCAGGTCACCTGTGGCCAGGTGACAAGTGCCCCCCGTAGGGGTCATGGATGCACCACAGGGAAGTGAACCCTATAGCCGACTACTGCTGGCAGGGAGAAAGCGTAACCCAAGATCACCCAGGGCGCGGAGTCTAAGACCCAGTTTTGTATTCACCAGAGCCTTTGATGGTAAGGATGGTCTTGGCCGCAACTGGGTCTAGGTCGCGTTCCCGGGATTCCTTAAGTCACACTCCGCAGGGAGAAAGGGGAAGCAGCCAGCAGGACAAACAGTGGTGATGGACAGGCCGAGGTCAGGGCAACAGGCAGACAAGGATAACCGTGGGACATGCAAATAGTCAGGGGCACAGGCAGACAAGGAAGTAGCACTCTGCAAACAGGAACTAGCAAACTACACTGCAGACAGGAACTAAGCATAGGAACACTGTTGAACAGCACTGCAGACCTGTAGAGCAACGGTTAATATAGGCTTCCTGGGATGGACTAGGGTGGAGCCATACAGGAAGAGGAAGTGATAAAAAGAAAAACCAGAACAGGGTCAGCCTCTAATGAACACATGGAGATCAGGTAAGCAGACAGACTTGATGCATATTCATGACACAATCTCTCTGAGAGAGGCGGATCAGACTCCGAGGGGTGCAAAGATCCCCCGGGGCCAGACCCTTCCAAAAAAGTCTGCATAAAAAGCTGCAGACAACCCATCCCACAGGCTCCGAAGAAACCGAGAGATAGGTGGAGGCGCATGCTAGGTACACAGCTCCCGGGCACCTAGTAAAAAAAGACAAAAACATAAGAAATAAACACATAGAGAAAACGTATTTTCAATTATCTAAAGCCTACAGAAAGGGACCAGACCCTCGTAGAGAGGTATACCACAACCCCCCTCCCAGGTGGAATAAAACAAAAAATGTCCAAAAGCTTTTACCCCCCTAAAGACAAAAGGAAGAAAAAAAAAAAACCCATACAAATTTAAGGACTTGGTCATCAGAATTTTTTTTTTTAGGGAAGACAAGCAGGGGAGGGACGAGGAATTTGAAAAATGAACTCCGAGCAGGACTAATGGGGGAGGCAAACACCTCCCTCCTGCCAGGAGTAACCAAAATGAGGGAAAAAAAGGGCAAAGTTCCACCACACGCTCTCAGGTTTGGAGAATGTCCTTCTGTTTCTTTGACTTCGGTTTGTTCCAAAGCGGAGTGAGCAGACTGTTCGGAGATGGGCGTTTGGCCGGGTTGTGCGATGGATTTGAAGTGTCCATGTCAGCTTCCAGGGTGATTAGCTTCAATGAAAGGAGGATCTTCTCTCCCTCTTGAAGGGTGGAAAAGGAATAGTACTTCCCATTAAGAGAAAATTTAACAGCGAATGGAAATGTCCACCAATACTTTATAGCCTTTTGAGACAGGACCGCCAGCATGGGTTTCAGGGAACGGCGTCTCTGAATTGTGGATTGGGACAGATCGGCGAAAATTTGAACTGGATGACCCTAGCACAGGATTTGGTTCGTTGCTCTAGCTTGTTTCATTATCTCTTCTTTAACCAAAAAAAAATGAGGCTTTATGATCACATCCCTAGGAGTGCCATCCTTTCTGGGGGGGCCCAGAGCTCTGTGAGCCCTATCAAGTTCCAGGCGATGTCGCGGGATATTCGGGATCAATGATAAGATCAACTCATGGGTAGCTTGCATAACATCCATTACAGCCTCTGGAAGACCCCTGATCCTAAAATTGTCCCTTCTGGATCTGTTTTCGAGTTCATCAATCCTGAGGAGAGCCGAATCAAGTCTGTCCTGTAGCGTTTGTATATGACCAGAATTCTGGTTAGTGGCGGAAACTAGCTTATGTTCGATTGCTTCCATCCTTGAGCCCAGGTTCTGGAAGTCAGCCTTAATGTCAGTGGTTATTTTAGCTGCCGTAGATGCCAGTCCCCTGTCCAGGAGAACTGACAATTTGTGGAATAAGTCATCCGAAAAAGATTCTGGGGATTGCATGTTAGGGAAAGGACTATCCTGCTGCACATGAATGGACAAGCCTGCTGATCTATGCCCTGCATCACCAAATGTCCTACTCAGCAGGGACTCGGTGGAGGCTGGGGAGGGAGTCATTTGAGGATGAGCCGCACTCTGATGTGCTGGAGTGAATGATAAAGTGGCTGGAGCGATTACCTGCCTCGGCTCTGAATGTCCCTCCACGTGTGCTGCGAGCTGCTGTGCTGCGGCGGCCATCTTGGATCCCCCGGGCGACTGGGCCCGATCAAATTGCGGCCTGAGATCCCGACGAACCGGAATGCTCGTCATATGGGGGGATAGACCGGGTCAGCGGGAGTCTGGGGCTCTCGTTGATGTGTGGAGAGGACCCCTCTGGCGGCTGCTGTTGGTGCCGCGGGAGCAGTGTACGGTGGAGCTCCGGATCACGTGGCCATCTTGGATCCCTCGCGCATGCGCACCATCAATACGTTTTTATAGTGAACGTGAGGCTCGCCTTACACCTATGCAGTTTGCTTTTCTCAAGTCCAGGAGAGAGGAGAGATGACTGGCCCCACCTGACAGGAAACACAATCAAAAAGAGATTAAAAACCCCGCCCCTGAACAATTTTCTCTGATTTTTTTTTTCTGCTCCAGAGGGGGACCAGACAGGGTTGCCCCCTGTCGCCTAGTCTGTTCGCCCTGACCTTGGAGCCCCTTGCGGTCTTGGTCAGGGACTCGAGCCGTGTCGTTGGGCTTCGGGTCGCCCCTCTGGAGGAAAAAATTTTGTTATACGCGGACGACACTCTACTGTACCTTCATGATGCTGGGACTCATTGGCAGCTGCCCTTGAATTATTTGATGTCTTCGGTAAGTTCTCTGGGATATGCATAAACTGGGCTAAGTCCTCCCTGTTTCCCTTGGACGCTGGAGCTGGGGAGTCAGCCTCCCAGACCCAGCTGCAGTGGGTTGAGGAGTTCACCTACTTGGGGGTCAGGATCTCCAGAGACCTTCACTCTCATCGCCTTAACTTGAAACCGGTCTTCGAGCGCCTTAAAGATCATTGTGCCCGTTGGTCCACTCTTCCACTTAATCTGCTGGGACGCATTAACGTGTTAAAAATGATATATTTGAGGCCTGCAGTGCGTTCCTGATCGTTGCCTCGGATGGTTTCACCGACGCCCCGTGAGGGTGCTCCTGATTCTACAGTTCTGCTCTACCTACGGTGGAGCCTCTTCATGTTGGTTTGTTGGTTCCCCCCTCTTCGTTGTTCAGTTTTAACCATTCATTTTTTATCCTAATTTTTTATTTTATTTTTTATATATAATGGGGAGGGGAGGGGGGGAAGAGTTTTTATTGGGAATCCTTGCCACCAGGTTTCCCTGACATGAACCTTGGTGGGTCACGTTCACTTGTCACGGTCTGCTGGACCTCCTGAGGGACTTGGCCACCAGGCCCTTGCTCTATTCATTTTTCCACGTGGCCGCAATCTAACTGCATTTGATCAGCCACTGGGGCTCTGGCGATGGGCACAAGTTTTCTTTTCTTTTCTGTGCACGTCTATGCTGAACTATCGTCACTTAAGGTGGAACTCTGACAGGTTTGTTTGTTACAGGGCTGAAGCTGCATACCGGACAGTTTATGTTTTTGTTTCTGGTATAATGGCAGGGGGAGGGGGGAGGGTTTTTGACCATCACCATGTGTCAGGGCTCCATTCCCGGCTCCATTGAGCTCCCGCGCATGCGCGGTACGGCAGCGCGCCGTGTGCGTGGAAGCGCGCACGTGCAGGTATGCGACAACCCTGGGGCCAATCAGAGGCCGGACACTCCTATTTAAACCAGCAGCCTTCCCTGAACAGGTTGCTGGTTTGTCTTCAGCTCCTATGTGTTTACCTGTTGCCGTACCTGCCTGTTTTGACCCGGAATTCCTGACGACTCTCCTCTCACCTGGAACCTCTGACCCTTTGGCTAACGTGACCCGGATTGCTGTTGTCTCCTGCCCCTTGACCTTGGCTTGCTCTCATGGACTCCCTCTGAACTCTCCTGCCCTTGACCCTCGGCCTGTGACTCGGATTTGCCTTCATCTCCCGTGGACCCTACCAGACGTACCTACCAGTTCCTGCCTGACCAACGCTTGTCTCCAGTCTTCTGCACCTGCCCTGCTTCTGTCAGCTGCACCAAGTCTGTCTGCCAGCTCCCGGCACCGGTGCCTCCTTGTGCCGTCCCTCCTCTGTCCCAACTCCAGGGAGTGGTCTGCACAGGGTCGCAAAGGTGAGCCGCCCTCAGCATCTCGGTCTCGGTGAGTACAGGTTCTGACAGTACAAACCAGCCCGATGTCTGAGACCGACAGGGCGCGCTCACCCTTTGAGACGCTGTGCCAACAGGTCTCCGCCTTAACAGAGGCAGTCCAGAAGCTTCAGGAAGTCTACCTCCAGATTGATGGCCGCCTCCAACAACTGGCCGGTTCCCCAGGTCCATCCGCTGCAGCCCTAGCCTCTTCACCTGGACCTTCTACTGCCCAAGCTCCTGCAAGCCCTGCCATGATGGGGAGTAATCCCGAACCCCGGGTCTCCATGCCCGAGCGATTCTCAGGCGACCGCCGGAAATACCGGGCTTTCAAGAATGCCTGTTCCCTTTACCTGGCCTTGCAACCTAGAACTTTTGTGACTGAAGCTGTTAAGGTTGGATTCGTAATCTCTCTTCTTTCTGAGGAGCCTCAAGCATGGGCACACTCCTTAATGGAACAACGCAGTCCAATACTTGACTCTATGGACACCTTCTTCACCCACATGGGGAAATTATACGACGATCCTCTACGTGCAGCCACAGCGGAGGGTACTCTGCACAGCTTAAATCAAGGGAGACGGCCGGTGGAAGACTACACCGCCGAATTTAGAAAGTGGTCTGCTGACACAGGCTGGAATGAGCTGGCCCTCAGGTACCAATACCGCCAGGGCCTCTCTGAGAACCTAAAGGATGAGCTTGCAAGGTCGGCACCCCCTGCCTCTCTGGAGGATTTAATCCAAACCGCCACTCAGCTGGATAGGCGCCTTCGAGAACGTCGTTCGGAGAGGTTCCAGTCCAACCGGCCTAACTGGGTTCCACCAAGATATGCTCCAGTACCTCCGCCTCACCCAGCTCCACCAAACACCTCATTACCCGACCCAGAGCCGATGCAGCTTGGTATAGTACGGGCCCCTCTGACTCCAGAAGAGAGACTCCGGAGGCGTCAATCTAACCTCTGTCTGTACTGCGGAGCCGCCGGACACTTTTTGCGCACTTGCCCAGTAAGGCCTTGTAAGTCGAAACCTCCATCTGCTATCAATTTCCCTGTTACCAGTTTGCCTCAGACTTATGTTATCCTCTTTCTTTCCCTACAGCTCCCGGAAGGGGCAACACGTCTGCCGGCGATAATTGATTCCGGGGCCTGCAGCTGCTTCTTGGACTCATCCTTGGCCCAAAAGCTGCGTATCCCCTGCCGTACCAAGGATTTTCAGCTGCAAGTTCATCTGGCTGACGGCTCTCTTCCCCGTTCCGGATTGATTACCCAGGAAACCCTTCCTCTTTGTGCCATCTCAGATTCTGGGCACCGGGAGTTCCTCTGTTTGGACTTGATCCCGTCCCCCATGTTCCCTATCATTCTGGGTCTCCCCTGGCTACAAGTTCATCTGCCCTGCATTGATTGGCTCAAGAAAGAAGTCAGCTTCCCTTCCACCTACTGTTCCCAGCACTGTCTCGCACCCGTTCCAGTCTCCTGCTCCACGTTAGCTACTCCACCTGAAGACCTACAGCATGTTCCTCCAGCCTACCTAGACTTCAAGGATGTCTTTGACAAAAAACAAGCCGATTGTCTCCCACCACATCGGTCATATGACTGCCCCATTGACCTCTTGCCCGGATCTGAAATTCCCTTTGGGCGCATATTCCCCTTGTCAGAGACTGAGTTGAAGACCCTCAAGGCCTATATTGAAGAAAATTTAAGTAAGAAGTTCATCCGTCCCTCCTCCTCGCCAGCGGGGGCGGGGATCTTCTTTGTCGAGAAAAAAGATGGATCGCTTAGACCCTGCATTGATTATAGGGAGTTAAACAAAATTACCATCAAGAATCGGTACCCGCTGCCTCTAATCCCCGAGCTCTTTCAAAGGTTCCGATCAGCTCAGGTTTTTTCTAAATTGGACCTCCGGGGCGCCTACAATTTGGTCCGAATAAGGGCAGGAGATGAGTGGAAGACTGCGTTCAGGTCCAGATTCGGGCACTTCGAGTATCTGGTCATGCCCTTTGGGCTTTGTAATGCGCCCGCCACTTTCCAGCATCTAGTCAATGACATTTTTCGACAATTTTTAGATGACTTCCTCGTAGTCTACTTGGACGATATTCTCATCTTTTCAGCCACAAAAGAATTACATCGGCAACATGTCAGGCAGGTTCTCACCATCTTGAGACAACACCGGCTTTATCTCAAATCAGAAAAATGCGAGTTCGAAAAGACATCAGTGCAATTTTTAGGATTCATCATTTCTGTGAATGGGGTAGCCATGGATCCCCAGAAAATCAGTGCTATCCAGGAGTGGGCACCTCCAACAGACAAGAAGGGCGTTCAGCGCTTCATTGGCTTCGCCAATTTTTATAGACGATTCATCATCGGTTTTTCATCAATTGTTTCTCCCATCACCAAGTTGACCCGCCAGGGGCACCGCTTCCAGTGGCCACAAGAGGCTCAGGAGGCCTTTATCAAACTCAAAGCGGCCTTTACCTCGGCACCTGTACTTTGTCATCCGGATTCTACGTTACCTTTTGTTCTAGAAGTGGACGCCTCGGAATCTGCTACAGGCGCTATTCTTTCCCAGAGACAGGGACCGAAGTCGCTTCTTCACCCAGTAGCCTACGCCTCTCGGAAACTAAGTCCTCCTGAGCGCAATTACGACGTAGGCGATAGAGAACTACTGGCCATAAAATTTGCACTGGAGGAGTGGAGGTACCTGCTGGAGGGGGCAGCGCATCCCATTATCATTTTCACTGACCACAGGAACCTGGAATACTTACGGTCTGCAAAACGCCTTAGGCCCAGACAAGCCCGTTGGGCTCTTTTTTTTGCTCGCTTCAATTTCCATATTACCTATCGTCCTGGCGCAAAAAATGGAAAAGCTGATGCTCTCTCCAGGATGTTTCCAGAAACGCCCGATACTTCCGAGCCCAGCACGATCCTGTCACCTCAAAATTTTTTACTTCTCCCTCAAACAGATTTGTTGACTGCTCTAAAGACCGCATGCCAACGGTGCCCTGATCATGAGGTTTCCTCCTTGGAGAAAAAGGACGACCTGCTGTGGTCTCGTGGGAAGATTTTTGTTCCAACAGAGGCAAGACAGTTAATTCTCAGCACCTTCCATGATCGTAAATTGGCTGGCCATTTTGGTGCTCGTAAAACTTCCGAACTGATCTCTCGCTCCTTCTGGTGGCCTAAATGGAGGTCCGACTGCAAGGATTATGTCTCTTCCTGTATTCGCTGCCAGCGGAGTAAGGGGCCAAACACGAAGACCTGGGGGCTGCTGAAACCCCTTCCTATCCCAGAACGGCCCTGGATTGACATCTCCATGGACTTTATTGTCGACCTGCCTCCTTCAGCCGGGTTTACCTCGATCCTAGTCGTGGTGGACCGTCTGTCCAAGATGGCGCATTTTTTGCCCATGGTGGGTACGCCCTCCGCGGCAGACACAGCCAAAGTCTTTTTTAAAGAAATTATCAAGCTCCATGGAGTGCCCAAAAGCATAGTATCTGACAGAGGTACTCAATTCACATCCAAATTTTGGAAGGAACTTTGCAGAGCTTTGGAAGTGAAGATCTGTCTGTCCTCGGCCTATCACCCTCAAAGTAATGGCCAGACAGAGCGCACTAATCAAACGCTAGAACAGTATCTACGATGCTTTTGCTCAGTCTCCCAAGACGATTGGTCCTCCTTGTTATCTACAGCCGAGTTCGCTTACAATAATTCCATACATTCTTCCACAAACCAAACCCCGTTCTGGGCTAACTTCGGTTTCCACCCTTCCTTTTTGCCGGACTCCATCCCGGAAACATCTGTGCCAGCGGTCCAGGAACGTGTGACCTGCATCCAGCAAAACTTTCAGAAGTTACAGGAAAGCATGCAGCAAGCTCAGCAGGACTATAAGAGGTTCCATGACAAGGGGAGGAAGGATTGCCCTGTCTTCAAAGTGGGTGAGAAGGTCTGGCTATCCGCCATCAACCTCAAGTTACCTATTCCCTCTCGGAAGCTGGGTCCAAGGTTCATCGGGCCATTTGAGATCAGGCGAGAAATCAACCCAGTAGCTTTTGAGTTGGCTTTACCCAGGTCCTACAAGATCCACCCTGTGTTTCACGCCTCCCTGCTTAAGCCCGTTGTGTCTGACCCCTTCAACGGTAGAGAAGAACTGCCGCCACCACCAGTGGAGATTGAGGGGGAAAAGGAATTTGAGGTGGAGGCCATCTTGAATTGTAGGAAGAGAGGAAGACAATTACAATACCTCATCAAATGGAAGGGGTATCCCCCTGAAGACAACTCCTGGGAGCCTTCCCGAAATCTCCATGCCCCTCGTCTGATTCAGGCCTTTCATGCGGAGCACCCTGAGGTGATGGACAGTTTGGGCGTCCGGAGTCCGCCCCTTGGGAGGGGGCACTGTCAGGGCTCCATTCCCGGCTCCATTGAGCTCCCGCGCATGCGCGGTACGGCAGCGCGCCGTGTGCGTGGAAGCACGCACGTGCAGGTATGCGACAACCCTGGGGCCAATCAGAGGCCGGACACTCCTATTTAAACCAGCAGCCTTCCCTGAACAGGTTGCTGGTTTGTCTTCAGCTCCTATGTGTTTACCTGTTGCCGTACCTGCCTGTTTTGACCCGGAATTCCTGACGACTCTCCTCTCACCTGGAACCTCTGACCCTTTGGCTAACGTGACCCGGATTGCTGTTGTCTCCTGCCCCTTGACCTTGGCTTGCTCTCATGGACTCCCTCTGAACTCTCCTGCCCTTGACCCTCGGCCTGTGACTCGGATTTGCCTTCATCTCCCGTGGACCCTACCAGACGTACCTACCAGTTCCTGCCTGACCAACGCTTGTCTCCAGTCTTCTGCACCTGCCCTGCTTCTGTCAGCTGCACCAAGTCTGTCTGCCAGCTCCCGGCACCGGTGCCTCCTTGTGCCGTCCCTCCTCTGTCCCAACTCCAGGGAGTGGTCTGCACAGGGTCGCAAAGGTGAGCCGCCCTCAGCATCTCGGTCTCGGTGAGTACAGGTTCTGACACCATGGGACCTTTTTTATATTTTGCACCTTTGATATGCACGAACAATATGGCCTGTTGCATGTTGCCCTTGCCCATTTTTTACTATGCAATAGTCATGTCTGTGAGAATGTATTGTTTTGAATTGCATAATGGATAGTCGAATTAAGATACTTTCATGGAATGTCAGGGGTTTGAATAATTCAAGAGGGCGGGGATCTCGGTTCTTGGGTCTCGGTGGCGGGAATGACGGAACTGTGGAGATGGAAACATCCGGGTGTCATCTCTTACTCTCACTTATCATCTGCACATAGGTCGTCAGCTAGGATAGACTTGGCGTTTGGCAATGCCCATATCTTACAAAATGTGTGCAGGATGGAGTACTTGGCCGGGGGCCCCTCAGACCACAACCCACTTATGGCCACCTTGGCCTTCCCAGACCGGGGGACGAGGGGGGGCTGGAGACTGTCACCAGGCTGGTTGGTGGAGGATCAGGTACTAGAACACCTTAAGGCAGCCAGGAGGGACCACAATCAGGAATCTGAAATCCTGACGGCTAAAGAACGGGAGAGTGCTAAAACATATGCAGACTCTCCCTCGGAGGCCAATTATGTGTCCCTACTGGAGGCTAGGCGTGCAGTAGCCTTACATTTCTCAGATCTAGCACACACTGAGGTAAAAAGGAAGGCGGAGACCATCTTTGCAGAAGGGGACAAAAACGGTAAGCTCCTGGCTAATCTTGCCGCGGATCCGAAAACGACGGTCAGTGTGCCTGTGGTGAGGGGGAGGTGAGGGGGAGGGGAGGGGCCCTGGTTACTGATCCCGCGGAAGTACTAGATGAATTTGTGAGTTCTTACTCGGCTCTTTACTCGCCCATCTCGGCATATGACTCTGCTGGGTTGGACGAGTTGTTGAGGGGAGTTGCTATGCCCCGTCTGTCGGACGAGGATGCTGAGTCCCTGGATAAGCCCATTTCGGTTCTTGAGATAGAGGCAGCAATGCAGGCGTTTCCTCCACAGAAGGCGCCGGGGCCGGATGGTTTCCCGGCGGACTTCTACAGGACCTATAAATCCCTGTTGGCACCTAGACTGAACCTGCTCTTTAGACACTGTTGGGAGTCGGGGGCCTTACCGGAGTCCATGATGGAGGCGTATATGGTGCTCCTATTGAAACCAGGCAAAGACCCGATGGAGTGCTCATCCTATAGGCCTATTGCTTTGCTCAACATGGACCTCAAGATCCTTACTAAGGTCTTGGCGTCGAGATTGGCTGGGGTCATTTCGACCCTAGTGGATGTTGACCAAACAGGTTTCATGCCGGGTATGTCGACTGACACAAACTTGAGAAGGCTGTTCACGTATCTCCAATTGGATAATGCTGATTGCCCGGCTAAGGTGATTGTTTCCATCGACATAGAAAAAGCTTTCGATTCCGTAGATTGGCAGTACATGCACAAAGTCTTAGAGGAAATGGGGTTTGGTCCCGGTTACCGTAAATGGATTAAGTTGCTATATGCTAACCCCCCGAACAGCTATTCGGCTGGGTTTTAAGGTATCTCCATTCTTTCAAATTGGTAGGGGTACGAGGCAGGGCTGCCCACTCTCTCCTTTCCTTTTTGCATTAATGATGGAGCCCATAGCCAAGGCACTCAGGAAATCTGGGGAGGGGGGGGGGGGTCAGGATTGGAACAATAGTAGAAAGTGTGGCGCTCTATGCAGACGACCTGCTTCTATTCCTTAGGGATCCGGGGGTGTCGCTGAAGGCAGCCTTGCAGATCCTGGACATGTTTGCCTCCTTTTCGGGCCTACGTGTGAATTGGAGCAAGTCTTCTATATTGCCTCTAGGTCCTGAGGCCCCACTACAGCGGGACAATTTGCTGCCGCTGCTGTGGGTCTCCTCTATTACTTATTTGGGGATGAAAATTACCACTGAAATTACTGATTACATGACTTTGAATCTTCTCCCGCTAGTGGTTACTTTGAAACAAAGGGTTCTGGCCTGGAAGAAATTGCCCCTCTCGCTACTCGGAAGAGTTAACCTGCTTAAAATGAAATTTTTACCCGTTCTCCTATACTTTTTGCGCCACTCCCCGGTGTGGATTCCCAAATCGTTCTTTGCATCATTGAATGGTATAATAGGGGCTTTTATCTGGTCGCCTCAGTCTCCCCGAATAGGTGCTAGGGTTCTCCAAGAACCTTGGGGTCAGGGGGGGGCTGGCGCTCCCGGATTGGCAGAAGTATTATCTGGCTGGCCAGATGGTATTCGCCAGACGCTGGTTGTTGGCAGACGAGGGGGACACGGATTCTGGAGGCGGCACTGTTGGGGTCCTATGAAAGTCTACGGCTGGCCCTGTACAGAGGCCCAAAATCTACCCTACCGTTGACGGCCACCATGAGGGCTACCATCAGGGCATGGGAGGTAGCAACTACCATGGTCTCACCATCATATTTGGGAGTCTCGCCCTCGGCTTTTCTATGGTTAAACCCGAAGCTGCCAGACTTTTGCTCTCTTCCGGACCCAATGATTTGGGCCTGTGGGGGGGTCAAACTGCTGGAACATATTACTAGGGAGGGAGACCTTATTTCGTTTGACCAACTAAAGGCCAGGCACAACCTGCCTAACTCCTTTTTCTTTAGATATCTGCAGCTGCGTCATGCCTTTCAGGCGCAATTCGGGAGTCGGCGGGTGGAGTCTCTCCCCTCGGCGCTAGAAAATGTATTAACTAATGAAGATTTGCCTAAAACTCTGTCCAGATGGGAGAGTGAGATTCCTGACATTCAAGGGGAGGATTGGGAGGATATGTGGGACCAACCCTTCAAGCATCTGGTATCTGCTAGGGATCGTCTGATCCAATTTAAATTTTTACACCATTTATTATACACCGGCCAGGTTGTCGCGCATTTACCCTGCTAGTACTGGTCAGTGCTGGCGGTGTAATTTTTCCCCGGCGGGTGCAGAGCACATATTTTGGACGTGTCCTCATATCCAGAACTTTTGGGCAGGGGTGGTTGAATGTCTGTCGGGAGTGCTGAGTGTTCCGGTTCCTCTGACGTCTTATTGGGTTAGTTGAGGAGGTGGTACCCTCCCTGGCACATCGTACCCTTCTGAATATCGGGTTGTTCTATGGCAGGAAAGCCATTCTCCTGAAATGGAAGAACTCCAATGCCCCTACATTAGCATTCTGGAAAGGGCTGGTTAACTCTGTGATACACATGTACAAGGCCACATACAGATCGAGGGGATGTGATAAGAAATTTAAGAGGGTTTGGCAGGCATGGTTAGACTGTGGGTTAGAACTACGGTTTAACTTGCTGAAGGTCTCAGCCACCTACTGGAGTTTACGCTAAATAGATATGCTGTATAAGCGACTTACGCTCCTCTGCCATTAATGGAAGATTTTTGTTTATTTTATTGTATTTCTTTCTTTATTCTCCTGACCGGAATCTCTAGACATGACCTGATCCTGCACTTCTTGGGCTGGTGTTATCTGTGAACGCTGTGTTTTTTCTTTTTTTTCCGGATTTCATATGGTGTTTCACTGATTGATTGCTATGGGGGGGGGGGGGTGGTTGGTCAGGGATGGGGTGGGGGGGGGGGTATACAGTAATAAGTTATACATGCTGTTGGTGTGTTGGCCCTGCGTGGCCTATGTCAAGGTGGGCATGTTGCCTTCCTTGTGTGTGTGTGTGTTTGTCTTTCTGTGTTTGAAAAATCAATAAAAATAATTTTCAAAAAAAAAAAAAAAAATGATATATTTGCCAAAATTCACGTACATATTTAGAAATTGCCCAGTTTGGATCTCCCCCCTCATTTTTTAGGGAATTGGTTAGCTGCATTGGCTCTTTTCTGTGGAAAGGGTCGACCCCTCGATTGGCTAAATCGACTCTACAGTTGCCTCTGGGCTCTGGGGGATTGGCTCTTCCTAATTTCCTTGTGTACTATTGGGCGGCTATTCTGGTTACTGTGCGCTGGTGGTTCCAGCAGTCTAGGGCCAATGCAGCTGTTTGCCTTGAGGCGGCTATAGTGGGATCCCTCACTGAACTCAGTAATCTGGCGTACAGAGGGGCATCAGCGTACCCCTCGTTGCCAGCCCCCTCCAAAACTACACTACGGTGTGGGACGGCCAGGCGCCGGTTCATGTCTCCGGACCGTTGGTCTCCCTACACTCCGTTGTGGGGTAACCCTTCCCTGGGGCAGTTTAGAACTATCCCCGATCCACACCTTTGGGCTAGGTATAGAGTTAAGCTGCTGAAGGACATTGTCTCCGGGGGAGCTCTGCTCCCCTTTAGGGAGATGGCGAGCAGGTATGGCCTGCCGGGCTGGATGCTCTTCCGCTACTTCCAACTGAGGCATGCTTTCAGGGCCCAATTTGGGGCTCCTATTGTCTTGGGTTTGGATGTGGTGGTACCCTGGCTAAGCCCCTTTCGGAGCTGTAGCTCTCTTGCGTAAGGACTCCCCGAAGGTGGAGTCATTGTGGAGAAAGTGGGAGGGGGATATCCCGTCCCTGGATAGGGAATCCTGGGATGACTGCTTTGAAGATAGCTATAGATTAGTGATATCATCCAGAGACAGGCTGATACAGACGAAGTTCCTCCATAGGGTATACTATACGCCTCAGAGGCTGCATGGAATATTTCCCCAACGATCTCCTAATTGCCCGCGATGCCAATCTCCTGAAGCCAACTACATCCATAGTTCTGGGCCTGCCCCAAGCTCTCGGACTTCTGGTCCGCCGTCTTTGACTTTATTAATGTTCGTATGCAGTTGGATGTTCCAGTGGAGCCGGCCTTGGGCCTCTTGGGGATACAGGATGATGACCAGAGGCCCCCGATTTACTAAGACCCTGTTATCCATGTTGCTCTTTTATGCAAAAAAGGTAATTCTGTTTAAATGGAACTCTAGGGCGCCCCCCACTGTGGGAGCGTGGATGGACTTGATTAATACTGCCTTGCCTCTCTACAAAATTACATACATTAATAGAGGTTGCCCGTTAAAATACGAGCGGGTTTGGGGCCCTTGGATTAACCCCTTGTAGATTGTAATCAGGTGTCACTGCTCCATTGTGTGATGGTGGCCGTGGGCTTCCTCCCTCCCGTCCTCCCCTTCCCCTTGTTTCCCTTCCCCTCCCGCCTCCTCTTCCCCCCTCCCTCCCCCAAGCATGGCTCACTCATTTGCATTACTTCTGTTTTGATGTTGATGCCTACCTGGTTTTATATACCCTGCAAACTATTATTACAGGGCTTGCCCCCTATCTCATGTTCTGTATGGACGATGTACCCTGCCTTCTTGCTTTGATGATTGTGATGTGCCTTGTACCTTCGTTGACTCAATAAAGACCAACCTTGTTTGTTTAAAAAAAAAAAAAAAAAACCCGCCCTTCCTGTGCTCCTCAGTTCTTGATTGTGTTTCCCCACAGCAAAATATTTTTTATTTTCCTGACCTAAGGCCTGGGGCTGGTGGTCCCCCCTGGGAGCTGGACCGCAGGCACTGGGTAGCCTCTGGGTTTAGTCGGATTTATCCCTCCCTAGGGGGTCCCTTCTTACTCAGGGGGGCCTCACTGAGTGAGCTGGAAGAACCCCCCTGAGTACTGGAGTCTCCTGGGATAGTGGCTATCTTGGAGCTTCAGGGGCTAGTCCCCTCTCTCTCTCTCTCTCTCTCTCTCTCCTAGCCTTCCCCCTATCTTGGAGGTTTGTGGGTCTCTCCGGTGGTGGGGGCCCCCTGTGCGGTCTGAGACTGCGGCCGGGTCGACTCTGGAAGTGGATTTGATGCTCCTTCGAATTTGGCGCCAAGATTACGGCGTCTTTACACAGGAGCCGGCCGACGCAGGTCGATGACGTCACGCGCGTGTGTCACTTCCGGGTCGGCTCTGCTAATGATGGCGCCATCGGCTTCAGCACGCCAGTGTCGGCGCTCTCTTCACCGGGGACACACAAGCAGCAGCCGAGAGAGAGAGGCGCCCTTATCCTCCCGCAAGATGGAGCGAGAGGACCGGTCCATGGCCCTGGCTGCGGAGGAGGCCACGGGGGTGAGTGTTCCTGTGTACAGGGGGTATGGTGGGCTGGGACCCAGTGTTTGTTCCCCTGTTATTTACATGCATTCCTGTGTATCCTTTCCTTCTTAGGGGAGGACATCGTTGCCCAGGGGGGTGTTAGTCGTTCTTCCAAGGACACTAGCCGTTCTAAGAAATGTGGCTATTGCAATAACAAACTACCCTCAGATTATTCTAAACTTTTTTGTACTAAATGCATTCTAAAGTTAACAGGGAAGGAGATCTCTGAGATTATGAAAGGGTTTCTTGAGGTCCAGTCTGAAATGCTCTCTACACTTAAAGAGTTTCAAGTGTCTCTTAAAAGCGAAGAGCCTGAGCCCCCCACCGCAGGGCCCTCTTCTCAGGAAAGTTCCTCTTCTCGTTTATTTAGGGTCCGCCAGGAGTCTCTCGGGTCTTTGGTATCTGACTCTGAGGACTCAGAAAATCCCTCCTCAGGGGGAGGGTTTTGCAGATCAGGCGGAAGAAGAGAATGAGGATGCAAGGACAGGCAGATATATATTTTCTGCTGACGAGATGGAAAGCCTTCTTGAGGCAGTGTATGCCTCCAAGGAGATTCCACAGCCTGCGGAACAGATTTCCACACAGGATAGATTGTACCGAGGACTAGTTAAGTCTAAGGCTATTCTGGTACACCAGTCCCTCAAGGATATCATCCTTAGGGAGTGGGCCGAACCAGAGAAGAAACTTTTGAGGTACAAGACTTTGAAACGTCGTTGTCCCTTTAACCACTTCCATACAGGGCAGTTATACACCCATCCATACCGGGCCTATTCTGGCACTTCTCTCCTACATGTACAAATCATAATTTTTTTGCTAGAAAATTACGCAGAACCCCCAAACATTATATATGTTTTTTTAGCAGACACCCTAGGGAATAAAACGACGGTCATTGAAACCTTTTATCTTGCACGGTATTTGCGCAATAATTTTTCAAACGCCTTTTTTTTGGTAAAAAATTGTTTCTTGAATTAAAAAAATTAAAAAACAGTAAAGTTAGCCCTATTTTTTTGTAAAATATGAAATATGATGTTACACAGAGTAAATAGATACCTAACATGTCACGCTTTAAAATTGCGCACACTCATGGAATGGCGCCAAACTTCGGTACTTAAAAATCTCCATAGGCAACGATTTGAAATTTTTTACAGGTTACCAGTTTAGATTTACAGAGGAGATCTAGTGCTAGAATTGTTGCTGGCACTCTAACGCACGCGGCGATACCTCACATATGTGGTTTAAACGGCGTTTACATATGTCGGCGGGACTTGCGTGTGCGTTCGCTTCTGCGCGCAAGCTACCGGGGACAGGGGCGTTATAAAAATAAATAAAAAGAAATTTATTTTTTTATATTTATTTCTTTTTTTTACACTTTTTAAATTTTTTTTTTTTTTTTTGATCACTTTTATTCCTATTACAAGGAATGTAAACATCCCTTGTAATAGGAATGTGTGTGACAGGTACTCTTTATGGAGAGATGCGGGGTCAATAAGACCCCACATCTCTCCTCCAGGCTGGAAAGCATGAAATCGGTGAAAAAAAATTCACCGATCTCATGCTTGTGGTTGCTTAGCAGCCGCAATCGCGGCTTTGTTTACTCACGGGGACCCGGACGTGACGTCATCACATCGCGCCCGGGTCCTCCGACGGTCATAGAGATGACTGGTGACCATCTGGTCACCAGTCATCTCTATGCTTCCTGCGAGCGCCGGACGATTCGTTCTCCGGGCCCCCGATGGCACGGGAGAGCCCGGAGAAGCACCGGATGGCGGCGGGAGGGGGGGGATGTCCCCTCCCGCCGCCTGCAAGAACGATCTAGCGGCGGAACCGCCGCTATGATCGTTCTTACGTTGTGCAGAATCGCCGGCACAAGAGAAGGATATCTGAATGATGCCTCTAGCTGCAGGCATCATTCAGATATCCACCCGGAAAGCCCAGGACGTCATATGACGTCCACTCTGAACGGCAGAGGTTCTTTGTGGACGTCATTTTACTATGGGCCGGTAGGGAAGTGGTTGAAGAAGAGGAGGAATCTAAGTTCTTTAAGATACCTAGATTGGACGCCCCCTCGCGCAGGTCTCCAAACAGTCTGACCTCTCCTTTGAGGACGCGGGCAACTTGAAAGATTCTATGGATCGGCGGGCAGAGACCTCCTTGCGTAGGGCTTGGGAAGCTAATGCGGCTGCCTTGAGCCCCACTTTAGCTTCGGCCTGCATTGCTAGGAACGCAAATTCTTGGATCTCCAAGTTGATGGAGCATGTGTCCCAGGTTTCAGAATCCAGGGAGATTCTGGATTCCCTACAGCTCATAAAGGGCGCAGTGGCTTATTTATCTGACGCTGCGGTAGAGACTGTGCGTTCTACCGCAAAGACGGGAGCCCTCATCAACTCTGCTAGGAGAGCAGTGTGGGTCAAGATGTGGAATGGGGACCTTGCGTCTAAGAACCACCTTTGTGGTCTTCCCTTCGAGGGCTCCCTTCTTTTCGGTGCAGGCCTGGATCAGGCTCTGACTAGGTCCTCAGGGAAGGGGGTGCGTTTTCCTACTAAGCCTAGACAGAACAGGAAAAGAGTTTTTAGAGGCCCCCAGGGTGGATTTGGAGGTAAAAACCGTCCTTCGGAAAAGAGGTCTCCTAACAATAGACGTTGGAGTTGGGAAGGAAAAACAAAAAGGAGGTATCCTTTTTTCCAACGCAAAACCCAACGACAAGGATCCCAAATGACGGGAAGGTCGGGGGAAGACTCTCCCAATTCCTTCCCAGGTGGGAGAGTATTACTCAGAGCCCCCATATTCTCCAGATTGTAAGGGAGGGTTACAAGCTAGAGTTCTGTCAGCTTCCCCCTCCAAAATTTATTCTAACTCACTTACCCAGAGACCCCCTCAAGTCAGCAGGCCTTCTGCGAAACATCGCAGAGCTCGCACAGCAGGGGGTCATAGTTCCAGTCCCTGTGGACCAGAGAGGTTTGGGCGTTTACTCCCATATCTTTGTAGTCCCAAAGCCGTCAGGGAAAGTTCGGTTGATTATCAATCTGAAACCCCTGAATACCTCTCTCCTCCACAAGAGGTTTCGAATGGAGAGTGTTTACAGCCTCAGGAGGCTTCTACTGAGGGAGGTATTCTATCGTTTTAAGAGACGCTTATCTCCATGTCCCAATTTTTCCGGGTCATCGGAGGTTCCTCAGGTTTGCGATCGCCTCCGCCCAGGGAGTGCAGCATTGGCAATTTGCTGCCCTCCCTTTCGGACTGGCCTCCAGTCCAAGGGTCTTTACAAAGGTCCTGGCGGAGGCAATTGCTTTCCTGCTTTTGCAAGGGATAGCGATAGTCATGACTACCCTGGAGTCCTTGGGTTGGATTATCAACAAAGAGAAATCCTCGCTCTTTCCGGAGCAGAGGAAACTTTATCTAGGGTGTCTGATAGACTCCCTGGAGAGGAAGCTCTTTTTGCCCGAAGACAAGATCCGGGGTCTCATGACAGTGGTCAGGTCAACGATGGAGGAAGCAGAGTCCTCCTTCAGGGACATCATGAGGGTACTGGGTCTAATGACTTCTTGTATCCCGGCGGTCCCGTGGGCGCAGCTCCATTCCAGACCCCTCCAACTCTTCCTCCTTTCCTCCTGGGACGGAAAAAGAGAATCCCTAGATGTCAGGGTCAGTGTCCCAGACCCAGTGAAGCTTGCACTAGTTAAGCTGGTGGCTTCTCCCACAGAATCTGCAGTTAGGTCTTTCGTGGAGTCAGACCGATCCGGTCAGGATCGCCACAGACGCCAGCACATGGGAGTGGGGAGCTTACTTGGACGAGCTCTGTGCCCAGGGTTCCTGGAGTCAACGACCGAGGGGGCCCTCTTGAAACTACCGCAAGCTATTAGCGGTCGGAGAAGCTCTGAAAGCATTCGAGGAAAGAATTTTGGACCGGGAGGTTCAGATTCTTTTCGACAATGCGACCACGGTAGCCTTCCTCAATCATCAGGGAGGCACCAGATCCTGCACCCTCCTGGAGTTGTCGCTAGAGATCCTGGGCTGGGCAGAGCGGAGGATTTCCTCTTTCGGCAGTACACCTGAAAGGGACCCTCAATTTGGAGGCAGACTACTTGAGTCGCCATCTCATTCTCCAGGGGGAATGGGAACTGAATGCAGAAGTTTTCAGTCTGATCTGTCAGCACTTTGGCAGCCCAGAGGTGGATCTCTTCGCCCGCAGGGCCGAACAGGAAGGTGAAGAGGTTCTTCTCCCTCCCCCGGGTACACGGGTCAGAGGGGGTAGACGCATTGGCCCAGGTATGGAGTTTTCATCTGGCCTATGCATTCCCTCCTTTGAACCTGATTCCGAGAGTCCTACAGAGGTTAAGCCTAGCAGTAGGAAATTTTATTCTGGTCGCACCCTGGTGGCCCAAGAGGACCTGGTTTCCCGCTCTAGAGCGAGGGTCGGTGGCTCCTCCCCTCCTTCTCCCTATTCGGGCGGACCTTCTTCGGCAGGGTCCAGTCTATCACCCAGACCCCGGCTTCTTCAAGCTGACGACCTGGTGCTTGAGAGGCGGAGCCTGAGGGAGAAGGGCTGCTCCGAGAAGGTAATTGAGACGCTTTTGGCCAGTAGAAAGGTAGTCACTAGGCGTATTTATGCCAAGACCTGGGGTATCTTTTTCTCGCTGGTGTTCGACGAGACAGGTATCCCAGCAGGAGACCTTGGTCATCCTAGATTTTCTCCAGAACGGAGTAGACCAGGGGCTAGCCACAAGGACTCTTAAAGTTCAAGTGGCAGCCTTGTCGTATTTTTTGGATAGACGCCTATCCCTGGATCCCCTGGTTAGAAGGTTCCTTATAGCCAGAGATAGGTTGTCCCCAGTTTGAATTTCTAGGGTTCCGCCCTGGGATCTTTCGTTGGTTTTGACTCGGTTAACCCAGGCTCCGTTTGAGCCAATTGACAGTATCCCCATCAGGTTACTCACCTTTAAGTTTGCCTTCCTCTTGGCAGTCACGACAGCCAAGAGGATAGGTGATATGAATGAATGAATGAATGAATGACTTGTATAGCGCAACGCATGCAAACTGAATCGCCTCTGGGCGCTTTTTCCAGCCAGTATCTGCTTGGCTGGTGCGGTCATTTTTACCCCGTAGGATCATGACACGCTAGGGACACGGTCATACACACAGATATACATATATATACTGGGACAATTTGGACGAGATCCAATTTACCTACCAGCATGTCTTTGGAGTGTGGGAGGAAACCGGAGTACCCGGAGGAAACCCACCCAGACACAGGGAGAACATGCAAACTCCAGGCAGATGGTGTCGTGGTTGGGATTCGAACCAGCGAACCTTTTGCTGCTAGGCAAAAGTGCTATTCACTGCACCGCTGTGCTGCAGGCGCTCTCCATTAAAGAGCCGTTTTTTCATTTATTTGAGGACAGGGTTGTTCTAAGTCAGGACCCCTGTACCTCCCTAAGGTAGTGACCAAGTTTCACAGGTCACAGGAGATGGTTCTCCCTTCTTTTTGTTCAAATCCCCAGAATGAAAAGGAAGCTTCCTTTCATTGTCTGGATGTTAGACGGTGTCTATTAGCTTATTTAGAGAGGGTTCGTGTATTTAGACGCTCTACCCATCTATTCGTTTTTCTGGTCAGAAAAGAGGTCTTCCGGCGTCCAGAGCCTCCATTTCTATGTGGATTAAAAAGCCTACAGCACCTGGTATTCCCAGGCAGTCTCCCATCCAGGTACTAACCAGGCCTGACCCTGCTTAGCCTCCGCGATTAGACGAGATTGTGCGCTTTAAAGGTGAAGAGGCTGTAGGCAAGTACCATGGCTGGCCTTAATCCTCTTGATGATAGCTTGGGAGAAGACTAGAAAAATATATTCAAGGACTCCCTAAAAAAAAAAAAGCCTATGGCACCTGGTATTCCCAGGCGATCTCCCATCCAGGTACTAACCAGGCCTGACCCTGCTTAGCCTCCGAGATCAGACGAGATCTGGCGCTTTCAGGGAGATATGGCTGTAGGCAAGTACCATGGCTGGCCTTAACTCTCTTGAAGATGGCTTGGGAGAAGACTAGACAAAGATATTCAAGGACTCCCAAAAAAAAAGCCTATAGCACCTGGTATTCCCAGGCAGTCTCCCATCCAGGTACTAACCAGGCCTGACCCTGCTTAGCCTCCGAGATCAGACGAGATCTGGCGCTTTCAGGGAGATGTGGCTGTAGGCAAGTACCATGGCGGGCGTTAACTCTCTTGAAGATGCTGTGGGAATTGGATCCCAGTAGGTATGCATTTACAAAGGTGGGAGGGCAAACATTTTCAGATAAAGTTCATTTTTTACATAAACTGGTCTGAGAAAACAAGGGGCCCCAGTACTTTAAAAATACTGTTTAATGTGGTATTGCCCTACCTGCATTCCTTTAATGTCACCCATTAGGTCTGGCTAAAATACTGTTTCTATTCCTGTGTCTGGCTTATTTCAAGAACCTGACAGATGTTGAGTGCTCGTCACCATTGCAGGAGTGAAACAGGCTTGCTGGTTCAAAAGGGATTCATGTGCAGTGTATACCAGCAGTGGCTGAGCTCAGTGGTGTTGGGATAAATGAAGAGAGCTGCAGTTAGATGCAGGTGCTGTTCAGCCAGCAATCGGCATTTTCTGCAAAAAAAAATCTAGGCAAGCTGGTGGGTTCACTGGCTCCTGTCTAAACTGGTGTGTGTATATATACTGTGTGTGTGTGTGTGTGTGTGTGTGTATAAAATATATATGATTATGTGTGTGATTTGGGTACCTTGAGTGCAGGGACTAATGTGAATGTACAAAATATATGTGTAAAATGACAGTGCTTTATAAATACCTGTAATTAAATCGCAAAGGCATGAACGAGGGCTTTCACACTGGAGTGGTATGCTAGCAGGATGGGAAAAGTTCTGCTAGCCGCATCTTTGGAGTGGTGTATGTGTGTATACAGCTCCTATACCGCTCCCGCCCATTGAAATCAATGGGACAGCGTGGCTATACCGCTGGCAATGCGCCTCTGCAGAGGCACATTGTGGGCAGTTTTAACCCTTTTCTTGGCCGCTAGCGGGCGGTTTTACCCCCTCGCTATCGGCCACATAGCGCCGTGAAATTGGCAGTAAAGTGCCGCTAAAAATAGTGAAGCTTTACTGCCACTTCACCTCCGGCCCCAGTGTAAAAGGGGCCTTACTGGAAGCTTCCTCGTTGCTTCCGTTTTTTTCTGTACTCGCCTGGCTAGGCAGGTTTTGGCATTTTTGGGCTGTATATGTTCGTATGGAGAAGTGTTTAAAGGATGTTTGGTGGAGTGGTGCTGATAGGGCAACCAAGTGATTGACTTTTCTCTGGTTCATTAGGAACTGGCTGAAATTATGTGTGTTGTCAGCTTATGCTACCCATCTAGTGGTGTACTAAAATGAATAATATGGTGCCAAAACCACAAATGCACTTGACCGAAACTTACAGTAAAGAAAAAAAAATTATATATTATGATTGACTTTTTAATATCATGAATTTATTGTTGACCATTATCTGCACCTTTTTTGAAGTGGTGTTAAAAATGCTGCATGTTTGGTCAGTTAAAAAAAAAAAAAAAACGCACCAGCCCATTGAGATGCACTGACAATGAATGCATCAAAAAAGGCACTGGGAAGTAAAGGTATGCTATGCAGCATAGGTAGGAAAATGGGGGGGGGGGCAGCATTAAAAAAGAAACATCACACAGTTTCCTTTTTTTTGTTTTAATGTGCACAAAAGTGACATTTCATTCATGTACAGCAGCATTGTGCGTTGTTCTGCTGAATAGTGACATGCGATCCTGTCTAGGGCCGAAACAACTAATCGATTATGAAATTAATCGATTACAATTTTCATAAGCGATTAATCGGCCAGTAACATAATGGGGTTAAAAAAAACTAAAATTAGCCCTTTATAGTACAAAAAAGCAAATCGCTACTGTAAATATTACTTTCACTGTCCCACAGAAAAAAAAATGAACCCCTTACAGTAGCGATTATTTGCTCTTTTTGTACTTTTATTTTTTAACCCCATTATGTTACTAAACATCTCAGGCCTGGGGTCACACCTCTGTTTTTTGAAGAAGTATATTTATTTACATGTTTTCCTATGGGACACGTTCACATCCATGATTTTTTTCAGCTGCTGCGTAATTGGAAAGGGCGAGGACTTTTTAATGCAAAGTGGTGCCGTTTTATTTTTTGGTTCAATATACTTCAATGGAGAAGCTGCAGAAAAGCATGTAATGTGTTTTTGCGGCAATTTGTGTTTTTGTAATCTGCCCAACAACAAATTGACCCAAAATAATTTAAAATGCAAATTTTTCTTTTTTTAAGTCTATCATCTGACTACTGTATTTATCGGGGTATACCACGCACCGGCATAGAACGCACACCCCAAGCCTAGAAGGGAAGGTTAAGAAAAAAAAATACTTACATTTTGAATGCCTGTCGTCAGTGTCCGTCTGCTGTCTTGTCCGGCGTCCATCGGCGGCCTTGGAGGTGTCCTCTCGTCTTCTCTCGGCTGTCTCTGAGCGCCGCCGACATAGACCGAGTGTACTGCGCACTCGGTTGGGCTCGGCTCCTCTCGTATAAAGGCTAGGAGGGACAGGGCGTGACTGCGAGCGTGGCCGAGCCTAGACGAGTGCGCAGTACACTCGGGTACGCTCGGCTCGGTCTATGTCGGCGGCGCTCAGAGACAGCGCGGATCGGCGTATAACGCACACCCACGATTTTCCCCTGATTTTAAGGGGGAAAAGGTGCGCGTTATATGCCGATTTAAATACGGTAATCGAAACAATAATTGGCCAACTAATCGATTGTGAAAATAATCGTTGGTTGCAGCCCAAATCCTGTCTTGTATGCTGCAGTAAATTGCAGCATGTCTGAATTTTATTGCAGCTTGCTGCACCACTCTTCCGGGGGGGCCTTGTGATGTGAATAGAAGATCCACCATGCCTCTCATTACCCGCAGCAGTGCTAATTTTTTTCTCTTCACATCCCGGGACCTCGGGAGGGGAATTTTTGAAGTGTGTGTGCATGTTGTTAAAATTGGGAGGGCATTCGCCATAATACGTTTTTTTTTATTGTCATTCTTTCTGACCAGCCTATAACTGATGTAACGTATCACTCATAAGTTACAGATTATTATTTTACAATCTTGTATTTTGTGATTTGTAGGCAAAAAGATGCAAGATCTGTCTGCCCAAGTGACAAGCGAGTTCCTGCAATTTCCTGATGCAACTATAAAAGCACTTGAAGATTCTGTTCTTCGGGCAAAATTTGCTACAGGTATGTTTTTTATTTATAATATATATATATATGTGTGTGTGTGTGTGTGTGTGTGTGTGTGTGTGTAATCTTTACAGTGGTTGTAAAGTCACTAATCTCAAATCCAGGAATCCCCTCCTTTCAGAAAGATATATACTTTGCAGTATTTGTGTTTTTAAAAATGACCAGCAAAATAGTTTTTCTAAGCGCTGCTGTTTGCTTGTGTCACATCCCGGTGCTCTCCTTTCCCGATCTGAGGACTACAGTGGGAGGAGATGTGATTTTTTTTCCCCCATTGATGGCAGCTGGGTGTGCAGCAGGAGGTCACGTAAGTGCACAGCGGTGCTTGAAATAAGGCATTTTGCTGCCTAATTTTTTAAAACCGATCCTGCATAATATATCTTTCTGTAACAGGGGCTTCCAGCATTTGAAATTGGTGATTTTGCAGCCATAGGGGCAGGAGGGGAGGAGAGACACCCCCATAGGGAGGTAAACTGACTGCGGTATCATGAATCAGCAGCCATGGTCAGCACACAAGGTGGGGGAGACGCACAGGAACAGGCAGGATCAACCAGGTATTTTGCAGCATAGAGAGGGACAAATGACACTGCATAAGCAGTATGCTGTATATCCTGCTTTAAAGTAACAGGATTTTTTTTTTCAGTACTGGCTTAGGAGGGTGAAAACAGGTCACGGGAGTGCAGAACGAACTGCACTCCTGTGATCCCTAGAAGTACAGCCAAGCAAGCTTTGGCTGTACTTCTCCTTTAAACATATACCCATCATTACATGTTTTTACTTTTTAATAGCATTCCCTTTTCAGTATGGCTTGAGTAGCTATTGTATATGCAATATTTATTTGCTATTTCTATTTCCCTCAAAAGAGGAGTTGCCCTTTAGGTGCAGATTAGCCAGATTAAGAGTAGTGATGTCGCGAACCTAAAATTTTCGGCACGCAAATGTTCGAACGGGTGAACCGCCATAGACTTTAATGGGCAGGTGGATTTTAAAACCCACAGGGACTCTTTCTGGCCACAATAGTGATGAAAAAGTTGTTTCAAGGGGACTAACGCCTGGACTGTGGCATGCCGGAGGGGGATCCATGGCAAAACTCCCATGGAAAATTAAGGGCATAAATCACCTAACATTCATAAATTGTTTGGAATAACGTGCTTTAAAACATCAGGTATGATGTATCGATCAGGTAGTGTAAGGGTTAGGGTTACGGATAGGGTTACAGACAGGGTGATGGTTACAGATAGGGTTACAGACAGGGTTAGGGTTACAGACAGGGTTAGGGTTACAGACAGGGTTAGGGTTGCAGTCTCTAACCCTGTCTGTAACCCTAACCCTATCTGTAACCATCACCTTAACCTTATCTGTAACCCTAACCCTGTCTGTAATAGGGTTAGGGTTCACAGTGACAGACCAAACTCCCCGTTTAACGCACCGCAAACAGTTAATTTGCACAACCGCAAACTCCCCATTTACACAAGGTTGTATACCAAGCTAGCCATGTCCCGTTCCTTGTCCTCACTGACGTCAATGAACGTTTTTGAGATTGCAGGCGATGGGGGTTTTTCAAAGCCTATGGTCGTGCTGAGGTCGTTCAGTGACAGTTAAGTGACCCAGAAAACAATGATTCTGCAGTGTGGGCCCATTGTTGGCCTAGTAGGCTTTAATGATCACCTTAGATGATCACAAAGAAAATGAATGTTTTTTCTATGCAAAATCATCCAGCCGATCGCTTTTGGTCTGTTCACAATGAAGCAACAACCTTATCATCTGGGGTGTGCCAACATTGCCATTGCCAACACACTCATAGAGGTGGTCGCTTCATTGTGATACGCAAGCCCCTTCACCACAACAAGGTAACCATCACGAAGGGGAATTGACACATGTATGTGCCTTTTTTTTTTTTGTTTTGTTTTTGCAGCCACAGTGGCCCGAAAAATTAGGCATGTACACATGCCTGAAAAAGTAGGTATTGTTGCTGCTGTAGCAGCGGCCAGAAAAATTTATGTTTTCCAGGCAGAAAGTGCACTAAAACATTGCGGCTTGAACCCTAGTTGGTGGCGGATAAGTCATGCAAGTCATCTGGCATGCAGAGATAAAATACAGCAGCGTGTGGACCATTTGTAGCCCAAGGAAGCTCATCTCATCAGGCCTTTAGTCAAATGTATCGCCCACTGTCAGTCCCTTCGGGATCCATGCCTCATTCATCTTAATAAAGGTGAGGTAATCTAGACTTTTTTGACCTAGGCGACTTCTCTTCTCAGTGACAATACCTCCTGCTGCACTGAAGGTCCTTTCTGAAAGGACACTTGAAGCGGGGCAGGCCAGAAGTTCTATCGCAAATTGGGATAGCTCAGGCCACAGGTCAAGCCTGCACAGGGGCGTACCAAGCGGGGGGGCGGTCCGCCCCAGGGTGCCACACATTGGGGGGTGTCAGTGGCCAGGTGACATTGCTATGGGGGTGCACTCTGCACAAAGGTCGGGTGACACTGTCTAACAGACTCCCAAGGGCCTCCCTGGCTCTGACTGTTCTGTTTTTTTTTTTTTTTTTTTTAATATTTTTATTGGAGATTTTTAAACACATTAAACATCACATTTTAGACAAGACTAGACACAGACAGCTCAACATCGTACGACTCTCAAGGAGAGGCAGTTGGTACAACAGAGGGATAACATCATCTATCGTGCAAACATGTTAATAGGCTGGTACCTGCAGTGAACGGCATACACATAGGGGGGGAGGATGGGGAAAGGGAGGTGTCACATCTCAGAACCTTCAACCCGCAGTCTCGGATTCCTCCACCCAGACCCGCCATATCTTATCAAATTTCTGCGGGCAGCCACGATTGGCATACGTATCTTTATATAACGGAAGGCTGGCGTTCACCAGTCGCCGCCACTGCACTAAGGATGGGGGCGAGGGTTTCTTCCAATGCATAGCTATGTTCTTGCGGGCGTAAAAAAGCAGCAGGCTTACTAGGGTACGTCTGGCCGAGGTTCGGACAACATTCTCTATTATGCCCAGGAGGCATACCTCCATAGTGAAAGGTAGCGATGTTCCAGCAATCTTGTTGGTCAGTTCCAGCACAGCCTCCCAATAGTGCATCACCTCTGGGCATCGCCAGAAAATATGGGAGAAGTCACCCGGGGAGGCGCCGCAGCGCCAGCACTTCTGTGAGTGTGAAGGGTTCATCTTGTGTAACCTGTAGGGGGTGAAGTATGCCCTATGCACTATTTTGTATTGGACCAGTCTATCGCGAACAGACACCAACGTAGTGAAGGGAAGGTCCCATATGTCATCCCAGTCGTCTGTATCTAGCGTGGGAATGTCAATTTGCCACCTGGCTCGCAGCCCGTCAAGGGGAGGGAGGGACACAAAGAGTAGGTAGGAGTATAGGTGTGATGTGGGCTTCACGCAACAATCGAATCTGAGTGTCCTCTCCAGCTCCGACTGGGCCACGATACAGGAGGACAAAGGAAACCTGCGCCGAAAAAGCGTGTGATAGTTGGAGGTACCTGAAATAATAGTGAGTGGGCAGGTTGAACTCAGACGAGAGCTCGGCGAAGGACTTCAACGCGTTCCGCGACACAATATGGGAGACCAGTTTCACGCCGTGCTTCGACCACGCGAGGGGATCTAACAACCTGTAAAGATGGTTCAAGGTAGGGTTTTTCCAGATCGGGGCGTTAGGTGAAATTTCAGTGGGCTTACATTTTTCGATGGCTAGGCCGGTCCGCCACGCCCTCAGGGTGGTAAGCATGGAAGGAGTGAGAGAGTATGGCGCATGGGGGCCCCGAAACAGCAAGAGCTGGAGGGCCTCCAACGAGCCAACCACCGATGCCTCGAGAGCAGTGGAAGTGTTGGTACCATCCGGCCGCAACCACCAGGCCGCCGTTACCAGCTGGGCGGCGAGGTAGTACTTGTAGCAATCAGGAAATGCCATCCCACCCTGCGTTCGCGGCCTCATTAAGGTAGATAGTTTGTACCTCGGCGGAGAGGACCCCCAGATAAAGGAAGAAAAGAGTTGATTCAGTTTAGTAAAAAAGGACCTAGGCACCCACTGCGGCGAGTGACGGAAAAGATAAAGAAGTTTGGGAACTATTTTAATTTTAAGAAGGTTCACCCTCCCCCATACCGATAGAGGGAGGTTGCCCCAGGCTTTGAACTTGGATTGGGCGTCCACCAGAACCGGAAAGAGATTAAGGGGGACAAAGTCAGAAGCCGAGGTAGAGATATATACTCCCAAATATTTAAACGTGTCCACCCAGCAAAGGGGGTTATCGGGGGGATGTGGATCTGGCCGCCTGGTCTATCGGGAAAAGGAGAGATTTGGACCAGTTCACTTTGAGTCCAGTGACCGGGGCGAAGGTGTCCAGAACAGACAAAGCGCCCTGCAGAGAGGGGCCTGCATCATTCAGGAAAAGCAACATATCGTCGGCGTATAAGGCCACCCTCTCCTCTAGCATACCCACCCTTAGCCCCTTAATGTGGAGAGATATACGAAGAGCCTCTGCCACAGGTTCGATGGCAAGGGCAAATGGGGCCGGGGAAAGGGGGCAGCCTTGCCTAGTGCCACGAGAAAGCTGAAAGGGGACGGAAACTCCACCACCCAAACGCACCGACGAAGTGGGGGCCTTGTAAATTACCTGTAGCCAAGTTATGAAAAGCAAGGGGAATCCCATCCGACGCAGGGTCTCCCATAGGAAAGGCCACTCGACCGTGTCGAAGGCCTTTTCCACGTCTAATGAGGCCACAGTCCTCGTTCCGGTGTTAAGGTGTTGGGTGTGAATGTTTGTAAAGAGCCTCCTAAGATTAACGTCCGTAGACCTCTTGGGCATGAACCCCGTCTGGTCAGAGTCTATCACCGTGGGCAGCATGGGGTATAGTCTAAGGGCTAGTAACTTAGTAAGCACTTTAAAGTCAGTGTTCAGTAGGGCAATAGGGCGGTAAGATGCACAGGAAGTAGGGTCTTTTGGAGGTTTGTAGATCAGTGTCAAGTGGGCATGGTACATAGAAGCGGGGAGGCTGCCCTCGGCTAGACATGTAGTGTAGAGCTGTGCCAATAAAGGGGCCAGGAGGCCCGCATGAGCTTTATAAAAGTCTAAGGGGAGACCATCCGGTCCGGGCGCTTTGCCCGGTGGGAAGGACTGGATGGCATTCTGAACCTCAAGAGCTGTGAATGGTTGCACTAGGGCTTCCCTCTCCTGGTCGGAGAGCCAGCCCAACGCCAGGGGATCAAGCAGGTCACCTAGTGTCTCAGGCCGGAAGCCCGCGGGCAACCCAGAAGAGTAGAGGGTCCTGTAGAAGTCATTGAAAGTCTGCAGTATGTCTCGAGGGGAGGACACAGTTCCCCCTCCCGGAGTCTGAAGGATAGATATGGTCGTGAGAGGCTGGTCGTGTTGGGCCATCATGGCCAGAAACCGGCCATTCCGGTCCCCCTGTTCAAAGGCCCTCTGTCTGCCCTTATGTAGTTCCAGACGCGTCGCTTCAGCTGTGTGCAGGTGTAAGTCACGCTGGTCCGCCATCATCAGATCAAAATGATCCGAAGAGGGGTCAGAGTTATAAGTGGCAGTGCGGTCTGTAACCAGTTTCTCTAAGTCACCCAGCTGCGCCGAATGTTGTTTTTTGACACTAGCTATAGAGGAGATGTATTGCCCCCTTGTATATGCCTTAAAAGTAAACCACACTACGTCCGGGGAGGCCGTACCAGCATTTTTCTCCCAAAATTCTGTCAGTAGGGGGGGTACAATAGTAGTCACATCAGGGTGAGTGATCCACTGCGCGCCCAGCCTCCAAAGTGCGGCACATCGCGAGGCCGGAGAGCGGAGCACCACCAAACAGCGGGCTATGGTCCAACAGACCGCTGGGAAGATAGTCCGTCTCCAACACATCCGCTAACAGTGCAGGGTTGGAGAAGGCCAAATCTATCCTGGATGCGGTCTTGTAGGACGCTGAATAACGGGAATATGCGCGCACATCTCGGTGCTTCCACCTCCAGACCTCCTCCAGGCCCACCGCCTGAGCCCAGGCCAATAAATCTGAACATCGTGACCTCGGTGGGGTAGGTCTGTCTAACTCTTGGGACAAGATGGCATTGAAATCCCCCATCACCATAACCCTCCCAGGGCAGAAGGGCGTAATCTTGTCTAGGACATCATATAGTAGGGCTGAGGAGAAGGGAGGGGGGATATACACATTAACAACAATGTACCTCTGCGACCACAGTGTGAAAACAAGTATCACATATTTACCCAGGGGATCCGTACGGACTTCTTCAATGACACAGGGAAAATTCTTATGAACAAGGACTGTCACCCCCCTGGCATATGTAGAATACGTAGCATGTATCGCCCGCTGAACCCAGGGCTTTTTCAAGGTCAGGATCTTGCTGCCCATGAGGTGAGTTTCCTGGAGTAGGATGAGCTGTACAGGGCGTGACTTCAAATATTGGAAGAGGGTGGCACGCTTAAACTTGGAATTAAGTCCCCTGACATTCCAGGAGAGGATAGAGAATGAGTCAGTCGGGCGATCAGCCATTAGGCATAAAGGGTGAAGGGAAGACAGGATACTCATATGAGAACAGCTCGGGACACCTCAGGAACAGCAAGACACCGAGTACACTGCTTGACACATAGGCCAACCTTGCACATTCCATCATCCTTATAGAGTAAAAGACATTGAGCATAACACATACAGTAAACACAGAAAATAACAAATTTCCCAGGCACTGGGTGCCTATCCGACTATGTCCCATACCTCTAGCAACTGCCCGAGGGGTAGGAATAGTTTTTCCCCAAAAAACAGTCAACTGTTAAAGGTGTAAATGGGCCCCTAAACTGGGGACCCTACACAGTATCCGCAGGGCTATCCTCTCACAGCGAGGGTCTGCGGTCAATGTTCATGCCCAGGGAGCCCAAATGGGCCAGGGCGCAATAATGGATCCAAAAACAAGAAACAAAAATAAAATAAAATGAAGAAGGGACAAAACAAGCACTGGGGGGGGGGGGGTAACGGCTCCTGCTCGTCACAGTTCCGTGGAGTCTAAGTGATGCGCCGCCGTGTCCACGCGCTGGGTAACCAGCTCTAAAACATCGGAATGGGCAGATTCCAGGCCTGAGCAGGGCACGGGGGCCGAGATGCGGGGGGTAAAGACCCCCGTTTCGGAAGGCAGCGGAAGGAGGACAGTCCAGCAAAACGGGGAGGAGAAAGTAAATAAATGAAATAATAAAAAGATGAAACGATGGGGGGAATCGTATCTCGGTTCACAATGTAGAGAGAATACCTCTTGAGGGACACATGCATATTCGCCCCCCTGTAACAGCAGGATTTGGGATCAGGGACGGCATCAGCCATCTTGCAACGGATGGCAATGGTATAGTAAAATAAAAGGAAAAACAAATGTAAAAATTAGTCAGCACTGACAAAAAAAAAGGGGGAAAAAACAAGGGGGGGGGGGGGAGAGCTGATCCCCATCTGAAACCCCGAAGCTGTAGCCCACCAACAAGGATACCATCAAGGTGGGAAGAAGAGGAAGGGGTGACCCAGGGACAATCAGAAAACTGGTCTCGATACTTGCCACGAGGTATGCTCCATCAGCGGGTCTCCAGCCAGGACATAGCCGCCTCCGGATCCGTAAAGAAGCGCGTGCGGTCCCCGTCTATCACCCGCAACTTACTGGGGTACAGCAGGCTGAACTTGAGGCCTTGGTCACGCAGGTTCCTTCTCACCTCAGTGAAAGAGCGGCGTTGGCGTTGCACCTCAGGAGAGTAATCCGGGAAAAGCATGATCCTGGCTCCCTCAAACATCAAATCCCTCTTCTCCCTGGCAGCCGCCAGGATTCGATCTCTGTCACGGTAGTTAAGTAGGCGAAGCAGGAAAGGCCGCGGAGGGGCCCCGGGGACCGGAGGCTTGGGGGGAACCCTGTGTGCCCATTCAACCACAAACGTAGGTGGCATAGCTGGTAGGCCCAGGAGGGAGATGAGAGGTTTCAGTGAACTCCGCAGGCTTGGGGCCTTCCGCCCGCTCCGGGAGGCCCAGGATCCTGATATTGTTTCTCCGGAGCCTATTCTCGGTGTCGATGGACTTCTCCTGAAGGGCTCTTACTTGTAGCTGCAGGGCATGAAGGTCTCTTGAGTCTACCCTGGTAGAATCCTCAAGCTGCGAAATGCGGCCCTCCGCCTCGGCGAACCGGGCCCTAAATTTGTCCATGTCATGCCTGAGGCTCACATCCGCCACTAGGTGATCGATCTTCACCATCACAGAATCCCGGCCCTCCTTGATGGCTGCCAGGAGTTCAGCATGTGAGGCGGCTTGCGATGCCGACGGATTAGGCAGGGCTGGGAAATCGACGGACATCTCTATAGCTGAAAGCCTCGTGGGTAAGATGGCCGCTGCTGCCCGTGCTCCAGGCGTCGAGGACGAGCGGAGCTTACCCGGCGACAGCGGAGGGGCTCTCGGGGTAGCTGGTGCCTTCTTCCGCCCCAGGGTGCCTGTCAAGCGGGTATTGGAAGCAGGAATCTGCGCTGGAAGTCAGTCAGGATGAGGGTAAGAGCGGAGCCCAGCTAACGCACGTCTGCTCCCGTTCACATCGTGGCCACGCCCCCCCCATCTGACTGCTCTGTTTAGTATTTTTTCTGTTAGCTGGAACACCCCCAGTGCTGTGGCCGAAATGGTATGGTCTGGTTTCTGTTTTCCCCTGCTAGCTCCACCCACCACTGCTGAGAAGCCAGCTGAGTGTCATTCAGTGTGGGGGTGGCTGCTGCTGTTACACACTGTGTCCACACCAACTTCTGGAGTCTGAAACTGAGAGCCCCAGGTGAGCTTATAATAGGGGGGTGTATGGGTTGTGAGAAGAGGTTGGTGTGTCTGCCCTCTGCCATTCTGACTGTGCTGGTCTGGTAGAGAAGGGGGAGGTTGCTGTGTAGGGGGGCTTGCAAAATGGAGGCGTGTGCTATGTACTGGTTGTAGAATGCAGGCGTGTGCTATGTATTGGTTGTAGAATGCAGGCGTGTGCTATGTACAGGTTGTAGAATGCAGGCATGTGCTATATACTGGTTGTAGAATGCAGGCTTGTGCTATGTACAGGTTGTAGAATGCAGGCGTGTGCTATGTACTGGTTGTAGAATGCAGGCATGTGCTATGTACTGGTTGTAGAATGCAGGCTTGTGCTATGTACAGGTTGTAGAATGCAGGCGTGTGCTATGTACAGGTTGTAGAATGCAGGCGTGTGCTATGTACTGGTTGTAAGGCTGTTTCTGGTGGTGATGGTGACCACAACTCTTCCTCTTCCTCTCGCTCATCTACGGCCTGATCCAGCACTCTTCGCAGGGCACGTTCCAGGAAGAAAACAAATGGGATGATGTCGCTGATGCTGCCTTCAGTGCGACTGACTAGGTTTGTCACCTCCTCAAAAGGACGCATGAGCCTACAGGCATTGCACATGAGCGTCCAGTAACGTGGCAAAAAAATTCCCAGCTGCGCAGAGGCTGTCCTAGCACCCCGGTCATACAAATACTCGTTGACGGCTTTTTCTTGTTGGAGCAGGCGGTCGAACATTAGGAGTGTTGAATTTCAACATGTCGGGCTGTCGCAAATCAAGCGCCTCACTGGCATGTTGTTTCACCGCTGGATATCTGAAAAGTGCGCCATGGCCCTGTAGGAAAGTCTGAAATGGCCACACACCCTCCTGGCCTGCTTGAGGACATCCTGTAAGTCTGGGTACTTATGCACAAAGCGTTGTACATTCAGATTCATCACATGTGCCATGCACGGGACATGTGTCAACTTGCCCAAATTCAATGCCGCCAACAAATTGCTTCCGTTGTCACACACCACTTTGCCGATCTCCAGTTGGTGCGGAGTCAGCCACTGATCCACCTGTGCGTTCAAGGCGGACAGGAGTGCTGGTCCGGTGTGACTCTCTGCTTTCAGGCAAGTCAACCCCAAGACGGCATGACACTGTCGTATCCGTGATGTGGTATCCTGGGGAGCTGGGGGGGGGGGTGCAGCTAATGTGGAGCAAGATGCAGCAGCAGAAGAGGACTCAGCCGAGGAGGTTATCGAAGAGGATGGAGTAGGAGGAGTAGAGGAAGTGGCAGCAGACCTGCCTGAAAGTTGTGGTGGTGTCACCAACTCCTCTGCAGAGCCATGCATTACATGCTTGTCAGCCATCAGCAGGTTTACCCAATGTGCAGTGTAGGTGATATACCTGCCCTGACCATGCTTTGCAGACCAGGTATCGGTGGTCAGATGGACCCTTGCCCCAACACTGTGCCAGGGATGCCATGACTTCCTTTTGCACAATGGAGTACAGGTTGGGGATTGCCTTTTGTGAAAAGAAATTTCGGCTGGGTATCTTCCACTGCAGTGTCCCAATAGCTACAAATTTTTTGAAGGCCTCAGACTCCACCAGCTTGTATGGTAAAAGCTGGCGGGCTAATGGTTCCGACAAGCCAGCTGTCAGACGCCGGGCAAGGGGGTGACTCTGTGACATTGGCTTCTTATGCTCAAACATGTCCTTGACAGACACCTGACTGTGGGGAGATGAGCAGGAACTGCTCAAGGTGAGAGACGCAGTGGCGGATGGTTGAGAGGGGGCAACGAGGACAACAGTGGTTGACGTGACTGAAGATGCTGCACCAGGAGGAAGATGGTGGCTTTGAGCTTGTGTGCTGCTTGTACTCTTCATCATGTGTTGATCCCATAGGCGTTTGTGATGTGCGATCATGTGCCTTCGCAAAGCAGTTGTACCTAGGTGGGTGTTGGATTTCCCACGACTCAGTTTCTTTTGGCACAGGTTGCAAATGGCATCTCTGTTATCAGAGACAGACACACAAAAAAATGCCACACTGCTGAGCTTTGCAAAGACGGCATTCTGGTGGTGGTGACAGCATGCGTTGATTGGCATGCTGTCTGGCTGACCCCGGGTGCTGATACATGCTGTCTGACTGTGCCACTAGCTCCTTGCGACGACCTCCCCCTGCTTCCAACTCGTCTCCTCCTCCTCTCTGTCTCCCCATCTGAACTTTCCCCCTGTTCTTCTTCTTCTCTTCGAGCGGGCACCCACGTGACATCCCCGGACACATCGTCATCATCAACCACTTCACTTGTATCTGACAACTCAGCAAAGGAAGCAGCAGCGGGTACATCATCATCACACCATACATCCATGTGTGTAATGCTGCCTGACTTGAGTCATATCCCTTTTTATCTACAACCTCTGGCAATAATGGTTGCGCATTACTCATTTCTTCCAACTCATGTGTAAATAACTCCTCTGACAGATCAAGTGAAGCAGCTGTGATGCTAGTGTTGGTGGTGTTGGTGGTGGCGGCATGCGGGCGAGTGGTAACTTGAGAGGTGCCCGAAGCTGAGCTGGAGGAAGATGGTGTGTCAAGGTTATGAGCGGAAGCTGTAGAAGAATGGGTGTCCTGTGTTAGCCAGTCAACTATGTCCTCAGAACTTTTGGAGTTCAGGGTACGTGGCCTCTGAACACTGGGCATTATTCTAGGGCCAAAGGGAATCACAGCACCACGACAGCCCCTGTGGGTGGCCTGCCTCTGCCTGTCATTTTTTTTTATTTGTTTAGTTGTACTATGCGTGCAAGCTACTGTGACACCAGATATGAGTGGCACTGTGCACTGGCAGAAGTTGGCAGAGTAGACGATGTAGGCCTGATACACACCTGCAGACAACTAACTGCTATTCTATTGCAGTCAAAATTGTGTTTTTTTATTTTTTATTTCATCTACTATGCCACCAGATATGAGTGGTGGGTGGCACAGTGTACGCTGTACCCCTGACACATGCTGGCAGCCAGGCAACTGACTCCTATTCTATTGCAGTCAAATATATATTTTTTTTAATGTTCTCTACTGTGCCACCAAGATAGATGAGTGGTGGGTGGCACTGGGCACAGTGTACGCTGTACCCCTGACACACGCCAACAGCCAGGCAACTGACTACTATTCTATTGCAGTAAAAAAAAAAATTGTTTTAATGTTATGTACTGTGCCACCAAGATAGATGAGTGGTGGGTGGCACTGGGCATAGTGTACGCTGTGATCCTGACACACACATGCTGCCTAGCAGGCAACTGCAATTAGATTACAGAGAAAAAAAAAGCAGACTGATATACTAGCCCTAAAAAGGGCTTTTTGGGGTGCTGTCCTTGCAGCAGAGATCAGATGAGTCTTTCAGGACTGGAGTGGACACTGAAAACACTGGTCTAGCTATAGATTTCCCTATAAATTCAGCAGCAGCAACTCTGTCCCTCCTCTCACTAAGAATGCAGGTTCAGAATTAATCTAAAATGGATGCTGCCCTAGAGGTGGGAGGGTCAGGGAGGGAGGGTATGCTGCTGATTGGCTGGAATGTGTCTGCTGACTGTGAGGTAGAGGGTCAAAGTTTGTTCAATGTTAATAGGAGGCGGATCAAACATTGCATATGTTCGCCCGCAGCGGCGAACACGAACGCGCAGAAATTGCCGCAAATTATTCGCCGGCGAACAGTTCTGTACATCTCTATTTAAGAGCTGCAGGAATGCTTTCCTTGTGACACATCTTTGTTTATGTAGCACTTACCCCCGAAGGAGCTGCTGGTAATTGATTGGGCCTGTACTCTGCTTTTCTACCCCCAAATAATTCGTCTCAACCCGCTTGACACAGCTGTGTAACAGTGTGGATGTGAAACCTTCACTAAACGGAACAACCCCACATAACAGTGTGTATATAGTGTACCTTTATCGCTATCTGGGCATCCCTTGTTCCACCTGTTAGAATAATGAACAAGCCTCACACCAATTGTGATCAACCAAAATGTAAGTTTACTGGAACTAGTATAGAGACAGTAGTTATAATAACTGTATCAACATACAACTTACTATAATAGTGCAATGAGTGTACACAAGTTATTAACACTTAAAGGTCCCTTGAGCCTCTACTGCGGTGCGTCTCCAAGTGGGACTAGTGCTCAGAGTGACAATGCCTTGACACTGGTCACCTTCCCACTTCCAGTACGGCCGCACCAAACATACCAATGCAAAGATATCAACACAGCACAATACAGTTTCTCAAGAGCTTCCCCTGAGGTATAAGGCAGCCTTTTGTCTTACTGTATCCACAGCACAAACCCTCCCAATGAGAAGTGTAGTCTCTGGTCTTCTTTTTCTTCGGCTAGCGATTATACTGCAGTGTTTGTAATCCAATGGTTTAACAAGTAATGAAGTAACATATCTGAAGAGTGATAACAATTCCTGCTATACAACACACTTGTAGATGCCTTCGGAGTAGGTATAACTTAATCATCAGTCAGCCCTCAATGAAGCATAGGCTTTTAAACCTGATTGAACTCAGTCTATTTGAATGAGACCTCCCCGTAGGACTACAGGTCCCAGCAACACTGTGAAATGAGTCTAAGGCCCCATACTCACGAGCAAACATGTCTGCTGAAACTGGCCCGCAGGCCAGTTTCAGCAGACATGTTTGGTCGTGTGTGGGCGCGAGCGGGCCGAATTCCAGCAAACATTTGCCCGCCGGGCCTTTTCCCAGCAGACAAATATTCCTGGACTTGTTTTAAAACAGCCCGCTGGAATTCAGCCCGCTCGGACATGTACGGTCGTCGGTACAGACCTACCGTACATGTCCAGGCGCCCGCCGTCCCTCGCATGCGTCGAATGACTTCGACGCATGCGTGGAAGCATTTTAAAGGCGGGCCGCGCACGTCGCCGCGTCATTGTCGCGGCGACACCGCGTCATCGACGCGGCGACACCGCGGACACGCCCCGCGTATTGTTTACGCGCGGACTTCTGTACGATGGTGTGTACAACCATCGTACAGAAGCCCTCTGGCAGACATGTATGGTGAAAACGGTCCGACGGACCGCTTTCACCATACATGTTTGTCCGTGTGTACCCGGCCTTAGTGTGTTACGGGTGTTAAATAACTTCTGGGCGACAGCCCTCTCACCACACCAGGTCTGGAAAGTTGTGAACCTCCGCTCCGGCTGTCTCAGTCCTGCTGCCAGTCAGCACTGTCGCACTGCTCCGCTCCGCAAGCAAACCGGACATCCACTTTGCTCCGTCAAGGGTCCTCAGACCCGATCACACTGCCTCTCCAGCACACTGTGGTAAGGCAGAGTCAATGGATGTTGTTCTGCTCTGCACGATGTAGGCCCTCTCAACACTCCTTCACAGATCCTTGCAGGCAGACCATGCATCCAGAAGAGACAGAAAATGGCTGCACTCTGCCTTTTATTTCCCACCCAGCATGCAGTTCAGCCATTTAGTGTTCATGGGTAAGTGAGTGAGCATTATGGGTAAGTGAGTCACTTCACAGTCAATAAACATTTTCTGCTCTGCATGTGTAAGTTAAAGTTCACATTGGCATTTGGCTCCCTCTAGTGGTATGCAATCTTTAGCATTACATGACAAAAATACCAGTGCTACATTTACATTTTTGGTAATTTCTTTCTCATGTTTTGAACTAGGCTCCAAAGCTAGACTAGCTTGGCTGGCTTGTGGACCTCAGCTGGAAGTTGTTAATGCTTTAACAGGTGAAAGGCTTTCTGCCTACCATTTTAACGGAGTGACTAGTAGACGACCTCCTACTATTATTATTGTCAAAGAGTTTTCATGGCAGAAGAGGACTGGATTACTTGTGGGACTAATTGAAGCCAAAAGCAGTGTTCTCTGCCTATATGATGTTGGCATTTCAAGAGTAGTTAAAGCTGTTGTACTTCCCGGTTTGGTATGTACTTAATGTTTTTTTTTTTTTTTTATGTACTTTAAATGTGTTCATTTATTGCATGGATGATCTTGGTTTTCTTCACAAGTTATGTTCTATAGCCCTGCTGAGGTTGTTAAAGTGGAAGTAAAGTCCACAAGTACTCTGCTTCATTCCAGCAATGCAGCGTTCGCAAGCTCCTTCACTGGCACTAAAATATAAATGTATAATTCATAATAATCTCCAGTGAATAAGTGACAAATGGTGATTGTATAAAATGTATAGGAAAAGTCCACATGCACATAAGTATAAAATCCTTCAATGCTGAATAAGTGAATAAAATGGCTCCAGAACAGTCTCTGCAGTGGATTTGTGCTGACAGATAATCACCATCACCTCAGTGGGTCTATTGGCACTTTCGATAATACTCCAAACAAAGATGGGAGTGAGGACAGAAGATGGAAAATGGGGCAAATCTAATAATCTAAGGGCACTGAATCCAAAACCTTTAATTTTAGGTAGAACGGGTTGGAATGTTTATAGTTTCTATCAGGGTTTTAATGTAAACTGTATCTACTAAGGAGCTTTCCCCTCAGTACATGTTCGGAATGAAAATAATGGGAAATTTTAGTTTTTCGGTTTTAGGAATCGGGCTGTAATTTGCTAAAATGTCAGCAGTGTCTGTATAGCAGGTACTTTTTTTTACATAGGGCTGCTATATCTAAGATATAACAATATACTTTGCAAAGGGGTTTTATGACTAACATTCCACTTCCCATTTTTTGATTTCAATGCAAACTTAGGTAACTTCTGTTGAACCTATAATCAATCATGGTGGACCTAGCGCAAGCACACAACATTTTCATCAAAGTTTGAGGTGGTTCTTTGGCGTTGCTGCAGTGGTCACGGATGTTGGCCATGTTCTTCTTATTGATTTATGCTTCGATGATGTATCGGGCAATCAAGATGAACTGGAAGCATCAGGTACACGTTATTAACACGGTTTGTCCCCTCCCTTAAATGTTATATTTACATTCCATACTTTGTGTTGCAATATTGTATAATGTTAAGATTTTAAAGGGTTTGTAAAACTTCAGCCATTTATTTAAATTTTTTACAAACCCGTTCTACTTACCTGCTCTGTGTAATGTTTTTTCACAGAGCAGCCCAGATCTTTCTCTTCTCTGGTCTCCCCCTGGCACTCCAGGCTCCTCCCTGAGTGCCTCTATAGCAAGCTGATTGCTCTGGGGGCAAATTGTGCATGCTCGCTCCCGAGCTGCCTCTGTGTCTAAGAGACAGAGCAAAGCTCGGCCCTGCTCCATACTCTATGGCTGTGATGGACAGCTGCGTCTTAGCCAGTGAGGAGGTAGAGAGCCAGGAAAGCTGCTGCTCTCATGCACATTGCTGGCCCATGTAAGTATTTGGAAGAGGGGGAAGCTTGCATGATGAAGGGTTTTTTTTTTTTTTTTTTTTTTTTTCTTCTTCTTCTTCTCTGTGAAAAAAACTTCAGCCTTTAGAACCACTTTAATAATTCCATATGTTCTGTTAAAAAAGATCCATATGTAAATGTTATAAGAGACCTGTGAAGATAGATTCAGTATAATTGTCTGCTTCAGAAAAGCATTGGCAATGACAATTAACGTGGATCACTTCTGACAGGTTTAGTTTATGCAGCTTTCACTTTGGAACATGCAGAGAAGGGTAAATGGCTGCTATTTATCTTATATGTCTGTGTAGTCTCAGTAGACTTGACACTTGTGCTGCGGCTGGCTCCCACCCTGTTTTCTCGTGATACCATATAGAAACTTGTAGTGCTGCTCGAGGTGTACTAATGATAAACCAGTCCGGTGTCTGTGTGGGCGCAGACTGTTATATGCTTTACTGATTTCTAGATTAAGCATCTAAGAATAGAAAGGACACTGCCATCTCATCAGAGATGTGACGAGCCTTACCCTTGGACTCCTCCTAAGCCCCACTAACATGTTTTGCCTCGTCTACAGGGCTTAATCCTACTGCAATTTAAGCCCAGGTGGATGGGGCAAAACGTCTCATTGCGTGGCTTTGGAGTCGCGTTATCTCTTTGCTCGATGAGCTGCTGGTGTGCGGCGTCCTTTCTATTCTTGTGTCCTACCCTGTTAAACACTTGACCAGTTATTTACGAGTTTTGCTGGAACTGTAAGGTCATAACAGAGCAGCATCCTTTTTGTGGGAAGGGATATGAATTTTGTATGTCTTGGTTAATGTCTTGGTTAATTTAATTGTGGACATTGAAAATTGTACTGTTATAATTTTATACATGTGTAGCGCTACCCCCGAAGGAGCCGCTGATTGATGGGATCGGCACATTATGTTACCCTAGCATTGTCTAGGGGTGTGATGCAGGAGCAAAGTAGTGAGCGGAGGTCCAGACAGTCAAAGGTTTTTCCAATGCTTTATTTCCACGCCAACACAGCCAACATCAACTTCAGTTAGGAAGGAAAGAAAGGTTGATAGGAGGAAAAAGGAGAACTTGCGGTGTCAGGCCTGGATGTGGACGGGCAAGCCTGCCCTTAGTAGTACCAATTTGTAAACTCTTCGCCGTTAAATGAGTGAATAGGGCGAATCCTTCCGATAGACAGAAATGCGTACCTGTAGCATCCCGGCCACCAGATCCCTGATTGGTTCGGCACTCAGCCTGAGATCCGTTTCAATGGAACCTGGAACCCAGTAGGTCACTGGGGTCCCCTTTCGCCTCCGGTTGAGGCTCGGTGAAGCCTGTAAGCCTGGCCAGTTGGGCCATGCCGGCGAGGTCCATAGGTGCGCGCACCCTAAAGGTGGATGCCGCACCCGGCACAAGGACCTTGCGAAGATTTTAGAACACATGACACCTCTCACAGATATACCCCTCAGCGTGCCCTGCGAGGGAGGAACTCCTCCAATTGGCTGCTGGGGAAGTCCAAAGGAGGTCGAAGATTTGCAGTCCAGGGACCTCAACTGTGGAATGCTCTACCAACTACCATCCGACTGGAGTCGGACCACTTGGCCTTCAGGAGAAAGATTAAAACCCATCTCTTCTGAGGTCAAGGGGTTCCTTACCCATGGAATGGTTGCAGCGCCCAGAGGCAATTCAGTTCGCATGTGTTGCGCTTTACAAATTTCTCACTCACTTGCTCTGCCAGAAACCCCTCTGGCGCCAACTGCTGGCCTAGAATGCAGACTGGCTCAGGAGACCTTTCTGGAATGACAGAAGTCACAATTTAGATAAATCACGAATGGGAGCAATGTAACTCTCCCATTCCAACTAACTTTAGCGTAGTGCCCATACTGAAAGTAAGGGGGCGCTACATACTCCTCCC
Source organism: Rana temporaria (assembly GCF_905171775.1). Classification (NCBI taxonomy): domain Eukaryota; kingdom Metazoa; phylum Chordata; class Amphibia; order Anura; family Ranidae; genus Rana; species Rana temporaria. The sequence goes on from NC_053489.1 coordinate 377,628,931, forward strand.
TCCTGAATTGACACGGTCCCCAGTGTCCAAAGCATTCAAACATGAATCCTGGCCTGACACCAACCTGAGAGAAAAGAGGAAAAGGACAGAATGCACACAGGAAATCACAATATCATAAATGACATACAACATACACAGCCGTATCTATCTAGCTGCCCATTCTCTGCAGCGTTGATGATAGGTGGGTCCAAAAACAGGAGAAAAAAAAAAAACCTGTAGGGAAAAACTCATTCAAATGTATAGCGTTTTCACACAATCTCTCAGTTCAGGATTTGAAGCTGTGGACTCAAGCCTGAGCACAAAGCCTTCTTCCCTCTCCTGGAGTTTTAAGACTTGTAAGTGCTATGGAAGAAATACTCTGGTTATGCAAGAAATCAGAATAGCAGAACTCAACATATTTTTTTTTCTCTGCAAAGTCCTGGTGCAGCTCACTGCCCCTAGTGGTCAGTGCGCTGGTACTGCAGCAAAAGGTTTGTACAAGGTCCCCATTCTAACTGACTGAACCCTGACCCCTCCCAAGAGTTCTACACAAAAGTTTATGTGGTTCTGGAAGAGCAGGGGGGAAAAGGGAAACCGGGAAAAAAAAACACAGTTCAAAAGAATGGGGAGGGCATACTTGTCCGTAACTTTCCCTAATGTCAGCAAATCAGGCTCAGTTCACATGGTCTCCTTACCGATAAAACTGAGGGTCAGGCAACCAAACAAAATCTCCCCTCGGTGTAGTGAGTTGCACTTTAAAGACTTGATCCTCTTTCCCGGGGCACCTCAGCACAACTCGGTCCCGGTAAAGATGACGGCCCCAGCTCCAGTTTCGATGGCATTCCTCAAACCTGGCTTTCAACTGAGGCAGCTTCGAATCTGCACCTACCAAGATATGGGGTGCCCTTGGGTACGACCAGATAGCCTCCTGGCACCAAGCCTCCCGATCAATTTGGCAAAGGAGAGAGGGAGGCACATAGGGATACTCATACCCGTATTCAGTGGCGACTCTCCGGGTCACCACATGCTACAAGCGAGCCAATCTGGGCAGGATTTTCGTGTCCCCGCGACCCAGCAACACCAAAACGTCCGGTGCCCTCCTTGGAACAGGAACAACCAAGGGCAAGGGGGTAGTGAGCAGCGACAGACGCAAAGCTTGACTCGCCCACTCGCCAGGTCAGGCGTGGGGCCTCCAGACAGTCGGTTGGGCCCACTCAGTGCGTTCCAGGCGGAGCATTCTGTGACGGTATTAAAATGATATCCCCGTCAACCTTCCCTTCTTCCATAAGAACATCACCCAATATTCCACGTGGAGGAATATTCCTGGAATCGCCCAATAATGCACACATGAGTCCGAGCTTACGGCTGGAACAAGACTGTTTAATGGCAGCGTGCTGCTAAGTATATATGCAGTTTACAAGCTAAATCCTCAATCACAGAACAATGAAATCTCCACCCCCTTTCCACACACAGTGGGGGCTAATTACTAAAACATTCTAGACCGGTCGGCACCGGCCTGTAATTATCATGTCTAATCACTGCCCGTTCCTTAATTAAGGGCATAACAAACAAACCACCTTCACACACTGATTTCCCTAGGCAGACATTTCGTCTCCGCATCCAGTTTGACACCTATTCACACCTCTGAGCATCAATAGGTTGTAGACAGTGTTATCACACAATTAAAGGCCTTTCAAAAGCCAGCCTTATTTAACATATGAACAGTCTTTACAGAGAGATGAGTCACACATGAAATCATCTTTCACCTCTAACACACAGCAGTAGACTAGCAGGGAGGATTACACTGAAGCATCCGTTACAATGGCCCCCCTTTTTCTCCCTGCTCCGGCAACTCGGTTGGACCTTTCCTGGTCCAGTAGGGTTGACGGGTTCAGAGCTTTTAGTCCGAGGTTAACTCCGTTTGGCGTGACAATCCCAGGAGATTCATAAAAAAAAAGGAAAAAGTTATATTTGTTGAGATGCTGTAGCACTGGTGCTCAGAGTTCGGGGGGGGAAGGGGATCAGTGCCCCATAGGGTCAGCCACCCTATGCTCCCTCCGCAGCCGCCGGTTCTCCTCTTTGAGCTTCTCCAGCTCCATCTCCAGTTCATGGAGCCTGGGGGGGTCAGCCTGCTGTGACCTCAGGTGGTGGTTCTCCTCCTCCATGCGGCTTATGCACTCCTCCAGCTCTATGTACTCACGGATCAGCTCCTGCTTGCTCATGTCCTGCAGGCTCTCCACGTGGTCATTCATCATCAGGAACTGGGTGGTGGTGTAAGGGGCCACCGGTGGGCCCTTGGCGAACATCTCGGCCCGCATCTGGGACGCCCGCTGCGACTCCCTCTCCTCCAGTCGCTTGTTATACAGCTTCCAGGACCTCTTCTTCTTGGGGGGTAGCCGGCGGTACCTTTTTCTGCCCAGCTCCCTCCAGGGCCCCTCTGGCTCATGGCTGTCGCTCATGACCAGCTGACAATGGTGTTCCCTGTTGTCCGTAATAACAGATTGTACCATGAGGGCTTCGTAAGAAGTGCCCAATGGTTCTTCCTGACCCAGCTCCTGGAGATCCCAAGCCGAGTCTACACAATGGGCTGCTGCTGGTGGGTGGTACCCAGGTTGAGAACAATTTGACCTGGTGTTGTCATTCAGGGGGCAATTCTGCTTGAAGTGACCCAACTGTTTGCACCGGAAGCAGCGTTGTACGTTATCCTCCTGGCGTGGATAGCGAGGGCTGGATGTCACCGGTCTGTTAGGAGGTTGGTATCTATCGGCTGGTGGAACAGTATCAGAGGTGTCGGATTTCCTGAAGTCCTTCGGCTTCGGGGGAAGGTCACAATCATTGATCATAGAGTCATCTGGCAATAGATTAAAGTCAATTAAGCGCCACTCTTCTGCCGGTGGGGAACTCTGGGCGAGTAGGCCTTGCCCACAGCCGCAAGAGGCTGGAGTGGGTCCTTCTCCAACAGGGGCATGCCACACAAAAACCGTAGTGGAAGTTGTAGCCGTCCCTGACATGGTCTCGCTCTGAGAGCTTGTCATGTACGATGAGCTTGACACGCTGCATAGGACACTTTCTAAGTCCGGGTTGTCTCCAGGGCTTACCTCCAATGAGGAAGGTGGCGAGGTAGCCAACGGCAGGGTCAAAGTGGACGATATGGAGATTACCTCAGGGTCCCGAACTTCTGGTTCCACAATTGGCACCGACGGGGAGGGTTCCGGCCATATGGCTTCCTCCTCTGCGGTGAGGGTGACTAATGAAATTTGCCCGATATTCCTTCGGAGCCTGTGTGGGCGACACAGCCACAAACAAGTAGGCCTGGCATCGGGCAAAAGGCTGGATCTTCACGGATAGATCCCCACAGTGGGGGCAGGCCAGCCCCAACATCTCCGTTCCCCCGCTGGACAAGAGGACGAACTGTCCCTGGGTAGTCAGGCGGACACCTGTGTCACAGGCACCCCGGATGGGACAAATGTGTCGAAGACCCCCGGTGGAGTGGTCAGGGCCCTCAATCTCTGGGCGGCATCGCCCGGTTGTCGGGGGGCAGACATCACCACGTTGCTCTTCTTAGAGGCGAGTGGTGTTCTGCTCCTTGGCACGCAAGTGGGTGTTCCGTCACTCGTTTGGCGCGAAATCCCCAATGCACGTCTCGCGCAGGGGAGGGTAACTCCTCCCACTTGAAAACTTGTCCGGACACGTTGCAGGTGTGTGCTGTGATGCACGCACGCCCCAGCTCAGCGATAATGAGGTTAACTCCCTCTCCGCCGGACAGTTCAATACACAACGCTGGACTCTCTCCGCTCTTTAGTAAATAGTCACTCACTTGTGGTTGCGAAGGGTAACAGCCGAATCCCGGATTACGAGCCCCCACGTGTAGTGCTACCCCCGAAGGAGCCGCTGATTGATTGTTGGGATCGGCACATTACGTTACCCTAGCGTTGTCTAGGGGTGTGATGCAAGAGCAAAGTAGTGAGCGGAGGTCCAGACAGTCAAAGGTTTTTCCAATGCTTTATTTCCAGGCCAACACAGCCAACATCAACTTCAGTTAGGAAGGAAAGAAAGGTTGATAGGAGGAAAAAGGAGAACTTGCGGTGTCAGGCCTGGATGTGGATGGGCAAGCCTGCCCTTAGTAGTACCAATTTGTAAACTCGTCGCCGCTTCTGTTAAATTAGTGAATGGGGCGAATCCTTCTGATAGACTCTAGCCCATGTCACCGGGAGACAGTAATGCGTATCTGTAGCATCCCGGCCACCAGATCCCCGATTGGTTCGGCACTCAGCCTGAGATCCGTTTCAATGGAACCTGGAACCCAGTAGGTCACTGGGGTCCTCTTTAGCCTCCGGTTGAGGCTCGGTAAAGCCTGTAAGCCTGGCCAGGTGGGCTGCGCCGGCGGGGTCCTAAAGGTGGATGCTGCGAAGATTTTAGAACACGACACCTGTCACAGATATACTCCTCCCCAGTATGCCCTGCGAGGGAGGAGCTCCTCCAATTGGCTGCTGGGGAAGACTTGCTCTGCCAGAAACCCCTCTGGCACCAACTGCTGGCCAGAGAAGATACCAAATCCCTAGAATGCAGACTGGCCCAGGAGACCTTTCTGGAATGACAGAAGTCACAATTTAGATAAATCACAAATTGGAGCAACTAACTTTAGCGTAGTGCCCATACTGAAAGTAAGGGGGCGCTACACATGGTACCCATTGCATCCATAACTTATAGATTAAGACTGTAGGTTGTGCGCTAGCGCATGTCTAATTGTTACATGGGATATTAAAGAAAATTATATACCAACAGTGAGTTAAAAGTACATTAATAAAATGTCTGCATTGAAGCCTGCAGAGCATTTCAGCTGTGATCAATGCATTACAGGTGCATAGGCTCCTGCATTGTTAAACTCTGGATCTGTATACAGACCTTGTTACAGGGCTGGAGGAAGTAAACAATTGACTTCAAGTATGATGTCACCGCACTCGTGCTGGAGTGATATGCGAGTCCCTCCTGCTACTGGGGCAGTTGAGTGAGGCCCGGAGCCAACTGCAAGTCAGCGTAGGGCCGGCCATGACAGGGTTAACAGAACCCTGGTAGCTGGGGGGGAGGAGGAGTAAGAGCTGTGGGAGGGGAGATTATATATATCTCCCACCATCCAGTTTCCCGGGCAAGTTAGGCGTGGGGGAGCGAAGTTGCATGGTCTGTTCAGCCTGCAACTGTGAATTTCTTCTCCCGTTTGTGGCACAGGTAGGGGCGGCGGGTACATGGCAGCGATAGAGGCCTTGTTTGCTCAGCTCAGGGCTGAGGCGGCGGTGCGGGGGGAGGAATGGCTGCAGCTTCAGCTGGGGGCGCTTCTCTCTCGGAGCGGGGCGGATACTAGTGCGGCGGCGTCGGGGCCTAACCACACAGGCCAGGAGCTTCTCCCTCAGAGCGGTCCGGAGGCAGTGCCAGCACTATCGGGGCCTAGTCACACAGGCCGGGGGACCGCGCGGTCGCGCTCGTCGCGCCCCCCCGCCGGTATTCACCCAGCACATCTCCTAGCCAGCAACGGTCGGAGGGCGTCCGCAACAGGGCCCCATCGGGCCCCCCCGCAAAACGCGCGGCGGCGACGGGGGTCATTGAGGGCCCGGCAGGGGGGACCAGAAGCACCCAAGGACAGAGGGGGGGACGGCCGGGGGGCTCAGGTGCGGCGGCTTTTTCCGCCCGGCGTATGGAGCAGGTGGAGGCGGGCCCGGTCAGCAGGCCTCGGCGAGAGGGATCCCAGGGTACGGTGGCTAGCCACCCAGCTGTTACGGCTAGCCACTTGCAGGAGGCCCAGGCGGCGAGGGGGAGAAGTCAGGAGGAAGACCGCAGCAGCAGATGTACGCCTGGCAGAAAAGCGCCGGCAAAATCCGCTCACGGGTCCAGGGCCCGCAGGGAGAGTGAATCCGGCCCTGGGCCTTTGGCCTCCGGGCCCGAGCTGCCCGGGGGGGTCCTCATCGGGGGAAGAGGTGTTGTGCGAGGACCAGTCGGAAGGGGAGCTGTCCGGTTCGGAGGAGGAGGTCTTACCCAGGACGGTGCCTACAGCGAGGGATCCGAGACGATCGGCTGATGGGATTGCTTCCACGCAGCCCGGTAAGTCCGTTTCCACATTTGTTTCTAATGTACGGTGTGATGATGTGGTTGTGGGGGGCCGGGTGGGGGGGTCCCGGGATAGGTTGGTGATGCCCGCGGTGGCTGGGGGCAGTGCGACATCTTCCCAGGTTACGGACGCACAGGTGGGGAATCCTGGGGTGGATGCGGGGTTACAGAGAATTTTGTCTGGACTGGAGGCGTTGGTTAGCCAGCTAAAAGGGGGTGACAGACCCCCCGCGAGCCCGGCGGCGGCTTGGGGGCCAGGCGGGGGGGCGCCGGGGGTGGCTGCGGCGGCTGCCCCAATGGCGGTTGTGGTGACTGAGGAGGCAAGTGGGGGTGGCTTGGGGTCCGGGGCGGCGTCGCAGCCGGCAGTGACTGCCGAGCCGGCAGGGGCCACAGTCAAGAAGCGGGATTTGGTGCGTTTAGCGGACGAAGCGAAGGGGCAAGTGTACACTTGTTATGATGCGCCACTGGGGGCGCATTTGAAACAAGAGGTCCGGGAAAAAATTTGGAAGAGCGAATATGTGGAGATATTCGCGTTGTTACCGTTGGAGAAATTCAACTTGGACAGGGTGAAGCCAGAAGACTCCAAAAAGGAGGATGAGGAAAAGAGGAGGTATCGGCTCATACCTCGCACGTTTGCGAATTGGTCGCAGGCTTATTCTATTTTGGCCAGCGTGATTGGCGAGAAGAACCCCGAACACTGTTCGGCGCTCTTCAGCTACCAGGAGGCGATCAGTGAGGCCTATCGGTGTTATGGGGGCACGGGTTGGCTTCGTTATGACGAACAATTTAGGCAACGCCGGGCGATCAGGCCGGACATTCGGTGGGACGCGAAAGACATTAGCCTGTGGATGCGGCTTATGACGGCTCCGAGGACGTCAGCGCCGTTTTTTCAGGGGGGGGGGCGGCGGGGCCTCTTCCCTGGGACAGTCGGCCGGAAAGAAAAAGGGGGTTTGTTGGCAGTTTAATGAAGGAAACTGCAAGTTTGGAGGGTCGTGCCGATACAAGCATGAGTGCTCCGGGTGTGGGGGTAATCACCCCTCTTCCCGCTGCTTCAAGCAGGGCAAGGGCCGTTCCGGGGATTCTTCAGGCAAGAGGGAGCACACCGGTGATGGTGAAAAGGATGCTGCCGTTTCTCGGTAGGTATCCGGACAGGGCGGCTGCCCAGCTCCTGGAGGAGGGCTTTACGGTTGGTTTTCATATCCCTTCTAATTTGACTGTGGTTCCGCCAATGTCCAAAAATTTGCGTTCTGCTATGCAACACCCGGAAGTGGTTTCCGAGAAACTGCGTAAGGAGGTCGGGCTGGGCCGAATGGGGGGCCCGTTTGAGTCCCCCCGTTAGCTGGCCTGGTGGTGTCCCCGTTGGGGGTGGTACCGAAGAAGGAACCGAACAAGTTCAGGCTCATACACCACCTCTCCTTTCCGAAAGGGGGGTCGGTTAATGATGCGATTAATGCAGAGGATTGTTCAGTGTGCTACACTTCGTTTGACGCGGCAGTGGGTTGGGTTAGGCGGTACGGTCGGGGGGCGTTGATGGCCAAGTCGGACATCGAGGCGGCCTTCCGGCTGTTGCCGGTGCACCCGGACAGCTTCCGGTTGTTGGGGTGTCACTGGGAGGGCGAATTCTACGTGGACAAGTGCCTGCCCATGGGTTGCTCGGTGTCTTGCGCATTGTTCGAACAGTTCAGTTCTTTCTTGGAATGGGTGGTGCGAGACGTGGCGGGGGTGGATTCGGTTATCCATTATCTGGATGACTTTCTCTGCATTGGCCCGGCGGGGTCAAGGATTTGCGCGGTTTTGTTATCTACGCTGGAGCACATAGCGGAACGGTTTGGGGTGCCACTGACGCCCGATAAAACGGAAGGGCCTAGGTCGGTCATTCAATTTTTGGGCATAGTCATCGATTCCGATGCTATGGAATGCAGGTTGCCGGCGGACAAGTTGGAGGGCCTCAAGGCGGAGGTCAGGGGTATGATTGGCATGCATAAGGTACAACTGCGAGCGCTGCAGTCGCTCTTGGGTAAGCTTAATTTTGCCTGCAGGATCCTCCCGATGGGGAGGATTTTTTGTCGACGGCTGTCGGCTAGCACGGCGGGGGTTAGGTTGCCCAACCACTATGTAAGGCTGGTGAGGGAGCACAGGGAGGACCTGCTGGTATGGCACTCTTTTCTAGAGGCTTTTAACGGTAGGGCCTTGTGGATGTCCGGCCCGGTCAGCAATTTTGACCTGGAACTGTATACGGACGCGGCCGGGGGATCAGGCTTTGGTGCCTTCTTTCAGGGACAGTGGAGTGCTGGCCCTTGGCCTCAGTCCTGGTTGGCTGCGGGTTTTACAAAAAATCTGGTGCTGCTGGAGCTGTTTCCAGTGGTGCTAGCGGTCGAGTTGTGGGGCACGTCTTTCCGGGATCGGAAGGTGCGCTTCCATGGGGATAACCTGGGGGTCGTACAGGTGATCAATCGCGTGACCGCGTCTTCTCCCCCAGTGATTCGGCTCCTGAGACACTTGGTACTTCGTTGTCTGCAGCTGAATGTGTTTGTGTATGCGGTGCACTTACCGGGGGTGGACAATGTAGTGGCTGATGCTTTGTCTCGGTTTCAGTGGGACAGGTTCCGGGAGTTGGTGCCGGAAGCGGAAGAGCGAGGGGTCCCCTGTCCGGAGTGGCTGTGGCAGATTCCGTTGGAATCATCTCCACCTGGATTAAAAAATCGGTGAGTGTGGGTACTTGGGCGGCCTATGAAAAGGTATGGTTGGAATGGAGTATTCTGGTTAGGGAATCGGAGGTGCACCTTTCGGGACCGGAGGTGAGGACACTGGTGTTGTATTTTTTGTCCAGGAACATCGAGGCAGGAGTGTCTCAGTCGGTATTGGATAAGAAATTGGCCGGCTTGGCGTTTATATTCAAGTGGCAAGGGTGGCCAGATTTTACGAAGGATTTCTGGGTGCGCCAGGCTCTGAAAGGGTACAGGAAGCAGGGGCGGCGCCCGGACACGCGCCACCCGGTGTCTTTCGACATTCTGAAAGGGCTTATGGATATGATGGGTACAGTGGGTTCGTCCAGTTTTGAGGTTACATTGTTCCGCGCGGCATTCGCGCTGGCGTTTTTTGGGGCTTTTAGGATAGGCGAGCTGGTGAGCCCGTCAAAAATGGTCCAGGGGGGCATGGGGGCATCGGACGTCAGTTGGGCCCCGGAGGGGGTCACGCTGTGGCTCAGGAGGTCCAAAACGGACCAGAGTGGCAAGGGCAGAGCGGTCCATGTGTTCCCGATTGAGGGATCGGAATTTTGCCCAGTGGGGCTGGTCCGAAAATATCTGGACATCCGACCGGAAGTCGGGGGCACCTTGTTGGTACACGAAAATGGGGCCCCGCTGTCGAGATATCAGTTTGTGGCGGTGTTTAGGAAGTGTCTGGGGGAATTGGGCCTGGTTGCAAAGGAGTTCTCGGCTCATTCATTTAGGATCGGGGCGGCTACGGAGGCGGCGAGGAATGGACTGGGTGAGGACGCAATAAAGAGGATAGGACGGTGGGAATCTAAGAGGTTTCGTTCATATGTTAGGCCGCAGCTGGTGGCGGATTTGTGTTGAGGGACTGGGAGCTGATGTTTGGTTAAGGGAAAAATGTGTTTTTGGTGACTGTTTGGAAAGGTGGGGGCGTCTAGGTATTTGGGGATATGTTAGTTATTTTGTTCTTTGCTTACTGTCTTTCAGGTACTGGACCCTTGTTGGTCTGGATATTAGGCCACTCTTATGTGGTTCGGGGGGAAAAACGGGCGGAGGCGCGCCCGACCGGTCGTCAGCTGGGGATTTCGAGACAGGAGGCGAGGGTACGGTGGTTGGGGGTCCCCTGGATGTTGTGGAGCAGAGTTGTGCCGGAGGTACACAAATGGGCACGTTTGGACAGGCCTCCGGATGTGCTCGTTATTCATGCCGGGGGGAATGACCTCGGAGTGAGATCAATGCTGGAGGTAGCTCGGGACATTAAATTTGATTTTCAGCGGCTCCGGTTGTCTTTCCCGGAGGCGGTAGTGGTGTGGTCGGACATGGTGGCTAGGACATCATGGAGGATGGCTAGGTCGGTGGACGCGGTGAATCGTGCGCGCAGGAAGCTCAACAGGAATGTGGGGCGGTGTGTGCTTAGGAACGGGGGGCTGGTGGTTCGGCACCCGGAATTGGAAGTGGACACGTGGCGGTACCTCAGGAGTGATGGTGTTCACCTCACGGACGTGGGGATTGACATGTGGGTGTTGCGCTTAGAGGAGGGGGGTACAGCAAGCGATGAGGGTGTGGAGGTGCGCCCGAAGGTAAGGTGCTGGTGGCGGGTGTTTTCGGACTTTGCAGGAGAAGATATTACCCCAAAGATATGAACAAGTTTAGTGGTTAGTGGGTCCTGCAAAGTCTAACACCATTTTAGGAGAGGTATTATCTCAGGAATTTACGTGTTTGTTGTTATGGTTATTGGTTATTTATTATTTAAAGAGTATTTAAAATAAAGGAGGCTGCTACGGCCAGTTTTTACTCCAACATTAAGTGGTGGTCTCATTATTTATTAAGGGGTTATGTGGGGGTATTAACTGTAAAGGGGTCTTAGCGGTCAGGGTGTATTCTGGTATACCATAGTCATGGCCATTCTGCCAACATGCTAATGACATATTTTTTTAAAAATTATCATTCTGGCTATGCTACATCCAGGAAATGATGTGGATTTTGATTTTTTTTGAGTTTCTAATGTATACTGCGGAGAGCAGACAATGTGCAGTGATATCAGACCAAGGGTATGTTCACACCAACAGCTGCATTACATTGCGATGGCTGGTGTGCAGTATGGCCCGGCCCAGATCATAATGTGCTGATCTCGGCAAGGTACGTTCCCCCCCCCCCGCAGATGGGTAGACCAGGTATTTCACTTTGTCATGCAGTGGGACTGTGGTGGAATTGCCCAATTCGGTCCCACCGCATGTGGTGTGAATGCATCCTTTTAGTACAGACGAGGAGCTTGTACAACTATAGGCATGTACAGAGTTCAGCTTTAAATGCATTGGATATAAAATTAATAGTCAACCACTTGAAAGAAACGGCAGACAACTCCGGTATCTGCCTGTATTTTTTAGCTTGCATTTTATATATATATATATATATATATATATTATCATTACCAAATTTCCTGTCAATACAGGTACACTTAAGGATTCATCCTTATTTTGACAGCAAATGCTATTTTGTTTAACGGAGTCACTAAATTCCAATTTTTAGGAATGATTTTGAAAATTGTCATATGGTTGAAGTGTGTGTGTGTGTGTGTGTGTTTGTTTTCTTTTTTTTTTTAATCCAACAAAATTTTATTTAGTTTACAGAGGTACAAGGTATACAAGGTCCCCTTGACATTGCGGGGAAAGATAAAGAGCTGCAATGAGATAACCACTACTCACACTACATCTATGTACAGGAGGTAACCCCCCCCCCCAGCAAGTCAAACATTTCCCTCCCGACAAATAGCTCAGTGCCCACCTCACCCAATATTGATGCCCAGAAGCCTGTCCATCACCAGGTCCACAGGGGCCAGACCCGGCACATCCAGCCACTTTGCCCATAACTTCTCAAATTTTTGGGCATTGCCCCTGTGTTGATATATCACCTTCTCCATCCTCAGCACTATCCCAATGTTATTGATCCATTCAGCCAGAGTCGGAGGAGCCTCGGCCCTCCAGTGAACCATAATAAGCTTCCTAGCTTGGAACAAGACCCTTTGCACCACCTCCCTGTCCGCCTCCTCCCATTCGTACTCCTCCAGAGCCCCCAAGAGACACGCCCTCGGGTCCTGCGGAAGAGACACTCCAAATGCTGAATTGATGGTACTCACGACTCCCGCCCAATACGTGTGGAGCTTTGGGCATCTCCACAGCATATGTATCAGATCTCCATGGTCTCTCTTGCACCTGGTGCAGGTAGGGTCGAGCTGTGGATTCATTCTATGGAGCCTGTGAGGGGTATAATAGGTTCGTAACAAAATGTACAGCTGCGTGAGCCTCTGTGAGACATTCAGTGAGCACTTGCCTACTGCCTGAAAAATTTCCTCCCATTGTTCACCGTCCAAGTCCCCTGCATCTGCTTCCCACCTTTCCCGTATCTTCAGGGGATGCTGCTTCATCACATACTGTAACAGGATGGCATAGCATTGGGAGATAAAGCCCTTAGACGTCCCAGCATCCCCCAGAAGGTCAAAAGCAGGGGTCGGCGACAGGCACCACTCAGAGGAGCGACCCTGTGCCGCCACTGCGTGTCTCAACTGTATGTATGAGAAGTGCATGGACTGTGGCAGGCCAAACGCCTCCCGCAATTCCGGAAACGTGCGAAGTACCCCGTTACGGAATATGTGGGTAAGGTGTGTAATCCCATAATGTTTCCACCTGGCACCGGACTGCAGTTTAGCCAATTCAGTGTACGTGTCATTTTGCCATATAGGACTGTACTTCGTGTAACCCTCCGCGTTTTGGACATATTTAACCTTATTCCATATCTTCTGAATTAGACTAAATGTGGGGAGCTTCTTGTGCGGTCTAGCAAATGCCTGCGCCTCCAACGCCTCAGGGATCGGACCTCCGCCCACGGTGTGCTCCATAAGCTTCTAAACCGAGGACCGCACCGTCGGCCGAAACATGCCAACCAGCTGCTGCATCTGAGCCGCCAAGTAGTATAGCCAGGGGTTTGGCAACGCCAATCCCCCGCTATCTTTAGGTCTCTGCAGGTGCTCCAACTTAATCCTAGGATTCTTATCCTTCCAGATGAGACCACGAAAAATACTGTTCACTGTATGAAAAACTTTCAAGGGGATGACCATAGGGGTGTTGTGGAGAAAGTATAATAGTTGCGGCATGAGTATCATCTTGATAAGATTCACCCTCCCGGCAACCGACAGAAGCAGGGCCTTCCAAGTTTTAACTTTGTCCCTAAACCTCAGCAACAGGGGGGAGATATTTAGATGAATGAAATCTCGTGGCCGAGCCGTTATCTGTACCCCTAGATATTTAAAGGATGAAGTAATGGATATGGGGCAGACAGAGTTAATTACTTGTGTGTCATCGCCGTCCAACAAAAGCAATGCTGACTTTGCCCAGTTTATGAGCAAACCAGAGAATTTTCCAAACTCTGTGATTGCCATCATAGCCTCTCTAAGGGAGGAGTCCGTGTCTCCCAGCAGAAGAAGCGTGTCGTCAGCGTACAACATCACCTTTTCCTGCATGTCGCCATAACAAAAACCGATGATGCGAGGGTTAGCCCTGATACTAATGGCCAGCGGCTCAATAGCCAGGGCAAAGAGGAGGGGGGACAGGGGACAGCCCTGCCGCGTCCCCCTCCTCAGTGCAAAGCCCGCCGACAACGAGCCAAATGTCCGTATCGCCGCCTGCGGCTGGCTGTACAGCAACCGCACCCAGGAAATGTAGACGGGGCCAAATCCGAATTTCCGCAACACGGTCCAGAGATAGTTCCAATCAATACTATCGAAGGCTTTTGTTGCTTCTAAGGATAATAGAGCCCTACTGCCCATGTTGTCCGCCCGCGCCTGTATATTAAGGAACAGCCTTCTCAAATTAACCGCCGTCGATTTGTTAGGCATGAACCCGGCTTGGTCTCCATGTACTATAGAAGTCACCACCCCATTTAGCCGAATAGCAAGCACCTTGGCCAGGATCTTAACGTCGCTCTGTAATAGGGAAATGGGACGGTAGGCCCCCGGGTCCACGGGATCCTTGCCAGGCTTAAGCAACAATACTATATTTGCTTTGGACATGGAAGGGGGCAAAGTCCCCCCCTCCCTGGCGCTGTTAAAAACCTGCAAAAGCTGTGGCAGCAACACCCCCGAGTACTGTTTGTATACCTCCATGGGCAGCCCATCCTCCCCCGGAGCTTTACAGTTAGGGAAGGCACTGACTGCCTCTTGCAACTCCTCAACAGTGACCGGTTTCTCCAGCAAAGTACGCTGATTAGCGGACAGCCCCGGGAAGGTCAATTGAGTCAAGTATAACTCCAGATCCTCCTGGGTATACTCCGCGCCGGAGCTGTACAGGGCCTCATAGAAACCCGCCAGTTCCTGCATAATCTGGTCTGGCTGAGAGACTACCCCTCCTGACCTAGCTCTAATAGCCCCTATCTCAGGTGAACGTTGATGGGAGTTCGCAATCCGTGCCAGTATACGGCCGGTTTTCTCACCCTCCTCAAAGAACGCCTGTTTGGCAAAGAATCTCTTCTTCTCTGCTGACGAGGAGAGCAACTGCTGGTAGGCGGACTGAGCCGCCCGCCAGGACTCCCTGGCCAAGTCAGAAGGATCAGCAATGTAAGCCCGCTCCATTTCCTGGACCCTGTTCTCCACTTCTATCAATAATGCAGCAGAGGCCCTCTTCACCCCAGTCACTTCCCGTATGAGGAGGCCCCTAAGATATGCCTTGAAGGCATCCCACTGTAGTACATTCTGTTCCACCCCCTCCTCCGCAACAAAGTACCTCCGTATACTCTCCTCTATTTCGGCATGGGATCTAATCAATTTCAACCAAAATGCATTCAGCTTCCATGGTGCCTTAACCAAGTTCCCCTGCGGTGCCACGCAGAGCTGCACCACCAGGGCCGAGTGATCCGACACACTACGGGGCCTGTGCGACAGGTCCGCTATCAGTGGAAGCATGCTTGCGTTACCCACCCCCAGGTCTATCCTGGACAGGCATCCATGCGTCTTCGAAAAGCACGTGAACTGCCTGCCCCCGGGATTACGGTGCCTCCAGATATCCACCCAGCCCACCTCTTGCAACAACCGCGCCAGGGGAGTACTCCTAGCGAGGGCAGAGGGTCTAGGGCCCGGATGTCTATCTGCCACCTGGTCTAGACAACAATTAAAGTCGCCAAGCACGAGCAACGGAACTTCCGGCTTGCCCTCCAAAAAAGAGAGGAGGAGCCTGAGCACCGCTGCCGTGAATGGCGGGGGGATATAAACACACGCCAATACACAAATCAATGTACCAATTTTGCAATGGATGAATACATAGCGACCCTCAGAGTCTACAGCACTGTCAATTTCCTGGAAATCCAGGGCATTGTGCACTAGTACACTCACCCCCCTAGAGAAGGAGGTGTGTGTAGAGTGGTATGCCTTGCCCACCCACACATATTTCAGAAAGCACACAGTTTCCGCTGTCAGGTGCGTTTCCTGAAGACATATCACCCCTGGCAGAAATTTTTTTAAACACATAAACAGCATCGTGCGTTTCAGTGGAGAATGCATACCCCTCACGTTCCATGACACAATAGATACCTTAGCCATGGGTGTCTTCCTTTAACATCAAAAAGCAATACACTTGTGGGCAAAAATATACAGTCTGACCCCACTGTCGGGAAAAAGGGCCTCCCCCCATATCTGTCCACTCCTGCACAATATCTTGCATAAGGGCCAACAGCCCAGGTCTGTTGAGTTGTACCTCTGTCTTCATATGGTAGCTAGAAAAACAAAAGTTAGCATAACTTGCGGACCAAACGGGTCCCGAATCATCAATGCCCGCCAACAGGGCAGTTCCAGCACTTTGTGCGACTAAACGTCGGCTTACTCCAGTCACGGTAATCATCATACTAAGAACAGCTTTCCTCACGATGTGCTGCCAATCATAATGTCCCCCGGCCAAAGGGTAAGTGAAAAAAGTTTTCAAACAGGCAAAAAGTAGGGGATCCCCCCAAAAGGACAGCAGTGAAGCATAGAAACATTTCCAATCTTGCACATTCAGTGTCTGGAGGCAAAACCAAAGAAATAAAAAATAAAAATAACTTGCTCAAGACTCTCCCCCTCCTCCTGCGCTTGGCGTTGTAGAGATTGTTCGTTTCTATCCAGCCATGACATGGCCTCCTTTGCAGACTCAAAGAATTGGGCTTGACCCCGCACCACCACCCGGAGCTTCGCTGGGTAGAGCATAGCATAGGGGAGTTGTAGACGTCGCAGTCGCCTCTTTACATCAAGGAATTTAGCCCGGCGCCTTTGTACTTCCTGCGAAAAATCTGGGTAAAATGACACCCGGACGCCATTCTGTTGGATATTCGCTCGCTCCCGAGCCTGACGCAGCACCGCTTCCCTGTCCCGGTAGTGGAGTAGTTTTGCCAGGATGGATCTAGGGGGGCCCCCCTGCTGCGGTGGGCGCGAAGGTGTGTTTGTTTTCTTTTGCTTGTAACCTAAAATCTAATTTTCTTT
Organism: Rana temporaria; assembly: GCF_905171775.1. Classification (NCBI taxonomy): domain Eukaryota; kingdom Metazoa; phylum Chordata; class Amphibia; order Anura; family Ranidae; genus Rana; species Rana temporaria. The sequence goes on from NC_053489.1 coordinate 377,645,221, forward strand.
TTATAGACTTGGAAGTAATGAGTGGGATACCAGCCGAAATCCCAAAACTGAGAAAAGTAGCATCAAGAAAACGTCGCCATTTATGTTTTGAATTGCTAGCCCCATCAGGAACTTCAGTAACTGCCCTCAGCTTTATCAGCAGAACTAACCAGCTGGCTGTTGGATTTTCTGATGGATATCTTTCCTTATGGAACATGAAAACTTTACGAAGGGAGTGAGTTATTTTATTTTTTCTTCCCATCAAATTTTTCAGGATTAGGATGAGTAAAATTACCTTGCTGTTTTGGCTTTACTCTTATTAAAACAGCATTGACTGTAAAATGGACTGAAGTTTCATTATATACATGAATGAGCTCCCTGTGTGGTTTGACTGGTGACTTTACATGGTCATATGATTTCTTTGATTTAGCTATACAGTACTGACAGCAGTGGCGTCTCCAGCTTTCAAATGTAGGGGGGGGACAGGGACAAAAGTAGGGGGGCCAAATATAAAATGCAATTATTTATTTATATATATATATATATATATATATATATATATATATATATATATATATCTCCTGGGGCCCTTTACTACGATCCCACTATGGGCCCTTGCACATGTTCTGCAGTGAGCTCCCTTCCTACTATACTGGGGCCCCCCAGGGTGGCAGAAAACAAGAGATATATGTCACCAGCACACCAAGAAAATATAAGGGTACAAAGCAGTGGGAGAACTATCAGGGTTGCAAAGGTTGTCTTGCCACCGGGCCCTGGTGTTCTGCCACAGTGGGGATCCCCAGCTGTCCTGTCCCTGCTATTTACAGCGCTGGTCTGGCATCTGTCTCCTTGGCAGCGATGGCAGTCTATTAGGACCTGGTGCTGGTGACATTATGGGTGCATGCAGGGGAAGGCTGGCACTATTGGTTATAGAGAGCCGAGCCCCCAGCTGGTCACCTAGCAGCAGTAATGCTGTAAGACCTTCTCTGTTGACATGCTGATCGGCATGTGATCCAGGTGATGCTCCCAGTCAGATCTAATAAACACAGAATTTATTAGCATCAAGAGTACAACCACATAAATATAATCAACCGTATGATCAGCAGCCATGTGGGCTCTATGCCTGTAAAGTGTGGGCTTTGATCAATAAAATCTCTGATATTTATGACTAGGATTTGACTAAGAGCATCACCTGGATTGCATCCCGATCAGCATGTCAGAGAAGGGTCCACTGCTGCTAAGCAACCTGCAGGGAGCTCAACTGTCTACAACCAATAGAGATGGGCTCGGGTGTGTTTGAAATCCCACATGCCCGATCCCGCCAGGAAGCCGACACCCCACAGTGTTAATCAATGTATGGGCTGCCTAAGAGCTAAGACCAGCCATAGACAGTTTAAATCTCAGCTGGTTCAGCAGAAACTGGCTGAGATTTGAACCATTAATGAGCAGATTCTCTTATAATTATCACTAGTGGTTAGAGGTCGACCGATATATCGGCCGGCCGATATATCGGCCGATATTTGGCCGTTTTTAAGAAATCGGCATCGGCCGATTATTGTGAAAATTAGGCCGATTTTCGGCCACTACACTAAACGCTGCTTTGCCCCACTCCACCTACAGCAGCACGAGAAATCATTACCCGCGCCGCTGATAGCCTGTGCCGGCCCCTATAGAGGAGAGAAACAAACAAGTTTCAGTAGCACCGCCCAGCCCCGCCCCCCTACCTCGGCGGGCTGTAGCAGAGGAAGAAAGCATCGTGATGATCAAACATGTCACAAGCCCGTGCCGCTGCCGCCACTGCTGCCTGTCTGACTAGTAACTCAGAGAGGTGATCATGGCCAGCACTATCTCCTCTTCCTTCCCTGCATGGAGTCTAGATAGCTGCAAGGTACCAAGCATTACTGTATTTTCCCTACATACCAGTAATTTTTTAAAAAGCTTGCAAGGAATTATTGTTTTTAGCTTTACAACATCTTTTTTTGCTGCATCAGAGCATGTCACACAAGTTAATTCTATCTGGTGAAGGTTGTAAGGCTACAGATAGCAAAAGACATTCAAGCTATGCAATTTATTTTATAGTGCATTGTAGCTTCTTATAGCTATCAAAAAAAAGGGCAAGTCAAAAATGTTGTGTGCTGCTGTGCCCCCTGTAGACTTTAATCTCCTTTAATGGGACACCTGGCTAAGACTGACAAGCAGGCATTGCGTTGCATTGTGAAAATGGATGATGACTCTGGGTGGATATCTGCCTCTTCACAATGTAACTCTCATCCTCATCCACCTTCACAATGCACACATGGCCAGCACCATCCATCTATCCATCCCCCCTCCACGGCCAGCACCATCTATCCATCCCCCCTCCACGGCCAGCACCATCCATCCCTCCTCCACGGCCAGCACCATCCATCCATCCCTCCTCCACGGCCAGCACCATCCATCCATCCCTCCTCCACGGCCAGCACCATCCATCCATCCCTCCTCCACGGCCAGCACCATCCATCCATCCCTCCTCCACGGCCAGCACCATCCATCCATCCCTCCTCCACGGCCAGCACCATCCATCCATCCCCCCTCCACGGCCAGCACCATCCATCCATCCCTCCTCCACGGCCAGCACCATCCATCCATCCTCCACGGCCAGCACCATCCATCCATCCCTCCTCCACGGCCAGCACCATCCATCCATCCCTCCTCCACGGCCAGCACCATCCATCCATCCCCCCTCCACGGCCAGCACCATCCATCCATCCCCCCTCCACGGCCAGCACCATCCATCCCCCCTCCACGGCCAGCACCATCCATCCATCCCCCCTCCACGGCCAGCACCATCCATCCATCCCTCCTCCACGGCCAGCACCATCCATCCATCCCTCCTCCACGGCCAGCACCATCCATCCATCCCTCCTCCACGGCCAGCACCATCCATCCATCCCTCCTCCACGGCCAGCACCATCCATCCATCCCTCCTCCACGGCCAGCACCATCTATCCATCCCTCCTCCACGGCCAGCACCATCTATCCATCCCTCCTCCACGGCCAGCACCATCTATCCATCCCCCCTCCACGGCCAGCACCATCCATCCATCCCTCCTCCATGGCCAGCACCATCCATCCATCCCTCCTCCACGGCCAGCACCATCCATCCATCCCTCCTCCACGGCCAGCACCATCCATCCCTCCTCCACGGCCAGCACCATCTATCCATCCCCCCTCCACGGCCAGCACCATCCATCCATCCCTCCTCCACGGCCCGCACCATCCATCCCTCCTCCACAACACATCTCCCACCCACGCCCAGCACCATCCATCTCCCCTCCACAATGCATCCCAATGCAAAAATCGGCCCAAAATATCGGCCGCAAAAATCGGCATCATATATCGGCCTCCCCAATTTCTAAATATCGGCATCGGCCAGAGAAAAACCCATATCGGTCGACCTCTACTAGTGGTTGCTGTATAGTCACTAGTGATAATCACTGTTTGTCGGGAGAATATAATTGCTGGGCAGGAGGGATATTCTCCTGTCACCACTGTCTGTTGATGGGGGAATCATGCAAGTTTCTTTCCTGCAATCTGTGGATGCAGGAAAGAAATTTGCAGCGTATATTATCTGCCTAACTGAAAGTGAAAGTAAATTGTGAATGTTTTGAAAGAACAGGAGAGGGGGAGGGAGACAGATGGGGGGGGGGGGAGAGAAGGGATGGAGATAATGTAGTTCAGTGATTACAATGTACTGCAGTGCACATACTTAAACACGGCCCAGGCTAGAATATCTGGTTGTGTGAGCGCTCGCATTATGCAGTGTCGGCAAGCACAGGGAGGGGGAGGAATCCCCCGCAGAGCTGACTGGGGACGCTCTCCCTCTCGGGGAGCAAAATACAAAAATTGCAAAAAATAGATTTTTTTGGGGCGGGGGGGGGGGTGGGGGCACATGGTGGGGCACAGCATGATGTTGGGGGGGGGGGTCAGGGCCCCCTCTGCCCCCCCCCTAGGGACGCCTCTGACTGACAGCAATTTTAGTTCATATTGTAGCTCGGAGCTCAACATTTTTAAGTCCTGAGCTACTAGCCATGCCTCAAGGGTTACTTGCCACCAGTTTCCCCACCCAACCACCTACCATGCCCCTAAACACACCCTCATAAATTATCTCATGAAAAGATGGCTAAAGGTTTTATGCAGAATTAGGTTATAAAAATAAATATAAACTTTTTCTGTGCCCATCAATGCTGCCTGGCTCATGCCCACCAATGCAGCCTACCTGTGCAGGGGAAGCGAGGAAGAGGATTGCTGGCCGAATGATCAGTCTGCCTAGAACATCACTGGAACAGCTTTCATTTCAATTGCTCGTTGTTCTCGCCATCGCATACATCCTTGTCTCCTGGCTGGGGAACTTTGATACATGTCTGGGGATTGGACGGGTGATCTGTCAGTCTTGGGACCAGGAGGCGGGGCTGTATGCGATGGCGGAGAACATGCAGCAATTGAAATGAAAGCTGTGCTATTGATGTTCCCCGAGCTCTGATCTGGCCAGCTTTCTTCTCTTCCCCTCCACAATCGCTGGAAGAAGGACTCCCATCCAATCCCGCCTGCCGACGGTGCTCCCCCCAGGCAGCCCATTCTTGCCAGCCCTCATTTTCCAAATTGAAAATATGAGGGCTGTTGTAGCCTCCCCAGCACATTAAGTATCACTAAAACTTTTTTGCCCATACTTCTCTTGAGGGTCAAAGGAGTGCACAAAATCAGCCAATGGTGAACTGTCATTGCACTGCAGGAAACACAAGCATGGCAGCTTAATTTAAATTAATGGGCTGCTGTGCCCGCAGAAACGCTATAGACTGAGGGATCCCTACAATGTCTGGATCCACCCAAATGGCTTATCGGCAGCTGGCTCAGCCTCTCGGCATGCCACTAAGCAGCAGCTCCCAGCTTCCAACTGATGCTTCTGCCATATAGGTAAGCACATGTGTTTTTGTTTTCTTGGTTTTACAGATTTTAATACTGTTGGAACAGTCTTAAGAGGGAAATCAAAGATGTGTGTGTGAACTAGTTCTGTGTGTTGTTGTAATGTATTGCATATTGTGTTGTTGTAATGTATTGCATATGTGTCATGCTTTACATTTTTTGTCTGACAGATGCCATGTTCAAATTGAAGGTGGAAAAGTTCCTGTGTCTGCGGTTACTTTTCAAGAGCCTGAGAATGACCCCCGGAATTGCTGCTATCTTTGGGCTGTTCAGGCCACGGACAGGTATTTTGAGTAGTTTCAGTTGATGGCGGGTGCCCCTGGTTAAAGGAGGGAGACCAGAGACATCCATTCGTGACCTGGAAGCAGCGTGTAAAACATAATATCCGGGTTTCTGTCACTTTCCCCAGGCAGTATGGCCAGAGAAGAAACAAATTCTGTATGATTTGAGACCTCTTTTGGACCCCCCAATGTCTCGTTAAAGAGAACATGTCAACAAAAATGTATTACATGGGGAACTTTTTCTTCCCTTTGTGTGGGGTTTAGACCCATTTTGAACGGCACCCCCGCATAATAAAATTGCAGTGCAGGTGCATAAACCTTAGGGACCTTTCCCTGCTGGCCACGTTTTGAACAAGGTGCATGCACCTTTTTCTGCAGGAAACACAGCAGCCCATTTTAAATTAATGGGCTTCCATGCCTGCAGAAACGCTATAGTGTGAACCTATAGCAAGTTTACCTTCAGACAGCAAGAATGCTGCAAAATTGGTGAGTTGTAGGCAATAACCACCATGAGGTCATTCTGGCAACATGCTAACAACCCATCAGATCAGTTGGTGTCAGTTCAGCAAGCTCCTCAGTAAGGATGAACTCCGGCATGTTTGCACTGTCCACGTGCAGAGCCCGCCAGGAAGTTGGCATTGTGCTAATCACAGGCAGGGAGACCTTTCCCGATGCTCGGCTGCAGAGATCGGAAAATGTCTCCCGGCCTGTGATTAGCGCAGCATGGTGCCGACTTCCTGGCGGGCTCTGCACGTGGACTGTGCGAACACACCGGAGCTCATCCTTGCGCCTCAGTCTGCTTTCCAGGTGACATTTTGTTAACTTTATATCAAAGTTGCATAGATATGAATTTTATCCTCTCCCTCACCTTTTACTATACATGGCATACTGGTACTCCTGAAAGCTGACTTGGATAATCTCTGGATTCTCCCCAATTAATGTATGTACGTCCTCGAAGTATACTTGACCTTAGCCGAAAAAGTGCTTCAAAAGGTGCTTGCAAGTACTTATCCCTTTTGGAGCCCTTTAGATTCTAAGCCCAACTGTCACAGGTTCTCAACTTTTTCTCTCAAACAATCTGGGTCCCGGCATCCTCTTTGGTTCCTTGCCTTCGGCATCTGTATTGGCCAGCATGCAATGACGTAACCCCTGCCTGCATAGGACTCTGTCTTCCTGGCCAATAGAGAACCTGCCAATGATGCTCATACATACCACAGAAGACCTACAGCCAGGCAGGTGTGTTTTTTTTTTTTTTATCACAGAAAAGACATTCCATATCTCTTCTGCGATAATGGCCTCCCTGCTCCCCATCTGTTTTAAAATGACTTTGGTTCTGCTTGTAGCCCTGCCTCCACTGGGTGCAAAGCCCTGCCCTCTAATTTCACTATCAAACACCAGAGTCTGTGCTGCTCACTGACACTGAAATGGCACAGCTTAATTTTCACTTATGTATAGTCTGGACCACGGTAAAGCTGTATGCGCCCTTTGGTAGCTGTTTCTTTGCTTGCCCCCACCCACTTTTTTTTTATTATTATTATTTGAGCCACCAAGTGCTTACAAATGTGATCTATTTTAGAATTTCTTAGTTGCTCCTAACTTGCATTGACAGCTATAAAGTATACTAAGTATTTTTAAAATTTTTACTTTCTGTTTTAGCGGAAAAGATGTAAGCCTACACTTGTTACAGCTGGCATTTGGGGATAGAAAATGCTTGGCGTCCGGACAAATTATTTATGAGGTACAGTAATGTATATGAAAATGCACTACAGTATTTGCTGCTTTTATGTTATGTCCCATAGGCTCATTGCCTTTCCTGGGGTTTAGGCTGCACCCCCTGCTCACCCCGTGCCAATTCCTGATGTGAATTGGATGCAGTGGGATTTTGTCAGCAGGTCCTGGCCAATGACTCATGGCTGGACCTGCTGATTTGTGTCTAATTATAGCCCAGAGCCCTGTGTTGGCAATCAAAGGGAACAATCCCTGCAAAGAAAGAAAGAAATAGATTTTGTATTAAGCAGCACACATTAACACTTATGCACACAGTTAACCCTTTGATTGCCCTGGATGTTAACCCCTTCCCAGCAATTAGTACAGTGACTGTGTATAGTATTGGCATTGATCACTGTATTAGTGTCGCTGGTGATGTCAGGATCTGTTGGTGTCAGTTTGCCCACTGCACTATCACAGCCCCACTATGTCGCTGATCGCTGCCATTACTATTTTTTTTTAAGGGGAGGGGGGGGGGCTAAATAGCAAAAAATGGTCTGCTAATGAAAGGGGTAAAACCTTCCAGAGCTGAGATGGTTAAATTTCTCAATCATTCTCCAACCTTTTCCGTTATCTGCTTTGGTAATAAGTACTTGTAGACCTTCAGTTTGAGCCATAGGGCACAAGCCCAGAGGTCTGCTAATTCCTATGATAGGACTTCTGCATGAAGGGGTGCCTTTACTTCTATAAGTGGGGAGTGGTTCCATGTACATCCAAACAGATTCTTGAATAGTTTGCTCACCTTGCATTTGAGTGCTTAACATACCCCTTTTTTTTGCCTGTTGGCTAACCCATTCAGTTTGGCATTTTCTTCATCAGTCCCTTTTGTAAAGTGGGAGCTTGGCGTCTAACTTGTCTCCCATCCACGATTATACTCTTTGTTCATGAGAAAGTTACACCTTCAGATGCTATTAAACCATTTGTGGTGGTTGGTAGCCCTCAACACCCCTCAGGATCCCTCATAGGTACCCTCTACTTCTCATAGCTCTGGACCTTTTCATTATCCTAGTTCCTTTTTGTGGCATCACACGTGGAAGTGGTAGACCACCTAAAGAGGGTCAACTTTTTGGACCCTTGCAGACAAGATTTGAGCCAGTGAGACCTCTTAAGTCTCTAGTGTTAGCTATTTGTCAGCAATGGCTGAGCAGTGGGACCCTTCTTTAGCTTTCAGGGGCTTATTCTTATCTTACCCTTGAGCAGCTTGCGGGGTGTTGAGGGAATAAATGTTCAATGTCTCAGCTACTCTTGTTGGTTCTTGCTCTTCAGCTTCCAATTTGGTACCTGGGAGCATGCCCTTGGGGCGAGACATCCACATGGTTCTTATGGACCAAGAAATCCCCTGGAGAATGGGTTGCTCTTTTCGCTGCTTCCCTTTTTGAGCTAACTTTGTGGGTTCCCCAGAACAAGAAGTCTCTTGACCTAGACCAGGGATATGCAATTAGCGGACCTCCAGCTGTTGCCAAACTACAAGTCCCATCATGCCTCTGCCTCTGGGTGTCATGCTTGATGCTGTCAGTCTCGCTATGCCTCATGGGACTTGTAGTTTGGCAACATCTGGAGGTCCGCTAATTGCATATCCCTGACCTAGACTATATTGCACAATTGCTTAAAGTGGATGTAAAGCCACTCTCATCAATTGTAAACTACTGCCATAGTGCTGATCTATAAGGCGATACATGCCTCCTGCATGTATCCTTGCCAGTCAAATGTGTCCCGTTTCTTAGTTAAAAGCCCCCCAAAAACAGCAGATGCAGTGGGTGGGTCTGTCATCGGCGCTTGGTGGGCGGGGTCATGATGTCAGCAGATGCCCTGCCCACCTCTACACTCCCCTTGGCCAGAGCGTACATAGAGGAGGCAACGCGCATTCATTTTAAAAACAGAGCGCGCTCACGGCCCCCTGTCATTGCTGTACACACATCCAGTGACAGTCTGGGATGATCGGTGCGGGGGGGGAAGGGAAAGCTGTGAGCACCGATCCTCCCCTATCATTTGCTTTTCTCCCTCCTGTGGCTTTCACCTGAAAAGCCATGCAGGGGGGGATCGGTGTTCACAGCTTATCCCCCCCCTCGCACCGATCATCCCTGACTGTCCTCGGTGTCCTTCTTCAGCACCCCCCCTCTCCGTGTGTCCACACCCCCCCCTGTGTCTTTTTCCTGCTCGTCCTGATGTTCACATCCCCCCCCCCCCCCCGTCTTCCTTCTCCTCCATCCTCCGCATCTGCGGTCTTCCCTCCCATTTCTCTCCTCTCCCGAGGGCTGCGAGGGGTGGTGGGGGCGAGCGGGTAGATCTGTGCGGAGAAAGAAGCTGGTATGTCAATTACCAGCTCCTTTCTTTTCTGGACGGGACACAGAGCATTCGTTAACAATCGCTGTGCGTCCTGTGATAACTGTGCAGAATAACCTGTGTGTTACTCTGCTCAGTGTATGAATGGAAGGGAGACGCTGTCTTCTGTCCATTCATCTTCAATGCAGAGAAAAGGACTGGGGAATGATGAATGTCCTCTGTCCCTTTCTCTGTATCAAATGGGAGATGTCAGGGGTCTCTGTTTAGACCCCTGACATGTCACCAACGCCCCCAACAGGACTGATAAAAAAAAAAAATTGTAAAAAAAAAAAAAGAAAAAAAAAAAAAACACAACAACCGCTCCCCCCCCCCCCCCATACTGACACGGTCCAGAGCCCCAAGACCACTGACACCGACCACTACCCCACTGACACCGACCACTACCCCACTGACACCGACCACTACCCCACTGACACCGACCACTACCCCACTGACACCGACCACTACCCCACTGACACCGACCACTACCCCACTGACACCGACCACTACCCCACTGACACCGACCACTACCCCACTGACACCGACCACTACCCCACTGACACCGACCACTACCCCACTGACACCGACCACTACCCCACTGGCACCGACCACTACCCCACTGGCACCGACCACTACCCCACTGGCACCGACCACTACCCCACTGGCACCGACCACTACCCCACTGACACCGACCACTACCCCACTGACACCGTCCACTACCCCACTGACATTGTCCACTGACACCGACCACTACCCCACTGACACCGTCCACTACCCCACTGACACCGACCACTACCCCACTGACACCGTCCACTACCCCACTGACACCGTCCACTACCCCACTGACATTGTCCACTGACACCGACCACTACCCCACTGACATTGTCCACTGACACCGACCACTACCCCACTGACATTGTCCACTGACACCGACCACTACCCCACTGACACCGACCACTACCCCACTGACACCGACCACTACCCCACTGACACCGACCACTACCCCACTGACACCGACCACTACCCCACTGACACCGACCACTACCCCACTGACACCGACCACTACCCCACTGACACCGACCACTACCCCACTGACACCGACCACTACCCCACTGACACCGACCACTACCCCACTGACACCGACCACTACCCCACTGACACCGACCACTACCCCACTGACACCGACCACTACCCCACTGACACCGACCACTACCCCACTGACACCGACCACTACCCCACTGACACCGACCACTACCCCACTGACACCGACCACTACCCCACTGACACCGACCACTACCCCACTGACACCGACCACTACCCCACTGACACCGACCACTACCCCACTGACACCGACCACTACCCCACTGACACCGACCACTACCCCACTGACACCGACCACTACCCCACTGACACCGACCACTACCCCACTGACACCGACCACTACCCCACTGACACCGACCACTACCCCACTGACACCGTCCACTACCCCACTGACATTGTCCACTGACACCGACCACTACCCCACTGACACCGACCACTACCCCACTGACATTGTCCACTGACACCGACCACTACCCCACTGACATTGTCCACTGACACCGACCACTACCCCACTGACATTGTCCACTGACACCGACCACTACCCCACTGACATTGTCCACTGACACCGACAACTACCCCACTGACATTGCCCACTGACACCGACCACTACCCCACTGACATTGTCCACTGACACCGACCACTACCCCACTGACATTGTCCACTGACACCGACCACTACCCCACTGACATTGTCCACTGACACCGACCACTACCCCACTGACATTGTCCACTGACACCGACCACTACCCCACTGACATTGTCCACTGACACCGACCACTACCCCACTGACATTGTCCACTGACACCGACCACTACCCCACTGACATTGTCCACTGACACCGACCACTACCCCACTGACATTGTCCACTGACACCGACCACTACCCCACTGACATTGTCCACTGACACCGACCACTACCCCACTGACATTGTCCACTGACACCGACCACTACCCCACTGACATTGTCCACTGACACCGACCACTACCCCACTGACATTGTCCACTGACACCGACCACTACCCCACTGACATTGTCCACTGACACCGACCACTACCCCACTGACACCGACCACTACCCCACTGACACCACCCACTACCCCACTGACACCGACCACTACCCCACTGACACCACCCACTACCCCACTGACACCACCCACTACCCCACTGACACTGCCCACTGACACCGCTCACTACCCCACTGACACCAACCACTGCCCCACTGACACTGCCCACTGACACCGCTCACTACCCCACTGACACCAACCACTGCCCCATCCCCCAACCCCTTTCCAAAAAGCATTGTGAAAAAATATATTTAAAAAATAAAACCCCACCCTCCCATCAATAGTACAAAAATAAATTGTAAAAAGAAAAAAAAAATGTTATTGTAAAAATGTATAAAAAGAAAAAAATCCATTGGTCCCAAAAAAAAGTTTTGGGAACAAAAAATATTAAATTGTAAAATAAAAAAAAAAATTCTGACACTGTCCACTATCCTGACACCATCCTGCATGTACTACCCACCTCTGTACCCTACGCATTCCTGTGATTCGCATCGCACTGCTGTTCAGATCACATGTGATGTCTGTGCGATGCGATTTCAGCCATACAAACTGTATAGCTGAAATCGCATCACATTCGGACCAAACAAGCATCACACCTATGCGATCCGATTCATGTCCTGTCAGTTTGCAGTGCGATATGCGAGCTGAAATGGGGGTGTCATTACCATTGTATGACACTCCCCAGCATTTCGCATATGGCAGTGTGAACTGTCGTGCGAGTTGGGTGCGATGTGGGAACCCGCAGTGGATTTGCAGGGTTCCCGAATCGCACCAGTGTGAACCAAGCCTCAAAGCATGCAGCCTACAAATGTCACCTGACTGCTCCCACCAAGGCTCGGTTCACACTGGTGCGATTCGGGAACCCTGCAAATCCACTGCGGGTTCCCACATCGCACCCGACTCGCACGACAGTTCACACTGCCATATGCTGGGGAGTGTAATACAATGGTAATGACACCCCCATTTCAGCTCGCATATCGCACTGCGAACTGACAGTTAGGACATGAATCGGATCGCATAGGTGTGAAAACCAATGCGATTCTGGTGTGGACCAAAGAAAGGGTCCTGTGCGAGTTTGTTCCAAATGAGATGCAATTTCAGCCATACAGTTTGTATGGCTAAAATCGCATCGCACAGACATCGCACGTGATCTGAACAGCAGTGCAGTGCGAATCACTTGCGATCTCGTACAGCTCATTAATGTGAACCAGCCCTAAGTTCATTCAGCCTGGGTGTAAGTATTAAAAGTGAAAAATCCACCCTCCCCCTCACAACACATCCTGGTAATATAGGAATTTTGCATATGTGATCAGGTGACACACACACATTGCAATATAACAATAATTAGAAGATCACTCACGCTCGGACTATCTCCCCTAATCACTTGTCTATGTATATTCTGATGGCTGTTCACTGGAGCATTTCATCATGACATTGAACTTTGTCACACCTCATGTTTTCTAAACATTTAATCAAAACACAGGACAAGTAGACAATTCTGGCATATTAGGAGAGGAGAGGGGAGGGGGGGTGATTTGTACACTGTTTACAGAAACTGTGCATGGTCTGCAGGCTAGTGCACGAGATATGTAAATAACCTGTCACTCAAAGCATGGAGGCGGAACAGACTTTGCTTTTTAGAGGAAAGTCCGTTTTATCCCACTGAACAATGAAAAGAGGATTGCTCAGCGCTGGATTAACTCTGTGTGGCAAGACTGGGCACAGATGATAGGAAATCGTATTCTCTACATTGTGACATAAAAATGTGCCCTGGTTCCTTTGTTGAATGGTGATGAGTGCTGCCCTCATCTGCATGGTCTGCCTCAGATGTTTCATTGTCATCCAACTCTTCTGCCAGAAAGGCTTTTAGGCATTAGTGCACTTCACCTTCTGCATGGCTGGAGGACCCTGTGTTTCCCCTGGATTGCCAGCAGACCACTCCCACTAGAATCTTGCTTCAGGTACTCACTACTGGGTATGGAGTATGTCTAGTAGCCTTTCTTTTTTTCTTTCTGGCATACCAGCATAGAGGAGAGATGTGGAGACTTATAGACCCCAGATCTCTCAGAAAGAGGTCCCGTCATGCCCTATTCCAGGGGATCTTTACGTTCCTTGTAATAGGAATACAAGTGTTCTTGGCATAACATCTTTCACATGATACCAAAATTGGAGTAAATATGGGGGTTCCGAGTAATTTTCTAGCAAAAAATATGATTTTTACATGTAGGAGAGAAATGCCAGAATTGGCTTGTGTGGCAAGTGGATAAGGAGATGCATATTGTGGTGACTTCACTGATTGCCCTACTGTTTATTTACATACAAGGCAGCTGAGTTTACAAAAACTTTAAGTCTGTTGGCCCCCCTAAAGGTAATTTCTCATGTTCACTTCCTGAAGGTAGCAGCAGGGTCACACTTCAGAGATAGTTTTCTACCTGGTGACATTCTACTATTTGGAGGCAAGTCTTCTCTACTCCCTAGTAATTTTATTTCAGTCTTCATATGCCTTCTTTCCTTGGTTGTCTAAACATACACAAGGTTGTGTGTTGGAGCGATCGCTAATTAATGTGTCAATCAGGGCCGGCCCTATGATGGGACCGGGTGGTACCATGAGTACCAGGCGGCACTTTTAGGGGGGTGGCATACCCCCGCCCGCTCTGCTGCCTGTGAGGAGCGCGGCTCCAGGCTGCCAGCGTGCTCTCCTCCCTCCTCCTCTCCTTGTCCGTAGGCGGCTCTCTCCTCCGGTCACCACAGCCGACGCAAGCAACTTGAGTTTCCTGTCGATGTCCATCTGTTTTCCTTGGGGGGGTCTGCACTAAGGGGGTGGTTTGTTCTGGGGGGGTCTGTACTAATGGAGGGGGGGTGGTTTGTCCAAGGGGGTATCTGTACTAATTGAGGGGGGGATGGTTTGTCAAGGGGTCTGTACTAATGGAGACGGGTGGTTTGTCCAGTGGGGGTGTCTACTAATGGAGGGGGAGTGGTTTGTCAACGGGGGGGTCTGTACTAATGATGGAGGGGGGGTGCTTTTCCTAGGGGGGTCTGCACTAATGGAGGGGGTGGTTTGTGGGGGGTCTGTACAAATGGAGGGGGGTGGTTTGTCCTGGGGGGTCTGTACTAAAGGAGGGGGGGTTTGTTCGGGGGGTCTGTACTAATGGGGGGGTCTGTACTAAAGGAGGGGGGTTTGTTCTGGGGGGGTCTGTACTAATGAAGGGGGGTGGTTTGTCCGGGGGGACTGTACTAATGGAGGGGGGTGGTTTGTCCGGGGGGGCTGTACTAATGGAGGGGGGCTTTGTTCTGGGTGGTCTGTACTAAAGGAGGGGGGGGGTTTGTTCTGGGGGGGTCTGTACTAATGAAGGGGGGTGGTTTGTCCGGGGGCTGTACTAATGGAGGGGGGCTTTGTTATGGGGGGGTCTGTACTAAAGAAGGGGTGTTTTTTCTGGGGGGGGTCTGTACTAATGGAGGGGGCTTTGTTCTTGGGGGGGTCTGTACTAATGGTGGGGGGTGGTTTGTTCTGGGGGGTCTGTACTAATGAAGGGGGGGTGATTTGTCATGGGGGAGTGTGTACTAATGGAGGGGGGTGGTTTGTTCTGGGAGGGTCTGTACTAATGGAGGGGGGTGGTTTGTTCTGGGGGTCTGCACTAATGGAGGGGGTGGTGGTTTGTCCTGGTGGTCTGTACTAATGGAGGGGGGTTTGTTCTGACGTGGCAAATGACAACCCGCAACGTGTGGCAGGTGACGCATGTGACCATCCCCAACATGTGGCAAGTGACGTAAGTGACCATCCCCAACATGTGGCAAGTGAAAATCCGCAATGTGTGGCAGGTGACAACCCGCATCTGGTGGTGGAGTCTGAAGCAAAACTGTAAGTACAAACACACATCACAAGTTGTATGAGACATGAGAGAGACTTGCCTTGCCTTGCCCAGCCCTGATCATCCACTTAAGGACCGGAAGGATTTGTCTACTTAATGACCGGGCCATTTTTTGCAATACGGCACTGTGTCGCTTAAACTGACTATTGCGCGGTCGTGCGGCATTGTACCCAAATAAAATTGATGTCCTTTTTTCCCCACAAATAGAGCTTTATTTTGGTGATATTTGATCACCCTCTGCGGTTTTTATTTTTTGTGCTATAAACAACAAAAAAATGACAATTAAAAAAAAAAAAAAAAATAATATTTTTCAAATATTTTTTACCCTACTGTTTGCTCTCTGTTCTCCTTTCTTCCCCTTTTCTCTCTCTCTCCCTATCCATCTTTCTTGTTCGTTCTATCCCTTCTTTCTCTCCATTTTTCTTTGTCCCCTCCCCCCACCTCTCTTTCTCCAGAACCGGAATTCACATCTCAGGAGCCTATAGGCCAGGGGCGTACCTAGAGCATTTGGCACCCGGGGCGGATCCAATATCTGGCACCCCCCACACGTTAAAATGTAAAAACACCACACTGTGCCCCCTGCATACCTTTGCATCCTTCAATATCTTTTTGTTACTACTGTGTACCCCTCTCCACAACTGCACCTCTGGACCACTTTACATTGCACAGCCCCCTGCATCACTGGACCCCTTTACATTACACAGCTCCCTGCATCACTGGACCCCTTTACATTACACAGCCCCCTGCATCACTGGACCCCTTTACATTACACAGCCCCCTGCATCACTGGACCCCTTTAAAATTACACAGTACCCTGCATCACTGGACCCCTTTAAAATTACACAGCCCCTGCACCACTGGACCCCTTTACATCACATAGCCCCCTGCACCTCTGGACCCCTTTACATTACACAGCACCTCTGGACCCCTTTACATTACACAGCACCCTGCATCACTGGACCCCTTTACATTACACAGCCCCCTGCACCTCTGGACCCTTTTACACTACACAGCCCTCTGCACCCCTTTACATTACACAGCACCCTGCATCACTGCACCCCTTTTACATTACACAGCCACCTGCACCTCTGGACCCCTGCATGTTACACAGACCCCCCTTTAGTGCAGACACCCCCCCCTCGGTGCAACCCCCCAGTGCAAACACCCCCAGTGCAAACACCCCCCCCCTTAGTACAACCCCCCCTCAGTGCAAACTCCCCTTAGTGAAAACCCCCTCAGTGCAAACACCCCCTTAGTACATCCCCACCCCTTCAGTAAAATACCCCCAGGTGCAAACACCCCCCCTCCCCATTCAGTACCTCAGATCATCGCAGGCAGCGCCACGGCACAAGGACAGAAGGTTCCCTCGCCCCTCCCCCTCTGTACACACAAACAGAGAGGAGTGGGCTGTGCATGTGTGCCGACTGCCGACCACCGCTAACAGCCCGTGGCTGTGAGAGGAGGGGATGGATGGTGCTGCGGTGTCACCCCGCAACCCCCCCTCCTCTTGTACCGCGGCGCTCATCGCTGCAGTCGCAGGGGGGGGAGCCGCCCCCCCCCTCCCACGTCAGCTAAAAAAAAAAAAATCGGGATGGTGTCACCCGGGGCGGACCGCACCCCCCTAGCAACGCCTCTGCCGCAGAGGGAGACGTCACAGGGATCGCGGCTATCCAAACTGTCGGGCCCGTCCAAGCCGACTCATGCATCCCAGCCGGAGATCCAGCGGTACTTTCCATTGACGCGGTCGGCTACGAGCAAACACCGCGAGCCTGGGTCACATGGTAGTGTGACGTACGGGGCAATACTCAAGCCTGTAGACGCTCTCTCCTCAACCTTGTCAGTGGGGACAGAGATGCTGCTTACAGGAGGAAGGGAAATGGGAGAGAGCGGAGGTCAGAAGGCACAGATGGAACAGAAGGATAAAGAGCTGACTCAGACACAGTCCCCACAGGGAGACCATGAGACCGAGCTGAGCGTTTTGAAAGCTATGTTGCAAGCTCTCCCTACAAAGATAGATATGGAGACACTGGTTAAATGCATGGAGGAATCCCACCGCAAGGACTTGGAGGTCGTACGGGAAGAAGTACAGCAGATATCAGATAAGTTGGAAAGAGATGAACTGTTGTTGACAAAATTGGATGCACCGGTCACGGCTATAGAACAGACATATATGTTAAAAATATCCCAGGTTGACTATATGCAGCTTAGGCTGGAAGAAATGGAGGAACATAGCAGACGCAGGAATTTAAGGTTCAGAGGGGTCCCCGAAACGGTGGAAAAGGAGAACTTGCATTCAATCATAAATGGGATATGCAGCCAGCAGGTGCTTTTTGCCGCCCCCCCAGGGGTTTGAATTTGAAAGGTTACATAGAGCATTGGGCCCCGCTCAACGAATTTGGATATGCCTAGAGACATAATTGGATTCTTTCATAGATATGCCCACAAAGAGATGGTCAGCAGAGCCGAATGGGAGGCGGGGGAAGTTGTATTTGAGGGGGCACAAATAAAAATCCTCCCGGACTTATCGAGAGCCACGTTACAACGAAGGCCATGTTGCGCCCATTGTTGGACAAAATAAAGGGGTCGGGGGGAGCTATAGATGGGGGTATCCAATATCTGTAACAGTTAGAAGACCTAAGCAGTTTGAGGACCTCCCCGGCCTGTTTAAGTTTATGGGAATAGAGCCAATAGAAGTCCCAGATTGGCTGCAGCAACTATCAAAGTTAAGAAAATGAGGCCGTATAGAAGTAGTAGAGAGACTGAAGAATGGGGGGAGACCTTGAAGGGTGATTAGGGGGGTCCTCTTCCCCTGCCTCTTGCTCCGCCCGCCCCCCTCCCCCCCCGTTTCTAGGAGGTTAGGGAGGTAACATCCAATTTTTATTTTTTTTTGCCCGGCCCCTCCACCTGACGGTATGAGTTGCATGAATTATAATTGCACAAACTCACAAAGGATATATGAATGGAACATGATAAGAAGAGATAAAACCGAGACACGGGACTAAGGGAGGATGGGGGGGTTATTTTTTTTTGTTTTTTTTCTCTCTCTCTCTTTCTCTTTCCCTCATTGACTCTCGAGATGGGGACAATGAAAGTAACTTCTCTGAATGCTAAAGGACTGAATATTCCAGAAAAACTGAAAATTATGTTAAAGGAATTGGGGGACGGATGTGGCCTTTGTCCAGGAAACCCATTTTAGGGGAGGGAGCCTGCCATTTCTCCAGAACAGATTCTTTCCATGCGTGTACCATGCGATGAATCAGGAGGCGAAATCGAAGGGAGTATCAATTTTGATTTCGAATCGAGTGGCTTGGACTTTACAAGACAAACGTCTGGACTCCAATGGCAGGTTCCTTTTCCTGAAAGGTAGTATAGGAGGGGTCAAGGTGACCCTGGCTACGCTGTATGCACCAAATACTAAACAAGACATATTAAGAAAGCTCTTACAGAATTGGTTGAATTTTCAGAGGGTAAATACATTTTGGGAGGCGATTTTAATATCAGGCTAGATCCCAGAATAGATGCATCCTCAGGGGCCTCGTCGATCCCAGGGAGTATCAGAAGGGGGATAATAAAGAAACTACACAAGGTACAATTAGTGGATGTGTGGAGGATTCTACACGTAGATGAAAAAGACTACACTTTATTTTCTAATCCACATCAAGTATATACTCGTATAGATATGTTTCTTATCCCTCAGTAACGGAGATAACAATTTGGAATATAACGTGGTCAGACCATGCCCCGATCAGTCTGTGTCTCTCCCTCTCTAATGAGGTATTTGCCCAAGACAGGACTTGGCGTTTGAATGAAAGTCTGCTGCAAAACCCAGAAGTTAAAGACAATGTGGCTAAAGAGATTGCAGCATACTTTCAGGTCAATGACACACCAGGGAGCAATCCAGGTATGGTGTGGGAGGCCCACAAGACAGTAATCAGGGGGATCCTGATAAAACATGGGTCATACCTGGAAAAAAAAACGGGATAAACAGATTAGAGAGATATTAGAGGAAATTCAGAAACTAGAACTCCAACACACAAAAAAACAAACATCTGAGGTGGGGAGGGAGTTAGGACAACTAAGGAGGCAGATATCAGAGATGATGCAGTTCAAAGCCAAAGCGATCATACAGAGAGGAAGGAAGGCTAACTACGAGTTGGGGGATAAATGCAGTAAATTACTTGCAGGGAAACTCAAGGAAAAGAGCAGATCAGTATATGTTCCGCAGATTAAAGGGAAAGAGGGACAGCTCTTAAAAAAACCTAGAGAGATAGCCCAAACATTTGGGGAATATTACTCGGCGTTATATAATCTACCATCAGAAGCTGATACACAGTCGGAGATAGAGGAGTATTGCAGGAATATCTAGATTGCCATCCCCAGCCCGAAAGAAGTTAGAGAGCCCTATATGTAAATGAAGAGGTAGGGGAAACCCTAAAGAAGGCGAAGTTAGGGAAATCTCTAGGTCCGGACGGATTCTCGGTAAGTTACTATAAGGAATTTTCCATGATATTAAACGGACAGATGGCAAAGTTTTTCAATCCATTGGGAGGTACTGTGGCATTCTCTCCGGAGGCACTTCTTGCCCATATTACTGTGATTCCTAAAGAGGGGAAGGACCCTGCTGAATGTGGCAGTTACAGGCCTATTTCATTGTTAAACGCAGACTTAAAACTTTTTTCCAAAATAATAGCTGTGACGAGATCCTTGCTCGCCCAGGTCCTGCTCTCCCGACACTCCTCTGCTACCAGTGAGTCAGCTTGCAGATTGCAACGTCTGATGGTCCAGTCATCCAAGGTTCCGGGATCCGAATTACAGCTATGTGTCATTCGGACCCATTAAGAACAAACACCAGGCAGGCTGTATGTAAGTTCCAACAGGACTCTTTATTTTCAAGTACACATCACACTTTTATACAGAATTTTGGAACATCCCACTCCCAACAACCGCTTTCCTATTGGTCAATTGCAAAGTATATCCAGTCTTCACTCAAGTCCTCCTTGACCATGCAAATGAGGACTTGAAATTGTCAACAGGGATTGGTCCAATAGCTTGGATAGAAAGACTTGTGTATTGAGACAGAAGCCCCAGGGGGTAATCAATGTACACAATAACCCGGTCTACTTAATTACTACCTCTGAGAGGTTACATTGCTTTAGACAATAGAATGCTAATTCAATACAGCTGACAGGCTTCTAACCTTTAGAACAATACAAAGTCCTTTAGCGTAAACACATACATCTTAAAACATACATAATAGATTCAATTAACCTTCAATCCCCAATTATAGCCAGACGGACCGGCTCCGACACCCGCTCTTAACCTGCAGAACACAATAAAAGGTATTTCCTAAGCTGGTTCCACTTAGCATTTCAAAAGCCTTGCATTGAATGTCCCTCTCCTGTGTAACAGATGTCAAGTAGAAACATTTTAATATCTCAAGGTCCATGACATTACTTCCCCTGGGAAACAGTCCAACAGCCGCAGTGGGACCCAAACGGGTCAACTCGAGGATGTTGGAAAAATAGTCTTAAAGTTCCAGGACTGTCTGCTGGGATGACCCATCTGCCTTCCTGTTTTGAGGTCCTGGCCCATAATCGGATGGCAAGAGGCTCACATTCAGTCCTCTCCAAAAGCCCCTGTCCCAGGTAGGTCTGTCACACATCATCCCCTTTGGCAGGAGACTAACACTGGGAGAGACCCCAATTCCGGTACCCACCCAGTACCCCAGATAACTTGTCCCAAACAGAGCATTACTCACCCAGCCAATCTCTGCCTCTCTCAGAGAACACGCCTGCCGCTGGGGAGAGGCCTGGACTGGCCCTTCTCCCTGGAGTCCTTTCAGCCGCTGGAGAGAAGACAGGGTGGCTGGGCTCAGTTCATCATGCCGTTGGGAATCTGGGCCAACTGGCCACCATTCCTGGGGTATACCAGTGGAGACTGCAGTCCCATCCACTGAGGCTAGGTAAAAATCCCCCGGTGCTTGCAAAGCAAAGCCGACATCCTCCTGTCTCAGTGCCGCACCATGTTCTGGGGTTGTGTCCGTGGAGATCGGAGTCCCATCCACTACCACAGGAACCCCCTCTTCTGTTAGTTGAGAGCAGAGGCCCGGGGCACTCTGCTCTGATGCCAGCTCTTCCGCTGGGCTGCTGTGAGTGGAGACCACAGTCCCATCCACCGATATCCGCTCAAGCTGTAGTGGGGTGTAGCCGCCAGTAGCATCCTGTCCTGCTGCCAGTGATTCAGCTGGGAGTACGAGCTTTACCACCTCAGCTTGTTGCTGGGGAGGGGGGCCAACCGCCCCGGCTCCCTGGAACTCCACAGTTGGTCCCGGTGCTGGGCAGAGATGGCTAGCACTCCGCCCTGTTGCCAGCACTTCTGCTGGAGGCTCCCCAGGTTGTTCTTCCTCAGCAGAAAAGTCTATCAAATCCCCTGTCTCTACAACTAGTGTCTGGGGATAGAGGTTCACCATCTCCTGTCCATGGAACCCAGAAGATGCTATAGGTACTGAGCAGAGGTTAGCAGAGCTCGGCTCTGCACTTCAGCTTTGGGAATGGCCATCTCCAGATTTTCCACTGCCGATTCACTGGCATACTGCTGGACAGGCACAATCCTCCATTCAAAATCATCCCATGCAGAAACCGGATCATCAAGGTCAGTCAGCGCTTGCTGCATCCGCCCTAAGACCTCCAGGTCCATAGCTACAGGGGCAGGTTGGCAAAGCCCACTGTTACTCTGCCACATTGCCGATTCTTCAGCCAGGATTTCATCACTGTCAGCTGATATTTCCTCAAAGTTCCCTGTAAAGGGAACCTCACCCTGCTGCTGAGCGAAGTCTAGCAGCTGTTTGTAGGCGATTTCCAGTTCCCATTCCTGAGCGGCCAGGAATTCCAAATCTTCCTGTAACCAGTGCACTTCCGGGACATTCAGTCTTCGCTCTCTGTGCTCCATTATTTCCTCCCAACGCCACTCCCGATCGCTCCCAAAGTTGGGATCCCTGGACATCCTCCAATAAAACAATCCCAGGCCATCATAGCCAAAGCCTTCTGTGGGGCTGTCATCCGCTGACCACGGGCACTCTTGGACTACATACCACCGGAGGGCTCTGTAGCTCTCGTCCAACCACATCTCTGCCCGGATCAGCCTGCTTAACTCTGCTGTCCACTCCTGCTTCGGTTGTTCCCCTAATAACAGCATTCTTACTTCATACTGTGACCAGTACCTTACATGGATGGAGGGGAGAGCTTTTCCCTGGTGTCGCTGCTCACGGGCTAGCGCTTCTTTCCAGAGTTCGCAGCGGATCGAATCAGACCATCCAAGCAGGACCTCCTCTGATACTGGTCCTCTGCGCTGTATCTGCTTCTCTCGCAACCTCCTGCTGAATTCCTCTTCCATGGTTACTGGTATCTGTACCTCTTGTCAGGGAACCAACCGTGGAAGAGCTGTCAAACGTGCTCTTCACGGACAAGCAAGCGCAGTGCGCATGCGCGCGCAAATGCGCGCAATGCGCATGCGCGCGCAAACGGGCAACAACTCTGCAAATCCTGTATTCTTCACTGCGCACGCGTGTGCGCCAGTACGCACGCAATGCGGGCGGGACTCCTGGCGTCAGTGCCCTATTTAAAGACTTGCTGCAGCAGTTACCAACTGCTGCATGATCGTTAGCCTTTGTGTGTTCCTGAGCCCTTGTTCCTGTGTTCCTGTTTACCTGTTGACGACCCGGCTTGCCTGACCTGACTTCTCCAGTGTATGACCCCGGCTTGTCTTTCGGATTACCCTTATCCTGTTCCTGCCTGATTGTTCCAGTGTATGACCTCGGCTTGCCTTCTGACCTACTCCAACTACATCCTGCTTCCTGTGCATGACTTCCGGCTTGGCTCCTGACTCCGCCCCTGGGTTTCCCTGCGTACCTACCTCATCTGGTACTTCCGTGGTACCCCTGCCTAACTACGTATCCTGGTGCATAGCTGAGCTTCTACACCTTCTCAGCAAGTCGCAGCTGGCAACCCCTGCATCTCCGGGCACAGCACCCCCTGTCTCACCTCCAGGGGGCGTTCTGCACTCAGTCGCAAGGGAAGCCCTCTCAGCACTTCGGCCTCTGGTAAGGTACGTGACACCTCTCCTCTTCTTTCCTTTGGTGCTGCTTCTTTAGGCGTTGTCACCGATCGCCGTATTTCTGCAATTCTCAGCTCCTGTTGCCGCTCTCGTTCTCTCTGTTGTCGCTCTCGTTCTCTCTCATCCTGCCGCTGGAGGTCTCTAATGGTATTCTGTATGGCGGTCTCTGATGGGTTCGCACCATATAATGCCAACCGCTGTTGAACTCGCTGCTGGAACAAGTCTTCAACTGACCGGGGTCCTGCATCACCATCCCTCTGATCCATCTCGGCTAGCGCAATGATCAGGGTGGCCTTGTTCTTCCCACCGGTCCCTCCACGGCTCTCAAGCAAGTCTTTTAGCGTGGCTCTCCTGCATGCTGCATAGCTGGTCATTTATGGTGGTGGTTTGGAGTTGTCCCAGTAACTGGAGAGCAAATCCCACCGCTGCCAACCAATGTGACGAGATCCTTGCTCGCCCAGGTCCTGCTCTCCCGACACTCCTCTGCTACCAGTGAGTCAGCTTGCAACGTCTGATGGTCCAGTCATCCAAGGTCCTGGGATCCGAATTACAGCTATGTGCCATTCGGACCCATTAAGAACAAACACCAGGCAGGCTGTATGTAAGTTCCAACAGGACTCTTTATTTTCAAGTACACAGCACACTTTTATACAGAATTTTGGAACATCCCACTCCCAACAACCGCTTTCCTATTGGTCAATTGTAAAGTATATCCAGTCTTCACTCAAGTCCTCCTTGACCATGCAAATGAGGACTTGAAATTGTCAACAGGGATTGGTCCAATAGCTTGGATAGAAAGACTTGTGTATTGAGACAGAAGCCCCAGGGGGTAATCAATGTACACAATAACCCGGTCTACTTAATTACTACCTCTGAGAGGTTACATTGCTTTAGACAATAGAATGCTAATTCAATACAGCTGACAGGCTTCTAACCTTTAGAACAATACAAAGTCCTTTAGCGTAAACACATACATCTTAAAACATACATAATAGATTCAATTAACCTTCAATCCCCAATTATAGCCAGACGGACCGGCTCCGACACCCGCTCTTAACCTGCAGAACACAATAAAAGGTATTTCCTAAGCTGGTTCCACTTAGCATTTCAAAAGCCTTGCATTGAATGTCCCTCTCCTGTGTAACAGATGTCAAGTAGAAACATTTTAATATCTCAAGGTCCATGACAATAGCGTCTCGGCTCCAACCATGGATAGCACAGTTAGTGGATATGGACCAGGTGGGATTTGTCCCGGGGAGGGAGGCCAAAGATAATACGATAAAAATCCTTAACCTGGTGCAATATGTGGGATAAAAAAAAAATCCCCTGTGTATTTTTGAACACCGACGCAGAAAAAGCGTTTGATAGGGTGAGCTGGCGCTTTTTGGAGGAAGTACTGAGACAGGTGGGATTGGGGGAACGTATGGTCAGATGGATCATGAGTGTCTACACAAGCCCACGTGCCTCAGTAAGGGTTAATGGAGTAATATCATCCCCTTTCAAAATTACAAATGGAACAAGACAAGGATGTCCCCTATGGCCTCTGTTTGCCCTCACACTAGAGCCCCTATTAAATAGAATTCAACAAAATGTGGATATCCAGGGAATACAGATGGGAGAGCAGATACACAAGGTAGCAGCATATGCGGACAACCTGCTCTTTTCAGTGACTAACCCTCATGTATCACTCCCCAATCTTGTAAGAGAAATTGAGAAATATGGGAGAATATCTAATCTGAAAATAAACAATGCAAAATCTGAAGCAATGAAGGTGGCGATCCCAGGACCAATGGGTGACACAATAAAACAGAATTTCAGGTTCAAATGGGGGAAGGTACTAAAATATTTAGGTAAATATATATATATCATCTAATGTATTAAGAATATCTACGCGTTGAACTTCCCCCATTGTATAATGCAATACAAACTCTGCTAGACAAATGGGGACATGGACTGCATTCATGGTTTGGGAGAGGAAGTATAGTTAAAATGTGTATCCTACCAAAGGTATTGTATTTGTTTCAGGAACTGCCAATCTCCATACCAATAATCTTTCTCCGACAGGTGAACACCTTGTTTATGAAACTTATTTGGGCAGGGAAAAAAGCCAGAATTAAAAGAATTACTGAGAATGCCTAAAAGTGCAGGAGGGATGGCAGTCCCAAATATAATAAAATACTACAGAGCAACGCACTTGACTAGGCTGGTAGATTGGTGCAGACACGGGGAGTTTAAACGCTGGGTAAACATAGAGCAGTATGTAAGTCAGATACCTCTAGCTAGAGCACCTTGGTGTTATGCGGCACTTCCCAGACATCTCAAGAGACACCCTATAATAGGCCCCACATTGCAAATTTCAGCAAAAATATGTGGCGATAACAAATACGCACCAAGTAAATCACCATTGCTACCCATAATAGGTAATCCTAATTTTACCCCAGGGATGGAGAGGGGGTACAGCTGAAAAGTTTAGAGAAAAGGGCCTCTGTCAAGTTTTAGACTTTGTAAAGTCAAGTGCTTGGCCCTCGATTAGGGACCTAACAGAGGCAGGAGGCACATTTGAACTTGCAATATGGCAGGCGCTTCAGGTTAGTCATTTTTTAAGATCCTTGGGCCTGGTAACAGAATTTCAAAGGCAACTGACAACATTGGAGAGATGTTGTAATGGGGTGGAACCATTATCAAGAGTATCATCTAAAATGTATGGGTTTTTGAACACGCCAGCTGAAGAATTTGTGATGCCAGGTATTAGGAAATGGGAGAAGGATTTGGGTAGAATTTTCACCCCAACTCAACATAAACAAATAATATACCTGGCAGTCAACTCTTCGGTATGTTCAAAAACGCAAGAAGCTAATTATAAGCTCCTTACACAATGGTATTACACCCCAGAAAGGTTACATCAATTTGATAAAGAAGTAGAAGAAAGCTGCTGGAGGTGTGGCAGAGAGCAAGGAACTCTTTTTCATATCTTTTGGTCCTGCCAAAAAATGAGACACTATTGGGAGGAGGTGCGAAGAATTTCACAAAAATTTATCGAAGAGTTGATCCCGGACGACCCTGCCCCTTTCCTGTTACATAGTTCACAGATACCTGTGCAGAAGTACAGGAGGTCGGTAGTGTGTCAGATAATAGGGAGTATTAGATAATATGGCAATAGGAGTGAAGATTGTTTAGAAAAAGAACTGAAGGATGTTGAAATATGTGGAATATGTATTTTCACTATGTCAGTTGCAGCATTTTGGGTTATATGATGGAGAAAATAAAAGATAAGTAAAAAAAAAACAATTTCTTCAGTTTAGGCCGATATGTATTCTTCTACATATTTTTGGTACCAAACAAAAAACACAATTAGCGTACATTGATTAGTTTGCGCAAAAGACATAGTGGCCGCCGGCAATTCACAGGCCCCTTTATACTCCTGGATACATATAGAGCCCTGACAGGTCCTTTTATATGCCTATATGCATGTATAGAGCCATGACAGGTGCTCTTTATACTCATACATGTATAGAGCCTTGACGGGTCCCCTTTAGTTATGATATAAAATATGTGGGGGCCTTTTGGTTGGCGTGATTTTTTTTTGGGGGGGGGGCAGCATTTCATTCTTGGTCCCAGGCAGCACAATGTCTTGGGCCAGCACTGGTGTCAATATATAAATTAAATAATCTAATATCCAAAAATGAGAAATCTCATGCAATTTCCGTGTACTAAGTGCATGAAGAAACAAAATAAAACATCAAAAATGTGCAGCAATAAAGTGCATAATGTGGTAAGTGCTAACAATAGTTAATAAAAGCAACACATTCCTGTCAGCAAATGAGTAAAAAATGCAGCAAAAATTAATAAAGTGCATAATCAAGTGATAATGCTGATAAAATGCATCAAAAAGTATTAAAACTTCAATGATAATAAGGTCCAAATGTGAGAAAAAATGTGCATATGCGGATCACTTTCATTCCAGATCAGCAGCAGCGTTTTGCCAATAACCAAAACCCCTCTTTCCTTGGACCAATGGCTCCCGCACGGTGCATAGGAGGTGGAACGATACTCACAATAGTGTAAAATCGTAACAACTATTTATTAAAAAAAAAAATACAATAAAAACTCACATTTCAGATTGCAGTAACAAACATAAGATGTAATGGCTTCTCCACTCCTGGCCGAGAGCGGAGATGACGTCACCGACGTCTCGCAAATTTCCTCACGCGTATCGTGGCTGTGCTTAGTCATAGGGGGTGTGTGTGTGTGTGTGTGTGTGTATGTATATGTATGTATGTATGTATGTATGTATGTGTATATATATATATATGTGTATATATATATATATGTGTATATATATATATATATATATATATATATATATATATATATATATATATATATATATATATATATATATATATATATATATATATATATATATATATAAAATGTATGTAGACACATTAATTAGCGAGCGGCCCAACACACAACCTTTTAAATAACCTTGAACACAGATTCTGGAGACTTGTCTAGACTTCATACTAAACTTCCTTCCTTGGGAAAATCTGGAGAGAGATTTTCTGTTTTTCGGGCACAGCTAGAGCAACCATGCTTTTTTTTAGGACCTACTGCGTTGGAGGATTTTCCTAATCCATTGGAATCGAAGATAGATTTTACTGACTTATTTTTGGGTCTGTAAAATACATTCTTGAACAAATGTATATACTGTGTACATTTTTTGTATTTACTACTTATTTTAACCACTTGGCGCCTGCGCTATAGCGGAATGACTGCTACAGTGCGGACCCCAAATGCCGGGAGGACGTCAATGGACGTCCTCTTTGCGCGCTCCCTGCACGCCCCTGTTACTAGGACTTGGTCCCGGCCCCTTGCCATGTGATCAGCTGTCAGCCAATAACGGCTGATCACGTAATGTAAAAAGCGGATAATCTGTGTTTTTTTTTTTTTTCTCATGCTGACAGCGTGAGGAGAAAAAAACGATTACCATCTCCTGTGTAAAGGACATCGGTCCCGAAGAGGAAGAAGGCAATTCCACCTCCTCCTGTGCAGTCAGTACCCCCTGCCAGTGCAGTGCCTACAAGTGCCAGAGAAATTTCTTTATCGTACATCACGGGACACAGAGCAGCATAGCCATTACATATGGGTTATATAGTGTACCTTCAGGTGATGGACACTGGCACTCTCCGACAGGAAGTTCCCTCCCTATATAACCCCCACCCATAGTGGGAGTACCTCAGTTTTTTCGCCAGTGTCTTAGGTGTTGGTGCACGTTGAAGAGCTCTGCCTATAGTTGTCGGGCAAGCCTACCGGATCCGTCCAAGGTGCTTCATAGCCAAAGTGGACGGTACCCGGGCCCCAAGTCGTGGAGGGGTTCTGCCTATAATGCCTCTCCTTTTGGGAGGGCTGGACTCTGGGTTCCAGGACTGGTTTTTAACCTAGCAATCCTGATGCCAGCAGTGCTATATAGGTCCAGGTGTGTGGTGTTCCTAAATTGGACCCCGGTCCCTGAAGGTCTATGACCATACCCACGGAGATGGGGGAAGATTGGGGCCTTTGGCAATACCCTGCGGCGTGGAGAAGGTAAGCGAGGGCCCACGGAACTTGGTTTGTCAGTGGGCCCTCCACAGGGGATTCGGGGGCAGCCTATATTATGCCTCTGTGCATGGGCAATATATATCACCACAAAGTCTGTTGGCACTGGATGTTTTTTTCCCCCATGTGAATTTTCCCCTGGCTGGTCTAGAGGCTTGCTGCGCTGCCATAGAGGGAAGGGTCCTGGAAAAAGTAAGCTGGACTTACCTCCCAGAGATGGGAGTCTTCCCTGGGTGCCCGTCTCTCCCCATAGCTCCGTCAGCGTCCACGCTGTCTCCCTGAGACTTCCTGGTTCCTCCAGCAGCGTCAGACGTGCGCGCGCACGTTGTAAATAATTTCGGCGATGCAGCGTTTGGGGGGCGGGCTGAGCGTAGGGCGGTCCTTCTGAAGCCTATATTAGGCTCTCAGTCAGTCACGATCGCCGTGGGACACGGAGCTGCAGCCTGAGCTGCGTATGGTTTGTTATACCAGGTTTTTTTTGGGGAGAGTGACACCCGGTGGCCAAATTGGAGTACGCACCCTAATAAGAGCTTGGCTCTTAAATAGTGATTCTAAAAGCCGGTGTACTTGCAGCAGCCTAAGCTAGTGGGTAAACCCAGGCTTCTGGACCAGCAATTTAAGGGGGGTAATACCTGACTCATAGTGGTCCTGTGAGTGACAAGCCCTTGGGGCATTGTATTACCTATCCTCTTAGGTTTGGGAAACAAGGATTTGTAATATTACCCTAACCTATTACTATTTCTATTTTAGTAACTGACGCCTCTCTTGTTAGGGGGCGTGTATTTACTCCGACTCAATAGTCAGTGGTATTATAGCGGAGTACCTTGGGTTTGTATCATGGCTCCTAAGGGCGCAGGAGGCTCCAAAAATGCCAAGGGCCCAAAGAAACAGAAGGGTTCCCCATCGGGCTCTGAGGATCTCGGCCAATCGTCGGCTGTGCCTTCCTCCCCAGATAAACTGGAGGTTGCTGCCCTAGATGTGCCATCAGGGTTGTTGGATGCTGCGGCTGGCCCCATTCAACCAGCTCCTACCTTTGTTACGGAGGAGATGTTAGCCACCACCTTGAGTGGTTTTGAGCGGAGAATGGCTGCTTTGATTTCAGCCTCATTACCTGGGAAGAAGCGGGCTAGGTCCCCATCCCCTAGGGTTGAGTCTCCAGATGAAGAGATCCTTTCCGCAGAGGAATTAGATTTCTCAACGGAGCAAGGGGAAGACCACTTGGAACAGGGTTCTGAGGAGTCCACAATAGAGGAACCGTTTTCAGCTTCCCAAGCAGAGAGGTTATGGATCCAGTCCCTAGCGGACATGGTACGGACGGAGTTTAAGTTACCCCTGCCTGAACCTCAGGCTGCCGTATCCTCTCTAGGTTCCCTAAGGGCACCTCAATCCAATGCAGTGTTTCCGGTCCATCCCTTACTGAGGGACCTAATTTTTCAGGACTGGGTCAAACCAGATTGGATTTTTCTTCCTCCTAAAAGGTTCTCAGTGCTGTATCCTTTGGAAGAAAGTTTTTCTAAGAAATGGGTTGTCCCTACAGTGGACGCAGCCATTTCATGTGTTAACAAAGCCTTAACTTGTCCAGTAGACAATATTCATATGTTCAAGGACCCTGTCGATAAGAGACTTGAAACATTGTTAAAGGCCTCCTTTGCCACTGCAGGTGCAGTAGTTCAACCAGCTGTGGCTGCCATAGGAGTATGCCAGGCATTGAAGGAACAGACCAAACAGGTCTTAAGGGACCTTCCGGCACAACAAGCTCAGGACCTAGCTGACTTGCCCAGAGCCTTATGTTTTGCCGTAGACGCCATTAAGGATTCCATCCAGCAAGCTTCTCGTTTATCCTTACTTCTGGTTCATATGAGAAGGCTTCTCTGGTTAAAAAACTGGTCTGCAGAAACCCCCTGCAAGAAACTCTTAACGGGTTTTTCCTTCCAGGGTGAAAGATTGTTTGGAGATGATCTAGACAAATATATTCAGAAGATCTCCAGTGGCAAAAGCACTCTTTTGCCTGTTAAGAAGAGGTTTCGGGGGCCTACCTTTAAACGTCCAACCTCTCCAGTCTCAGGACCGTCACCCTCTAGGCAGTATCGACGGCCTGCTGGCCGTTCACCTGCTAACAGGTCGCAAGGGCAAGCTTCAGGCAACAAGAAGCCATGGTTTCGTAAACCAATTAAAGCTGCCCCTAAAGCGAATTTGTGAAGGGACGCCCCCACTCTCTCGGGTGGGGGGAAGACTCTGCTTCTTCTCGGAGCTTTGGAAGGCCAGAATCTCCGACCAATGGGTTCTGTCCTCAGTGGCCCAGGGGTACAAGCTGGAGTTTTGGGGGTTTCCCCCTCCCCACTTCCAGGAGTCAAGGCTCCCAAGCGATCCTCAAAAAGGAGTCTCGCTTCTAGCGGCCCTAGACCGCCTCTTAAATCAAGGGGTGATTATGGAGGTACCAGCCCTGGAGCGCGGACAAGGATTTTATTCAAATCTATTTGTAGTCGGGGGGGCGTGTCCGGATGTGAGCGAGGCAGGACGTGCTCTGGGAGAGCTCCGCAATAATCCTGCTCTTTTATCCGATTTGTGAGCGCTTCGAGCCCTGATTTCGGAGAACGGACCTCCGATCCTGGTGGGGGAACGCCTGGACATGACAAAGGGAGCTGCGAGGCACGGCCATCAGACCCCTAAGAGCCAGAGGCAGACCCGCTCTTCACGAGGCGCGAACGAGGCCTCGCCCGCCGCCATCTTGCATCCTCCGGCGGTTGCTGGCAGCGCCAAAAAGCATTCGGACATCTCTGCTCAGATGGAGGTTCCTGAAGTGATAGCCAGAGCGGATGATCCACAGCCCAATCCTCCGATTCAGGATCCGACGCAGGAAGCGATTACCCGGCCGATCCTGGAGGCAATCAGTGCCAGCAAGGCGGCGGTCATGGTAAGCATTGACCACCTTGCAACTGAGTGTACATTGATAAGGCACGACCTGGATAAAATCAGGGGGAGGCTGACAGAGGCAGAGGGAAGGATCTCTACGGTCGAGGATGAGACGCAGTCCCAGGGGAATCAGTTGGCAGAGCTGCAGGCAATAGTGAGGCAATTGCAAGACCGCGCTGACGACGCCGAAGACAGACAAAGGAGGAATAATGTCCGCATGGTGGGGCTCCCGGAGGGGGCCGAAGGCCCACACTCTACTGCCTTCGCTGAAAATTTTTTTTAAAATCTCCTGAATCTGGGCGAGAGACCACCTACGTATGTGGTGGAGAGGGCGCATAGGGTGCCTATGGGAAGAAGGCCTCCGGGGGAATACCCTCGTCCATTTCTGGTGAGGTTCCTCAATTACAGGGACAGAGATATGATCCTAACTGCTTCCAGAAAGGCCCAAGACCTGAAATACGAGAATGCTAGAGTGATGCTTTTCCCTGACTTTTCGGCTGAGACACAGAGAAGACGGCGTTCCTTTAATGATGTCAGAAAGCGTCTGAGAGAGAAAAACATACAGTACAGTATGCTGTATCCTAGTAGGCTACGGGTGCAACACCAAGGCTCTGTGAAATTTTTTGACAACCCACGGGCTGCATGTGAATGGCTGGATAGGAACCCATGAGGAAGATTCGCTGCATGATAAGTATGACCTTGTTAATAAGCTCTCCAGCGTTTAGGCTGGTTTCACTTTTCCTACTAGCTGCCGGTACAGTTTTATTTTGTGTTTTTCTCCGGTGGAAGGGCTTGGTTGTCTGTGTGTCAGGCCCGTTGGCTCTTTGGAGGACATTTTTCTTCAGTAAGGATGCATCGGAATGCAGCACAGACTTTCTTCCTGCTACATGAAGTTGGGTGGCATGTTTGTTTTTATCTACGTTTATTTGTATGGCAGAATGATTTTGACTAGCCTTTCTGTGCATGATGCTAGCACTTTTACAAGGTCATCCTGGAAATGGCACATAGAGGCCAAAGACTTGGGTCAGCTACTAATGCTCTGCTGTTATTAATGTGAGTCATATGTGCCTTACCAAGCTGACGCCACTAGATGGCGATGGAGTACTGTTCTCTTCTCCACAAGGAACTAGGTCCTGGTTATTTGGCTCCACAATGCAGAGGTTTTGGCGGAGCTCCCTTGGACTACGGTTGATTTTTTTTTTCTTTTTTAGTTCCTTTACTTGTTTTTTTGGAGCTTTTACTGCTGGACAAGTGACTGTTCGGAAGACCTTTCGAAAACATCTAATTTTTTGGGTGTTTACATAGTTTTTGGGGTAAAGCTGCATACCAGATGAAGGGGAGTTTTGTTGAAGCCTTTTTGCTTCATGGTTCACTTTTTTTCTTATCATTTTTTATTTTTGACATGATCTGGTATAATGGCAGGGGGGGAGGGAAGGTTGGGTTGGGGGGTGGGGGGGTGTTCACAGTTAATTCTAGTTACTCAGTTCTCGGTCCTCGACCGTCAAGGGCCTCTCCTCCGGGGTGTGGTATATTATTTTGTATTGAATTCCGGGGCGTGTGACGGAAACACCTGGGGATTATTTGGTAAAATTGACTATGGCTAATGTAATTAAAGTGGTATCCTGGAACATCCGAGGATTGAGTAGTAAATTCAAAAGAGCCTCAATGTTCCAGTATTTGAAGTCAGTTAAGCCGCATGTGGTCCTCCTGCAAGAAACTCACCTGGAGGGCAGTAGAATACTGGCCTTACGCAAACATTGGATTCAAAAGGCATTTCATGCCACATATTCCACGTTTGCCAGGGGAGTGTCCATTCTGATCAGTAGATCGCTTCCGTGCACGGTTCACCAGGTGATAACTGATCCGGGGGGTCGATATGCGGCAGTAGTTTTGGATATGGGAAATCGTAAACTGTTGCTGGTGACAGTGTATGTACCACCTCCCTTCAATGTACAACTGTTGTATGATTTATATGTTAAACTGGCGCCGCATGCTCATTTACCGCTCCTGATTATGGGGGATTTTAACGCCACCTTGGCTGAGATAGATTCCTCAAACCCAGGGCGGTGTGGGTCCCAGGACCTATTGTCATGGGTATCCATGGCAGGTTTAACGGAAATATGGCGTGCTCAGTACCCAAATACAATATGCTATTCTCATTTATCGCAGACACACCGCTCCTCGGCCAGAATTGATTTTGCATTTGGGAACCAGGCTATGATGACGTATGTGAAAGGGGCAGAATACTTGGCGGGAGGCCTATCGGATCATAATCCGCTCGTTCTCTCCTTGCTTTTCCCGGCAGTCGGGGGGGGGGAGGAGTTGGAGGCTATCGCCGGGTTGGTTACAAGAGGAGCAGGTCTCTTCGCACCTGCTTGAGTCGGTGGGTAATTACTGGGACCTGAATGTAGACTCAGCAGACCCCCCAGTGGTCTGGGATGCCTTTAAGGCGGTAATTCGGGGAGAAGCTATCTCGGCTATAAAAAGAGTGAGAGTAGACCAAAAAGCTGAAGTTCGGGGGTTGCAGGAAAAGGAGCGCGAATGCGCGTCTATCCATGCCACTGACAAGACGGATGACACGTATACCGCCCTGCTGGAAGCTAGACGCAGACTTTCCCTACATTACAATGACCTTGCACATACTGAAGCTAAACACAGGACAAATTCGTTATTCGCGGAAGGGGATAAAAATGGTAAATTATTGGCTAGGTTGGTAGCGGACCACAATCATATTGAGCATATCTCGGTTATAAAGGGGTCAGCGGGCGACCTGGTCAGGGATCCGGCTGCAGTGTTGCAGGAGTTCAAGACATATTTTTCTACCCTCTATGCTCCTATCCCGCCGTATGACCATGAGGAGTTGAGAGATTTACTGGGGGGCCTGACTCTCCCCAAACTTACTATTGAGGAATGCCTGACTCTAGACGCAAAAATCACTAAAAAAGAAGTGGAAGCGGAAATCTTTGATTTCCCACCTCATAAAGCACCGGGTCCGGATGGATTCCCGGCAGACTTCTACAAGTTGTATACGGAGCAATTGGCTCCCAGGCTGGTGACTTTATTTGCCTGTTGCTTAGAACATAAAACGCTTCCGGCGTCGATGCTCGAGGCATACATTATCCTACTGCCTAAGCCAGGTAAAAATATGCAGGAATGTTCATCGTATAGACCTATTGCCCTTCTTAACATGGACCTGAAAATTCTGACAAAGGTACTAGCAAAGAGACTTGCTGTGGTCATAGCATCACTAGTGGATGTGGATCAGACGGGCTTCATGCCTGGCAAGTCCACCGACACAAACCTGAGAAGACTTTTTACGCACTTACAGCTTCCTAATTTAGATGCGTCCTGTAGAATAATAGTTTCCATAGATATAGAAAAGGCCTTTGACTCGGTGGACTGGCATTTTATGCACACAGTCCTTGAGGCAATGGGCTTTGGCCAGGGGTTTAGGCAGTGGATCAAACTACTCTACAGTAAGCCTAGGACGGCTATTCGCATGGGAGGGTCAACTTCTGAATTTTTCACGATAGGGGGCATCCCTGCCTCGTCCCTCTCCCTATCACCCTTTTTGTTTGCCCTAATGATGGAGCCCCTGGCTGTGGCATTGAGAGGGTCGGAGGAAGTGAAGGCCATCAGGGTGGGAACTATAGATGAGGGCTTGGCATTGTATGCTGATGACCTTCTTTTGTTTTTTGAGGGATCCTGTGGAGTCGTTTAATACGGCGCTGAATATTATGGATAGATTTACTAAATTTTCTGGCTTGAAAGTCAACTGGGGGAAGTCATCTATACTCCCGTTAGAGGAGGGGGCTAGGGCAAAAGCGAATCCCGACCTGCCTCTTCAATGGGTCAAACAAATAACGTATCTGGGAGTGAAGGTCACGGCGAGTGTGATGGACTACATGTCCCTCAACTTACTGCCACTTTTAACGTTCTTTAAACAGAAAGCATTGGTCTGGCAAAAACTTCCGTTATCATTGATTGGTAGAATTAACCTCTTGAAAATGAAAATTCTCCCGGTTATCCTATACTTTCTGAGGAACGCTCCGGTATGGATACCGAAGTCCTTCTTTCGGAAACTGGATAGTCTTACAAGCTCGTTCCTCTGGGCCCCAAAAATGCCTAGGGTGGGGTTGAAGGTCCTTCAAGAACCGTGGGGTCAGGGGGGACTGGCGCTCCCTGACTGGCGCAGGTACTACTTGGCTGGTCAGTTGGTGTTTGTTCATAGGTGGCTGAGCTCAGATTCGGGGGATTCAGCCACAGTACTGGAGGCTGCCCATCTCGGATCGTACGAGTCTCTGCGATTGGCCATTCATAGGGGTACGGGCAGGGACCTCCCCCTTACACATTCCATGGAAGCTACGATCAAAGCCTGGGAGGAGGTAGAAAAACTCGCATCTCCTAGCTATACAGGATTTTCCCCCTCAACACCGTTGTGGATGAACCCTAAACTCCATCATTTCTACAAACTAGAGGATGCACCCGGATGGGCGGTTAAGGGGGTTAAACTGCTCAGGGATGTTACTCGGGATGGAGAACTGTTAACATTTGATCAGTTGAAGGCCAAACATGACCTTCCGAACACGCAGTTTTTCCGCTATCTAAGTCTGAGACATGCATTTCAGTCTCAATTTGGATCGCGGAAAGTGGAATCTTTCCCCTCTAGGCTGGAAGACTTACTTATGATGGAGGAACTGCCAAAGACCTTATCAGTGACCTACAAAGAGCTTTTTAAGGCCAGTCCCAAAGCGTTACTCAAGTGCAGGGAGAAATGGGGAGCAGAAGTGTCGGGTGTGCAGGGAGAGGAATGGGATGAAATGTGGGACCGTCCATTTAAATATCTAGTGGCAGCGAGAGATAGGCTAATTCAGTTTAAATTTTTACATAGAGTATACTATACCCCGGCCAGGTTGGCATCGATCTATCCATCGGTGCCTGCTGAATGCTGGAGGTGTACGTTTTCCCCTGCTAACGCGCAACACGTGTTCTGGACTTGCCCTCAGATCCAACAGTTTTGGACTGGGGTCACGACCTGTATTGCAGAAGTGCTGGGAGTACCAATCCCACTGGAAATTAATGTTTGCTTACTGGGATTGGTGGAGGAGGTGGTGCCGTCTAGAGCCCACAGAACGTTATTGAGTATCTTGTTGTTTTATGGAAAGAAGGCAATTTTGCTTAAATGGAAGAATACAGGGGCTCCTGAGATCGCTTTTTGGAAGGGTTTGGTGAACGCTATGATGCCTTACTATAAGGCAACGTACCTATCCCGGGGGTGTGTCGGAAAATTTGAAAAGGTGTGGAGGGCCTGGTATGAATCTGACCACACGGTGGGGTAGGAGAAAGGAGGCTGAACTATGATCAACTAGATATATAAGTGGGGTAGTGCTTATATTCCTGGTGTTTCGGAGTAGCTGTCGGTGGTATGCCACAGAGGGGAGTGTTGATACTAAAGGTGTCCTGATTTAAAGATGGTCGGGGATGGGAACTGAGTAGGGGGGGTGGGGGGGACGATCTGGGGAGGGCTTGTATTGAATATGCCATCTGCGATGGCACAGTGTTTGTGTTTCCGGTCATGTTGGCCGTGAGTTAAACTTGGCGGGGTGCCAAGGAATGTTGTGTTTTTTGTGTATGAACAAAAAAAAAACCTTTAATAAACAGAATTTTACAAAAAAAAAAAAAATCTATTTGTAGTCCCGAAGCCCAACGGCGATGTAAGACCAATATTGGATCTAAAAGCCCTAAACCGCTTCCTAAAGATTCGCTCTTTCCGAATGGAATCTATTCGTTCGGTAGTGGCCGCCCTACAAGGGAAAGAATTCCTCGCATCTATCGATATCAAGGATGCATACCTGCACGTCCCGATCTTTCCCGGGCATTTCAAGTTTCTCCGATTTGCTCTGGGACATCGGCATTTTCAGTTCGTGGCCTTGCCCTTCGGGCTAGCCACGGCCCCTCTGGTTTTCACAAAAATTCTGGCCCCAGTTCTGGCCAACCTAAGATCTCGGGGGATCCTGGTTATGGCTTATTTAGATGATCTTATAGTGATCGATCTCTCAGAGGCCAGTCTGAGGCAAGCAGTAGGCCTAGTGGTAACCTACCTGGAATCTCTGGGTTGGATCCTAAATCAGGACAAATCGGCCTTACAGCCCACAAGAAGATTGGAATATCTTGGGCTGATTCTAGATACTGTGCATCAGAAAATCTTTCTTCCCCAGTCCAGGGTGGATTCTATAAGGGAGCTAATTCAAGTAATTCTAAGCAGCGCAAGGCCGACCGTTCGTCTGTGTATGCGCCTATTGGGCAAGTTGGTGGCGACCTTCGAAGCGGTGCCCTACGCCCAAATCCACTCTCGAAAACTACAGAGAGCAATTCTCGCAGCCTGGGACAAGAGGGTCCAGGCCCTGGATCTTCCCATATCTCTATCCCATGCAGCACGTCAGTCTGTGCTGGTGGTTAGCCCCGCACAACCTTCTAAGGGGAAGATCGTTCAGTCCAGTCTCATGGAGAATTGTCACCACAGACGCGAGTCTATCGGGTTGGGGTGCAGTCCTGGAAGGATTGACCCAGCAGGGGAAGTGGTCAAAAAGAGAGTCGACTCTATCCATAAATGTCCTAGAGATACGAGCAGCCCGGTTGGCTCTAGTGGCATGGACGGATGTATTACAGGACTCCCCAGTAAGGATACAGTCCGACAACGCCACTGCTGT
The DNA here is from genome assembly GCF_905171775.1 of Rana temporaria. Classification (NCBI taxonomy): domain Eukaryota; kingdom Metazoa; phylum Chordata; class Amphibia; order Anura; family Ranidae; genus Rana; species Rana temporaria. Next base: position 377,683,896 of record NC_053489.1, read on the forward strand.
GGCTTATATAAACCACCATGGCGGCACCAGAAGTCTGGCAGCCCAGAGTGAGGTAGACCGAATCTTTTCTTGTGCAGAGACCCATATTCCATGCATTTCAGCAGTGTTTATCCCCGGAGTGGACAATTGGCAGGCGGATTTTCTCAGCCGCCAACAAATGTCCCCGGGAGAATGGTCTCTCCATCCCGAAGTGTTTCAGGACATCTGCCAGAGATGAGGAACTCCGGAGGTGGCTGTCATGGCCTCCAGGTTCAATACGAAACTAATCAAATTTGTATCCCGGACAAGGGACCCATTGGCCTGCGGGACGGACGCCCTGGTATGTCCTTGGCAACAGTTTGCGCTGATCTACGCCTTCCCTCCGTTACGGATGCTACCCCGTCTTCTTCACAGAATCCAGGTGGAGCGCAAACCAACGATTCTGGTAGCCCCGGCTTGGCCCCGGAGGCCTTGGTACTCCTTAATAATAAGGATGGCAATAGAGGAACCTTGGGTCCTCCCGTTGCGGCCGGACCTCCTCTCACAAGGGCCGTTCTTCCATCCTGCCTTACGGGCCTTAAATTTGACGGCCTGGCGGCTGAATCCCTAATTCTTAAAGACAGGGGCCTTTCTGGCCAGGTTATTTCCACCCTAGTTAATGCTAGAAAGCCAGTTTCTAGACTTATATACTATAGGGTGTGGAAAGCCTACATTGCATGGTGTGAGGCTAGGAAGTGGCATCCCCGCAAGTATGTCATCGGGAGAATCTTGGATTTCCTACAGTTAGGAGTAGAGAAGGGTCTAGCTGTTAGCACAATCAAGGGGCAGGTTTCTGCCTTATCGGTCTTTTTCCAAAGACTCTTGGCCTCTCACTCTCTAATAAAGTCGTTCTTACAAGGGGTTATTCGAATTAATCCTCCGGTGAAGGCTCCCCTGTATCCTTGGGATTTAAATTTGGTTCCATCGGCCTTACAATTCCAGCCTTTTGAACCCTTATCTGAGATCCTGCTGGTCTTGTTAACTAGGAAATTGTTTTTTTTGGTGGCTATGTCTTCCGCCAGAAGGGTGTCGGAACTGGCAGCCTTGTCTTGTAAGGCACCCTATTTAGTACTACATAAGGACAGGGTCGTTCTTCGGCCACATCCGTCCTTTCTTCCGAAAGTAGTATCTAGTTTTCATCTAAATCAGGACTTGATTCTTCCGTCATTTTTTCCTAAACCTTCTTCAAAGAAGGAGAGATTACTACATTCCTTAGATGTGGTCAGGGCTGTTAGGATTTATTTGAAAGCCACAGCCCAGGTTCGCAAGACTGACGTCTTGTTCTGCCAGAAGGACCCAAGAAGGGTCAGGCAGCGTCTAAAGCCACCATTTCCAAGTGGATTAGACAGTTGATTATTCAGGCCTATGGCCTAAAAGGGAAAAACCCGCCTTTGTCGGTTAAGGCTCACTCCACTAGAGCTGTGAGCGCCTCTTGGGCAGCGTATCACCAGGTCTCTATGGCTCAAGTCTGCAGGGCAGCGACCTGGTCATCTGTTCATACGTTTGCTAAATTTTATCAAATGGACGTTAGGAGGAACGCTGATTCAGCCTTCGTGCAGGCGGTTCTACAGGCCGCAGTATAAAGTCCTCTTGTCCTTTGGCACCCGCTGTTTTTTTGCTTTACCTGGATGCTCTCCCTCCCCTCATTTAGCATTGCTTGGGGACATCCCATATGTAATGGCTATGCTGCTCTGTGTCCCGTGATGTACGATAAAGAAAAAGGGATTTTTAATAACGGCTTACCTGTAAAATCCTTTTCTTGTAGTACATCACGGGACACAGAGCTCCCACCCCTCTTATGGGGAATTTTTGGGAGACATATTGCTTGCTACAAAACTGAGGTACTCCCACTATGGGTGGGGGTTATATAGGGAGGGAACTTCCTGTCGGAGAGTGCCAGTGTCCATCACCTGAAGGTACACTATATAACCCATATGTAATGGCTATGCTGCTCTGTGTCCCGTGATGTACTACAAGAAAAGGATTTTTACAGGTAAGCTGTTATTAAAAATCCCTTTATTACCCATTTGCAAAATTAGATGTATGTGTGTGTGTGTGTGTGTGTGTGTGTGTGTGTATATAAATAAAAACTGCAGAGGTTATCAAATGCCACCAAAAGAAAGCACTATTTGTGGAAAAATTTGGGTACAGTGTTGTATGACTGCGCAAATGTCATTCAAAGTGTGTCAGCGCTGAAAATTGGTCTGGGGGGGGGTGCGGGGTGTTTAGGTGCCCAGTAAGCAATTGATTAACGGGGTTGCAAAGGTTTGCAATTTTTTTTTTATTATTAAAAATAACAAACATGAATGAATGAATGAAAAACTTATAAAGCGCGGCGCATGCGAACTGAATCGCTTCTGGGCTTGTCATGCTTACCTGCTAGAGCAGCCCTGCTCCTCTTCTGAATAGCTGCTTTCAATGGGGACACAATGCGTGCGTGCCCATGATTCCTGCTGCTGCATTCATTGACGGCAGTCCTCTGCCCCTGGATTTTGACAGCAGCGGGACCCAACGGCTCATGCTGCCATCAGTCTATCCAGTGTGGACAGACAGTGGCTGGAGCCCCATCCCCAGACATGTTCAGGTAAGGGGATGGGGCGGCTCTGAAACAAACTCCCTAATCAACAGACTTTCTCCTCTGTCATGCATTGAGCAGTTCCCTTGGTTAGCAACACAGCTGATCAGCTCCCAGGGCGAGAATCTGGTGCTTGCCTGTACCGACGGCGCGCGCTCCTAGGAGTAGGACGTGCGGCTCAGGCACCAGAACAGGCAGGGTTTCCAGCCGTACCAGCTCAGCATATCCTCCCTCCCTGGCTTCCTGGCCCCTCTCCCCCCCCGGGAAGCATCCACAAGGCAAGGCCTCCTCCCCAGGCTCATCCTCCTCCTCCATTTGGGCAAACTGCGGCCGTCCTAAGGATAATCCACGGCGCTGGCCCAACATCCCCCCCTTGCACTCCCCAGTCACATCCAATACTTCCCCTCCCCCCCACCCCCGGCCACTTTTCCACCCCGGTTCCCACCATCCTCAGGCCAACACGATCGCGGCGACCGCATCCAGGAAAGTCCGCGGCCTAGCAGCACGCCACTTTCGCACTAGCCATCCACAGTGATAGCATCTGATCACCCTTTGTTCTGCCCAGCAGGATCACCAACGCCCCCCTCGGCGCCCCAAAAACCTCCCCTGCATACCACAGGGCTTTACCCAGCTACACTAGCCCCTGGCTCGGGCCTTGGCCCGGTCGGCGGCCATCTTGCTACACCCTGGCAAGTGTAAATCTTGGGACATACCTAAACTCCTCTCCCCCAGTCCAAATAACGGTGAATTGACTCCTATCCCCCCATAGGGGGACATATCTCCCCCCCCACTAAGCAATTGGTCCAGGGTTCACTGATTGCCTGCGAGGGGTCAGGAAGGAATTTTTTTCCCCGGTCGCTGCAGATTGGCACAGCACGCCTGGGGTTTTTCGCCTTCCTCTGGACCAATCGGGGAGGGAAGACTTAACGAGTGACGGCTCACTTGGATATTCTTCCTCCCATTCACAATAAAAGACCCCCCCCAATAAACACTACTTTCCCTGCGTTCTTTCTGCGACTATGGGTTATCTAAACTACTCCACAGAAACCATCTGGGAACTAAAACCATTTGATTCTATACTTCCAGTTGCCACCAAAAAACCTTTAAGGAGTGAGCTACTGTCAAAAATCATACGCAGGTACCCCAGCCCAAGCGCATATTATGCGCTTTGATCAACACAAGATCGGCAGTCAAACACAGACAAGAAATCTATGATTTCATCCTTCAACACGATTTTGACTGCCTTTTTCATCACAGAAAGCTGGCTCACAACTGACTGCAACACCATTCTAACAGAATTGGTGCCAGCAAATTATCACATTCAAATGCAAAACAGAGTGGGGCAAAGAGGGGGGGCCTGGCGGTGATCCACAAGACTCGCCTCTCGATCATCAAACCAGTCCTTCAAAACTCGCTTCCATTTATGGAAACCCTCACTCTGCAGTTGCAAACAAATCCCCAAGACACGGTCCATATTCTACTATGCTATAGACCACCAGGCCGAAAAACGCATCTTCTCACGTCATTGACGGAGTTCATCGCCACATATACCCTAAGCATCAAACACCTTTTGGTGCTTGGGGATTTCAACCTCTGGGCCAACTCCTCACTGGACCCCGTCGCCGATGCATGCATTGACTATCTGGAAGGATTAGGTCTGCAGCAACTAATACAAGGCCCCACTCATGCCTCTGGTCACACGCTCGATCTCATTTTCAAACAAGATTTGGAAATTGACATCCTGGAAAATGAACCGCAACCATGGACTGATCACCATGCCATTAAATTCTCAATTACCAAAAACACCAGCCCAAAAAAAACGATAAAACCGGTAACACACTGGACCAGATCTCAGAAGAAGCTCCACTAGGAACTCTTCAAAACAACACTAGGGAACAAAATAAAAGCAATCCAACAAAAACAAAATTAAAAGCAATCCAACAAAAACAAAATAAAAGCAATCCAACAAAAACAAACCGCCACAGAAATGCTTTACGCCATCAACAAGGCGCTACTACAGTCAGACGACTTAGTAGCACCAAAACGCAAAACTTGCATCCGGAAAAACAACTCCGGCTGGTTTAACGACCACCTAGCGTTGCTAAAGCAAGAGCGCAGAAGAGCAGAAGCTGCTTGGAAAAGGACCCCTTTGGAAGAAAACCACACCATTTATAAGGAAATAACCAAGAAATATCACAAAAATCTTTATGGCCAAAAAAAAAAATTTCTCCAACATCATCGCAAATGCCCTAAACCGCCCTCGCAAACTCTTCAAACTGGTTTCTCAGACTATGAACCCAGCTTGTTTAGAGGCCCCCAATTCTGATTCACAAGAATTTTGCAACAAATTATCGGATTATTTCATTAATAAAATTGAAAAAATCCGTGATGGCAAAATAGAACCGTCCTAAACCCCACCCCAAATCACAAACCTAACACCCACTTAAATCCGCTGCAATCACCAAAATTCACTCTAAAACCCATTTCCATCGAGGCCACTAAAAACCTCATCGGTACTCTGCGAAATAGCACAGCACCAAATGACATCATCCCCACTAAACTGCTGAAAGAAAGTGCCGATATATTGGCACCAGCTATCACGTAGCTCCATAAACCAACCATTTAAGGAGGGCATGGTGCCCACCTTGCTGAAACAAGGGACAATAAAACAGATTCTAAAAAAACTAGGGCTAAAATTGTTCTGTTCGATCGTTTTTTTTTTTAATCGATTAACCCTTTCACGCCGACGGAACGCATATATGCGTCCTCGGCTTTCAGGGGTTATACCGGGATGATGCCTGCAGCCGCAGGCATCATCCCGGTACCGTTGTTTAGAGCGGGCGATCGGCTTTCCAAACATAACAACCGATGCGGCTAAAAGCCGCTCGGTTGTTATGCCGGAGGAGCGGGAGGGGACATCCCCCCCCTCCCGCCGCCTCTCGCCGCTCTGACCGGGCCTCCCGTCCCACCGGGAGACCCGATCCACGATCCGGCGCCTCCAGCGTCTCGGCGCGCTCTGAAACAAAGCCGTAAACGGCTTTGATTCAGTGTCCGCATTGAAACCACGGAAGCGGCGTCATGATGTCACTTCCGGGTTTCTCAGATGCCAATGGCGCCGGATTTAAAAAAGTACACAGTATTCAGAATCGCCGTTTTCGGCGATCTGAATACTTTGAAGTGCAAAGGAGGGCTCGGAGGTCTTTTAGACCCCCGATCCCTCCATAAAGAGTACCTGTCACGACCTATTGCTGTCACAAGGGATGTTTACATTCCTTGTGACAGCAATAAAAGTGATCAAAATGTAAAAAAAAAAAAAAAAAAAAATTATATTAGAAAAAATAAATAAATAAATAAGAAAACAAAAAAAATTTTTTTTAAAGCGCCCCCCTCCCCGCGAGCTTGCGCAGCAAAGAAAGCGCATACGGAAGTCGCGCCCGCATATGAAAACGGTGTTCAAATAACACATGTGAGGTATCGCCGCGATCGTAAGAGCGAGAGCAATAATTATAGCACTAGGCCTACTCTGTAACTCTAACCTGGTAACCGTAAAAAAAGTTTAAAGCGTCGCCTATGGAGATTTTTAGTTACCGTAGTTTGTCGCCATTCCACGAGTGCGTGCAATTATAAAGCGTGTCATGCTTGGTATCTATTTACTCGGCATAACATCATCTTTCACATTATGCAAAAAAATTGGGCTAATTTTACTTTTTCATTTTTTTAAAATTCATGAAAGTAAATTTTTCCCAAAAAGTTGTGTTTAAAACACCGCCGCACACATACCGTATGACATAAAATATTGCAACAATCGCCATTTTATTCTCTAGATTCTCTGCTAAAAATATATATATATATAATGTTTGGGGGTTCTAAGTAATTTTCTAGCCAAAAATATGGATTTTAACTTGTAAACACCAAATGTCATACATAGGCATAGGCATGAAAGGGTTAATCGACTAATTTCGATTAATTATAACGCACATACAGATCCAACTACTTTTAGCTGTTCTCCTTGCAGGCTGATTCCCAGTGCAGCTACCAACCACTGGAAAAATGGATAGCAGGATACAAAAAACACAAAGGCAGCGCTCGATGGGAATAGCATTAAAACTTTTATAGTCTTCAAGTAGGTAACCAAATAAATATTGCACTGGAGATAAAATCGATGTAGCTACATAAACTGTAAAAATGGTGCGAGTAATACCAAACGGTACCAAAAGCAGTCATAAACACATGTAGCTAAGTATGATACTGGTATGAAAATATGTACAACGATACCACTGCTGAATCCAGATGAGGAGAGGTTAACATCAGTCTGTTGGCATGTAGATGTCCCATGAAGGGAACTATCACAACTCCCAGTGGATGGCTGTAGAATCCCAGGTTGATAGAGGGAAGTGTAACAGCCCTTGCGTGTGGCAGATAGTAAGGTCCCGCTGGCATGCAGATATGAAGGCACAGCAAAGGAGCCCTTCAGATGGACACGGCAAGCCCCGCCGGTGTCCGTGACATTACTGGATCTCCGACGGAACTCCCTGAAGGCCCAGAAGCCGGCGGAGAGGTGAGTACCAATCAAAAGAATTTTAATTCGATCAAAAAGATTTTGATCGACCAAAAAAATTAATGATCGATTAATTAAAAGTTAATTTGCACAGCCCTAAAAAAAAAAAAAACACCCTCGACCCCAAAGATCCAAACAACCGCAGACCCATAACAGCTCTAAATGTTTTCTCCAAAGTAATGGAGAAAGAAGTTGTACAACAGCTACAACATCATTTGGACACCCATAAATTACTCTACCCGTTTCAATCAGGTTTCCGTCCAGGTCACGGAACTGAAACGGCGTTGCTTAAAATATGGGATGACGTGCTAGAGGCCGCAGACGAAGGAGACTCTTGTCTCCTGATACTGTTGGACCAAAGTGCGGCCTTTGACACAGTAGACCATGGACTACTACTGACCAGACTAGGTGAGGTAGCTAGAGTCTCGGAAGGAGATTTAGCTTGGTTTTCCTCTTTCTTAGAAAACCGATCACAAACAGTGAAACTGGAGTTTTTCACTTCTGAAAAACGCACGGTATCATGCGGAGTCCCTCAGGGATCCCCCCTGTCGCTCGTACTGTTCAATATCTTTCTCTCCCCTCTCTTTGAAATCATCAGTAACCAGAAGTTACTTTACCACTCCTATGCAGATGACACACAATTGTATTTCCGCATCTGCAACAAAAAGGATCATTCTCTTGGACTAGAGGAATGAATGAATGAATGAAAACTTATATAGCGCAGCACATGCGAACTTAATCGCCTCTGGGCGCTTAGAGAAATGCCTTACTCTAATAGATAACTGGATGACTAACGCCAACAGGAAAAATCAACCTGCCTCAACATGGACTCCCCCGCCCATCCTGGGTAAAACTATCACCCCTAGCACCAAAGTCAAAAGTCTCGGAGTCATTTTCGACACCCACATGACAATGGCTGCACAAATAGGGTCAGTAGTCAGCGGATCTCACCATCTGCTGCGCCTACTACGCAGACTCGCGCCCTTTATCCCGAAAGAGGACATTGCAGTCCAGACTTGACTATGCAAATGCCCTCTATGTCGGACTCCCCAAATACCAAATCAATTGCTTGCAAGTCATTCAAAATACGGCCGCTCGATTAGTGATCGGCAAAAAACCATGGGAATCATCCCTTCATTGGTTGCCAGTAAAAGACAGAATCACTTTCAAGGCACTCTGCCTAATACATAAGTATATTCAAGGTAACGCCCCCAATATCTATGCGAAAAAATAAAAGCCCATAACCCCAATCGCATTCTGCGATCCACCAATCAAAACCTACTCCAGATACCCAAAGCCAGATACAAGTCCAAAGGAGATCGAAGATTTGCAGTCCAGGGACCTCGCCTGTGGAACGCTCTACCAACCGTCATCCGATTGGAGTTGGACCACTTGGCCTTCAGGAGAAAGATTAAAACCCATCTCTTCTGAGGTCAAGGGGTTTTCTTACCCGAGAATGGATACAGCGCCCAGAAGCGATTCAGTTCGCATGTGTTGCGCTATATAAGTTTCTCACTCACTCGGAGTAAAAAAACAGGATTAATCGGTGGGTGGAACACATTGATTTTGTCTTGGGTAAGGAATCTCTCATTAAACCATGTAAAAATATCTCTTCCTGGAGCTCAGCTTTAACACATTGAGATTGCATTTTTATGGCAGAATTACTATTAGTATTTTTACACTTGGTGGTTTTATGATTCTACAGCACTTGGAATATTGTGAAGAAAGATACAGCTTGGATCTTTCGGCTGGCTCTTTGTCTTTTAGAAGTCAAAATAACAGTACAAAGTTACTGGGCTGTCAAACCATAGAAAAATTCCATGCTCACAGCGAAAGAGAAGATGGACTTCATGAAGGTATGGCCATCTTCATTTTTTGAAGGTTTTAAGCTGTCTATCATTTTGGTAATCTAGACTTATTCAAAAATATTTTGGTTCATATTTTGGCTTTCAGTAACATCACCTGATACCAGTGTCACAGTCTTCAGCTGGCAAGTAGCTACTTATGAACATGGTAAACCATCCATCTACATGGCAGTGTTTGATATAAATCGTTGGTATCAAGCTCAGATGCCATATTCTCTAAGGTAAGAGTACTGAGGAATTCAGTTTGATGTCACTTGGATCTTTCTTTGGATTTATCATGGTCTTTATATCTCTCTGGATTCTTACATTTTTTTCATCATACAATTTTTTTTATTCCAGGCCTGGTCAGTTTCTCAGGAATTGCTCCTACTTTGTATTCTGGTCCCTCGAATCTGTGCTGAATGTGACTCAGGACAACATATTTGATATGCTTGTGCATGAGCGTAGTTTTAGCAGAGGAGCGCCAACATCATACCCTCCTCCAGAGCAGTTTTACTACCCCGGCACTTACAATTTTGGTAATTATTAAATTTAGAGTAACAAAATGAGACTCTTTACAACATTGCTGCATTTCACCAAATTGCAGGTCAGTGGAACGTGTATCATGTTAAAGACCAAGTCCTTGCTCAATAACTGCTATTGAATTTATCTAAATTTACAGTAGTACAGATCACTGAAGCAGGCACTGGCTAAGGCCAGCCAAGTACAGGCATAATTTTCTTTGTGGTGTTTTGTAATCCAGAAAAAAAAATCGCATATGGGTTTGCTTTGTTCATAGATAATTGCTGTCTGTCATGTTTTGCAGTTTACGTTCCCCCCCCCCCCCCCTATGTAGTTTGTGTGTGTGTGTGTGTGTGTGTGTTTTTTTTCCTCCCCTAAGCTATTAGCTTAGACTTTTCAAATGGTGTAATGGCAAAACATTATTTTTGCGGACAAAAATTAGTAGGAAATGTGAAAACCTTATTTTCCCTATCCGTCTTTCAGGACAGCCACAATAGAGAGATAGGCTCCTCCTCTTCCTGTAGGAAACACTGCACAGCCTTCAAATTCTCTCCTCCCCTTGCCAGACCTCAGTTCTTAGTGTTTCCTCCGGTGGGGAGACACTGCAGAGGAATCAGAGCTGGGCAGTCGGGGGACTGTGGCTACAGAGACTTTCCTATCAAAGGGAGCAGGGGCTTTCCTGGGAAAACAGGCGAGGACTTACCGCCGAAACGCAGCCCAATCCGTGTCGAGCACGGCAGCCGGCTTGCGGGGGGTCCCTATCGTGTCCACAGGACCGAGGCGTGGGGGGGCAGATCCAAGCGCCCTCCTTTCTCAGGCCGCATTCATCTCTCAAAATTCGCGGGCCGAATGGCGGGTGACGTGCTCCGGAAACGTTCCCCTTTGACCCGCGACTTCCGGTTCCGGGTCGCGGCGCTGATAGGGACCCACGCGTCTGCTGGAGGAGTCTGATACTCGCTGGGGCGAGTAGGACAAGCGCAACCACCGCAATGTCGGCGACTTCTCCGGAGCATTGCCCGACCAAGGACGCTTCCTCCAGCCAGCCTCAGGTAAGGGTTTTCCTGGGGAGGGATCCCGAACCTTAGGCTTTTGTCTTTTTTCCCCTCTAATGCCCCTTGGTGGTTGGGGGGGAGGGGGAGAAGACAGAGGGAACCCAGCAGTAGTGTCTGTCCAGGGATTCCCCCAGGGTTGTAACCGCTGTTTTAAAAAAAAAAAAAAAAAAAACACTTTTGTATGTAAATTGTTGGTTTAATCATTAATGTGTGGGGGGCCCCTTTCTTATCTTTCAGAAAAGCCTAGAGAAAACGGGAAGGGCACATAGTTCAAGGAAAAAATGTGCCTCCTGTAGGGACTCTCTTCCTGACTCTTGGTCTAAAGTGCTATGTAGAGACTGCATACTTTCTCTTGTTAGGGAAAGGGATGCAGAACAGGAAGATAGTTTAGCAGCATCTGTTAAAGAACTGGCTTCTACGTTTTCTTCCTTTAAATCACTGTTTAAAAGAATGCAGCCCCCTTTGGACCCCACACAGGTTACAACCCATCCTGACGATCAGGGTCCTGCTCCTGTTTCTCCTGACCCTTCAGCAGTAGCAGTTGATTTTGCAGGCCCTTCTCAGGTACAACCCACTCTGTAAGAGAATGTTGCTTCCGACTCCCATCAGGATCAGATGAAGAAGACCAGGACGGTGAGCCCAAGAAGTCTTCTAGGTATAAATTGTCTCTTGACGACGTTGAGGAATTACTAGGGGCTATTTACACGACCCTAGGCATTCACACAGACAATAAGCCCCTTAGCCTCCACGACCAGATGTACAAAGGTCTGGGGGAATACAAGGGTAGGGTCTTCCCGGTTCACGAACTTCTAGTAAATACTGTTAAGAAGGAGTGGCAAGACCCTGAAAGGAAGCCCTTTTTTTCTCGGTCCCTTAAAAGATTTCCCTTCTCAGAAGACCCCACTTCCGTTTGGAATAAAATGCCTAGATTAGATGCGGCCTTTTCCCAGGTTTCCAAGAAAACCGACTTGGCATTTGAGGATATGGGCAATCTGACAGATGCCATGGACAAAAGGGCGGACTCTCTATTGAAAAAGACATGGGAGTCCGTAATTGGGAACTTAAAGCCAGAATTGGCAGTTACGGTAGTGGCCCGTAATTTGGAGCATTGGCTCTCAAAAATTCAAGAACACATTGAGGCCGGGACAGATAAGGACACTATCTTAGCTTCCTTCCCTACAATTTTAAAAGGGGTGGCCTATATTGCTGATGCTTTGGCAGAGTCAGTTCGCATGTCGGCGAGGTCGGCAGCTCTAGCTAATTCTGCCAGAAGAGCGCTCTGGCTCAAGACCTGGTCAGGGGACATTGCTTCCAAGTCCAAACTATGTGGAATTCCGTTCACAGGGGACCTCCTGTTTGGCCCAGGTCTGGAGTCAGTCTTAGACCGCACGGCGGATAAGAAAAAATCTTTCCCTTTCAAACATAAAGCCCCACTGAAAGGGAGGGGGTTTCGTCCCCAAAGAAACACAGGGGTCCCTAAAACAGAAGCCCAGAAAAAGACCTGGACACCCAGGGGAAGGGGAAGGGGAGCGATTTTTCGCCCTCCTGACCAGCCCCCTAAGAAACAATGACTCCCAGATCAGGGTGGGGGGAAGGTTGGGGGACTTCCTTCCACAATGGGAGTCCTTTTCCCCCCAACAGGTATGTCTTGGAGATCATCAGAAGGGGGTACTCACTGGAATTTTCATTCCCTCCCCCTCAAAGGTACCTGGTCACTCAGCTTCCCAGAGACAAGGGAAAGGCAGAAGCTCTGATAGGGGCCTTGAAGGACCTGGAGGATCAAAATGTTGTCCTCAGAGTCCCAAAAGTGGAAGAAAAAAAGGGGTTTTACTCCCATATTTTCGTGGTAAGGAAACCTTCTGGGAAGTACAGGTTAATCCTAAACCTAAAACCACTGAACAGGTCAGTTGCGTACAAGGGATTCCGTATGGAGTCAATTTTTTCGGTCAGGGCCCTCCTACCTCAGAATTGCTTTATGGTCTCCCTGGACCTCAGACGCGTACCTGCACGTACCCATTGCAGAGGGGTCTCAGGAGTTTCTGCGTCTAGCGATAGACTTAGGAACAACGGTGGTGCACCTTCAGTTCCAGGCCTTGCCATTCGGTCTATCCTCCTCGCCCCGCGTGTTCACAAAGGTCCTGGCGGAACCTATAGCCTTTCTGCGGCTCCAGGGGGTAGGCATAATAGCATACTTGGACGACCTGCTTCTCTTTGCGGCATCTCCAGAACAACTACGCAGGGACCTAGACTTAACCAAGAAGACCCTTACGGCTCTAGGGTGGCTGTTAAACTTAGACAAGTCCAGCCTAATACCCTCTCAACGCATTCCGTACTTGGGGTACCTTTTGGACTCCACCCTTTAAGGGTTTTTCTTCCCTTAGAGAAGGCTCTGAAATTAGACAGGGCGGTAGCTGCCCTTCAGGGCAGTCATCAGGTATCAATCAGATCCCTGATGTCAACATTGGGTTTGTTAACCTCCACCCTCCCGGCTGTCCAGTGGGCAGGTTCTCACTTTCGGACCCTGCAGGCCTTCCTGCTAAAAATCTGGGATCACAGCATAGAACGGCTAGACATCCTAGTACAGGTCCCATCCCATGTAAAGAGGTCTCTCTGGTGGTGGAGAAAAATCTCCAATTTGTCGCAAGGTCGACTGTGGCATATTCCGTTCCCACAGGTTCTTACCACAGACGCAAGCGGCAGGGGCTGGGGTGCTCACCTGGGGTCGCTTCCAGCGCAAGGCCTCTGGAAAAATGCAGAGCTGAAAAATTCCTCCAACTGGAAGGAACTGAGGGCGGTCGGTCTAGCCCTCATATTCTTCCAGGAAAAACTACAGGGGCACCACGTTCAGGTGAGGTCAGACAATGTCTCCGTGGCCTACTTGAACAAACAGGGTGGCACCAGGTGCATAGCTCTGTCGGCCATAACAGCAGAGATTTTTCACTGGGCAGAGGCGAACACCCTATCCCTGTCAGCTGTTTTCCTAAAAGGGATAGAAAACAGTACAGCGGATTTTCTCAGCCGAAGCCAACTAAGAGAGGGCGAATGGGCCCTCAATCAGGAAGTCTTCCATCTCCTGGTCAAGAAGTGGGGTGCTCCGGAGATAGACCTCTTTGCGTCCAGAGCAAACGCAAAAACCCCTTGTTTTTTCTCTCAGAGCAAGGGGGAGGGAACAAGAGGGGTAGATGCCTTGTCCCAAACCTGGCACTTCAGGATTTGCTACGCATTCCCTCCGCCAGTCCTTCTACCTCTGGTCCTAAGGAAATTTCAACTGGAGAAGACTTCGCTAATTCTAGTTGCACCTCACTGGCCCAAGAGGGCTTGGTTCTCGGTCCTCAAGCAACTGACCGTAGAACCCCCCCCTTTTTTCTGCCACTACGAGAGGATCTCCTCTCACAGGGACCAGTACTCTGCCCCCAGGTACACAGGTGGAACCTGGCGGCATGGCTACTGAAGAGACCTTACTGAGATCTAGAGGGTTTTCAGAGAAGCTAACTGCCACTCTTCTTAACAGCAGGAAAAAGGAGACTCGTTCTATCTATAGAAAGGTTCAATGCGTGGTGCCGAGAAGGTTCTTTTCCAGTACAGAGCTCCACATCCGTCCTGGAGTTTCTCCAGTGTGGGGCAGATAAGGGGTTATCAGTGAGTACCCTAAAGGGTCAGGTCTCAGCCCTTAGTGTATATCTAGAAAGACCTCTGGCCGCAGATCCTTGGATTATTAGGTTCTTTAAGGCTTTGTCCAGACAGAAGCCTTCTCAGGGACTCCCCTTCCCCAAGTGGGATCTTTCGTTAGTCTTACAGGTGCTAACAGGGTTGCCTTTTGAACCATTAGACAAATGTTTGTTAAGAGATTTAACGTTAAAAACAGTCTTTTTAGTTGCAGTGACCACTGCCAGGAGAGTCAGCGAGTTGGAAGCCCTGTCCATACGACCTCCTTTTTGCGTTATTTTCCCGGATCGGGTTGTTTTTAAAACCGATCCGGCCTTTCTGCCTAAAGTTGCTTCTAAGTTTCATAGAAGCCAGGAGGTTGTATTGCCTTCGTTTTGTTCCAATCCCTCAGGTGAGAAGGAATTCAGGTTTAGTACACTAGATGTCAGGAGATGTATCCTACAGTACTTGGAGTTGACTCAAAGTTTTAGGAAGTCAGACTCTTTGTTTGTTTTGTTTTCAGGGGCCAGAAAGGGACAGAAAGCATCTCGACGCACTATTGCTAGATGGCTTAGATTAGTTATTGGGCAGGCTTATTCCTTGACTGGTAGGGAAGTCCCTACAGGAATAAAGGCACACTCTACTCGAGCAGTAGCTGCTTCTCAGGCTGAAAGGGCTGGAGCGACACCTGATCAAATATGCAGAGCCGCAACTTGGTCCAGCTACGCCACCTTCGTCAAACACTATAGAGTAGACTTGGTGTCAGCAGGCGAACAAGCCTTTGGGAGAAAAGTCTTGCAAGCCGTGGTCCCACCCTAATTGTAAGTACTCGATTATCCTCTCTATTGTGGCTGTCCTGAAAGACGGATAGGGAAAAATGGAGTTACACTTACCGGTAACGTCCTTTCCAGTAGTCTTTCAGGACAGCCCTGGTTACCCACCCGAAGATTGGAGTGATTGTCTTTAGTCCAGGAACATAGTATGACATTGGTGTTTAATTATGGATTACTAACATGTTCTTGTGTCTCCCCAGCGGACCGGAGGTACTCGTAAAAAAACTGAGGTCTGGCAAGGGGAGGAGAGAATTTGAAGGCTGTGCAGTGTTTCCTACAGGAAGAGGAGGAGCCTATCTCTCTATTGTGGCTGTCCTGAAAGACTACTGGAAAGGACGTTACCGGTAAGTGTAACTCCATTTTTTGGACAGGGATTGGCTGTAACTGTTCTGTACTTTAATATCAGTGGATATTTTCCAAAGTATGACACATAATCATATTTTAATTTTTTATAAAGCATCTATTAAAAAGCTTGATGAAACTGAGATGCAAGGGAACAATTCTAGGTGTATAAAATCTGGACTGATGAGAACTATAGATTTAACAGAAATGGCCTCACAGGTTTATGGGGTGGGACCTTTCAAGAACCTTGGCAGCATAATGATCAAATTAATTATAATAAAAATACATCCACTGGGTATTTTATATAAGTACTAATTATACCCTGTCTTAAAATCACAAAGGTTTTATTGGTAATCAGATTATACAGACTTCATGTATATCTGCATACACATAACATGGTGGTTGTTTGTTTGCATATTTTGTCTTCTTAAAATTGAAGCTTTTTAAATTGATGCAGATCATCGGCATTCCCTCCCCAAACCCAAGGGTCAAGCTGATCCAAATGAACAGCTTACAAGCGCATCAGCTGGGCGTGCTATATAAACTGTAGCCTCCGCTATGGAAATTCTCCCTTCGGTTCCAAAACACAAGGCTGTGTGTATATAGTGTATGAAGCCAGGGCTACATACCATTTTTATACAGTGGCCCAGTGGGGACATTGCTTAGCATAGAAAGCTGTTTGGGCTAACTTTGCCTAAACAAGTTAAAAGATACAGTAAGCCTGAAAATTGTCTTTTAATGTTTCATATGAAGGAAGAATTGGCATTTAGTTACTCACACTATCCACATTGGCAAATCTGGCTGCTAGAAGTGCATCTTTTGTTTGATAATCATGTATGGTTCTCTGGTAAACTGACCATAGGCCGTTTGAATCTCAGCTGGTTCAGCAGGGACCAGAGATTCGAGCAATGTATGGCAGGGCTGATTGTACCCAAGTCGATCAATCAAACAACCAGCCTGTCTGATCATGTGGTTATTGCCTATGGATAAAGACACTAGCAATTATCTGTCGTCCTGGCCATGACAGTTGCTGGATAGAAAATGGGATCTAGGGTCAGCATTGGCTTTACAGTAATTTGCCATGTTGGTCAAGTTGGCTGCATACAATTTGTGAGTTCTGAAACAAAAAAGCCATGTCTGTGTGATTTTGTTTGCAGTATGATTTATTTAAATATCTCCCCCCCTTATTTTTAAGATGCCACATGTTTGCTGAGCTCTGGAATAATTCATATTATCTGTAAATCATAAATGAGATTCATCAGTTTTGCTAGACCAAAAAACAAAACAAGCTACAAGGTAAATTTACTATAATATTACACAGGCCCCTAAAAAAAAATTAGGTCAGCAGGTACAAATCCTGCATCTGCTGATTTTTAATATTCGGACATTGTGTCCTCACAGCCCCGGTCTCCTACTGCGCTAAGCTCGCTGAGCTTTGTCAATGGGTTACAGTCTTCTGAGACCTGTGAATGTGGCGGCAGAGGGGGGGGGGGGCGGTCAAACAGAGCTTCCCCTTTTGGGTGGAGCTTTGCTATAAATTCCCCTTTGTTGTACAAGTGCAGAATTGTGCTAATATAAAATATGGACCTCCTGGCCATGTTTTTAGTAAAAAACTGAAGTTTTGTGGTAAACTTATAGCAGGTCTTTATTACATTTTGGCTGCCTGGGATTACAGTGGATGCAGCTGCATAAAACAATTTTGAAAATCAACAGTAGATTTTAAAGCAGAAGTAGACTCTTTTAGAACTTTTAATTACTAGGAATTTTAGAATTGCAGGTACAATGAATATCCCCTGAACGTGTACCCTTTAGGAGATTTTCACATCAGCGATGGCATGTGCAATGACGGTCTGCATTCAGAGCACATGCATGCCGAGTGCCATGCCGTGGCTACTGCGCGCATGCATGGGAGTGACGTCATTGTGGTCCCAGTCATTCGAACAACTTTTATAGGATTTTATAAAAAAATAATACTTTCTACTATAATGCATATCCCCAAAAAATTAAAAAAAGCAATTTTCTTCATTAATTGATGTCAATATGTATTCTGCTACATATTTTAAGTTAAAAAAAATCCCAATAGGCATATATTGATTTGTAGACGCTATAACCTTTGCGCAAACCAAACTACAGGATAGGTTTAGGGACTTGTATTTACTTTTTTTTTTTTTTGGTGATCGGTGCTATAAAAATGCACTGATTACTGTATAAATTGCATTGGCTGGGAAGTGGTTAACACCAGGGGGTGATCATGGGGGTAAATGTGTTCCCTGGTAGGTGTTTCTAATGGGGGAGGAGTGGATTCACTGGACGAAAAGAGATTGTGATTCAGCTTGGCTGAAACATGATCTCTCACCTTTCCTCCGACAGCTCAGCGGTGTGCCGATGTACACAACCACCAGACCCACAGATTGGCTCACGCCCCCTAAATCGCGCGTAAGAAGATGGGTACATGATTTTGCGTGCTCGTGCCAACCTGCCGCAGTAAATGTACGTGGAAACTGAATCGTTTAATGACCACATCATTGTATACATTGCTCATTTTCTTTTGTTGGGTGCTTGGGATGGAACTCTACAACTGTAGGCTTTTTTTTAAATCCTGCTTGGCCAGAGCCCAAACACTACTGGCTGTTGGCTAGTACTAAACCATCCATTTGTAGGCCCTCACAATAGCATATAATCATGGTTGGTTGATCAGAATATTTAAAGCAGCACCGTTTGTTTGCTTTTTAAACTAGACTCTGTACTTTTTGAAGAATTCTGGCTCTTCCTTGAAGGAAAATCTTCCTGATGTCTATAGTCGATGTTTAGTTGCTGGTCTGTTGTCTCCAAGACTGGCTCATGTCCAGCCTTCAAGCATGAGTCAAGTAAGCACTTTTTTTTTTTTTTTCAACATTGGTATACCAGCAAAACTTGGAGTCATTTAAAACATTTCAATTTCTAGGAAGAACAATTACAAGCTGTGTTATCAACAGCTGTAGAAACTGGTTCAATAAGCCTTTTAACTCGTTACATCAAACTGTGGACTGCAGAAGGTAAAGATTGATTATTGATCCTGCAGTGCTATGTTATAGTCTGCTTTGTTAGGAAGTAATGACTAAATTATTTTATATTTGTTTTAAGAGCAACCAAGATCTGCAGTCAACTTGCGATTTGTTCTGGAGTGGACATGGAATAAAGTGGCTCTTGTAAAGCGGGAATTTGACAGACTGTGTAAGTTTCAGTATAATGTAATATTTGGAGTATTGTTTGGCAACAAGTACATATTTACATTTTGTAATTTTATAAAAATTTGTTTTGCTCTACAGGTGTTCCATTGTTTGATGGATCTTGCAATTTTATTGAACCTCAAACACTGCATTCTCTGCATAACTGTCACCTGCATCTCCGCAACCTGACTATCGTCTTAAACCGCTCTTTTACAGAAGCCCAGGAACTTACTAAACAAGGTACTGCATTTATTACGGTCTTGTCTTGGTGTGATCATTATTATCACGGGTCTTGTATGTTGATGTTCAAGAAGAAGACTAAACTGATTACACTGCAGGGTGCAAAATAACCACCAATATCTCTAGGCAATGTGATTTTATTCTGATGTGTAATTCAAAGTAATTATGCCCAGTTTACACTTTTGCATTTTTGATATGGGTAAGATAGAACTAAACCCTGAGAGGAAACTCTCCTTTTTTTTTTTCTTTCACTCGTTTTTATTGGAAGTTTTACGTATTGTACAAAAACTTAATGTCAAATAATGCAAAAAAGATGCATTCTCCAAAGTGATTGGAGGCCCTGACCAGCTAAACACAAAGCAATTAATTTCAAAAGTTATAGGCCTAACAGTCTGGCACTACCGATTTAGCGCAACCATTTGTATCAACAATTGAGTACCAAGAAAAATCTACCAATAGAAATAATTACCAAGTAATACCGTAAGCTGTAGGCCAGGCAGATCTCTAGAACATGGTAAGGTAGAAAAACATTGTCTAAGATTGATCCATGCCCCAAAACATGGGGTCTCGATCTAGAGAGAATTGTATAATTGGGGAGGTTTTTACTGCCCCCCCATCGGCATCCTACCAAAAAAAAGGTATAACAAAACCAAAAAACAGGAAAAACTAAATTGTAAAAAAGATTGAAAGAGACAAAGTGTGAGGAAAGAACAGAGTAGGTCCCTTTAGCCCGGACCTCCCCTCACAAGGTGGCCCAAGTGTTTAGGGAGCTTAAAATGTATGCAATCCACAGGTTCCATGCCTTTTCAAACCCAGCCTGCTTATTTTCAAGCCTAGCTTGCTTATGTTTGCCTGATTTTTGTCTTTTATTGTTTGCTTAACAGGGATTATAGACCTAGCAAACAAACAGTCGGTGACAAAGCTCTTGGCTCAGTATGCCTCTATTGTGCTTTGGTTTTGCCGATGTGGACTTCTACCAGATTGCTCAGGTAAGGGAAAAACAATTTTGTGCTGTAAAAGCTCTAATTTTGCAAAGTAATTTTATTGCATTTGTTCAAAGCATTCAGTGTGAAAAGTTGCCTGTTTAAGGGATTTAATTCACATCAGAATTTTGTTCTTGTACAAGTTTATGGGTATGCAAAAGCAGCTTTAGGCAGTTTGAGATCAAATGCAAATTGTATCAACTGCAGGTGAAATGCAACCAAAAAAGCACTCAAATGGAATTCGAAGTGTCTGGAAAACTATGGTAATTCCCAGTGCCCACCTAATGGTTCTCAAACTGAGAGTGCTGAAAAGACCACTCAAATGGCATTGTTACCATTAAACAATAGATTGCATAGCCACCAGCACACCAAATGTTCCTCATATCTACCTTTTTTACTTTAAAGTCACCAACGGAAGCGATGAACGTTTCAGGACTAAAATGCCCCTCCCCTTCTTTCTTGGAAAAACCATGGTGACTGAATAGTATATCCCCAGCACACCAAATTTATCTCAAATTGGGTGAAATGCATCTGAAAGAACACTGCATTTGCCTATCTTCACAATTTTTTTAAAGCTATTAGGTAGAAACCCCATCCTCTCAAAGAGTTGGGATGCTCTGACTGGGTTCAGCTCGTCTGTCATTAATGGCAGCATAGAAGCCTCTGGTGTTTTGGGGGCTACCTAGAGAACAAATTGTAATAGACGATATCCCTGCCTGCAAAGGTAGTCCACACCAAAGCTTGGGTTTTACAGACCACTGTTTAAGGCTGAAGTTTAGTTCTTGGGGGTATAGCTCTAGTCCTACACTTCATTATAAGTAAGCTGGTGGACCCATGCCCCACTGGCTGCTTCTTACTGTAGAAATCTTCTCATTGAAGCCACATTCTCTTTGCAGTGCTGAGCTTCTGATGCTGTATGGGTTAACTGCTTTCTGAACTCTCTGCAAGTCACAAAGCTCTTTGCATGGCTTTCATTACCCACTTAAGGACCGCCTCCTGCACATATACGTCCTGTACTAGTACCCAGCCGTGGGTCATGGGCGTGCTCCCGTGACCCGGTCCGAAGCACCGTGGGACTCGCGGACCCGATCGCCGCTGGAGTGCGGCGATCGGTCCCCGGAGCTGAAGAACGGGGAGAGCCGTGTGTAAACACACCTTCCCCGTGCTTCACTGTGGCGGCGTCATCGATCGCGTGATCCCTTATACAGGGAATCACAATCGATGACGTCACACCTACAGCCACACCCCCCTACAGTTGTAAACACACATTAGGGAACACATAACCCCTTCAGCGCCCCCTAGTGGTTAACTCCCAAAATGCAACTGTCATTTTCACAATAAACAATGCAATTTAAATGCATTTTTTGCTGTGAAAATGACAATTGTCCCAAAAATGTGTCAAAATTGTCCGAAGTGTCCGCCATAATGTCAGTCACGAGAAAAATCGCTGATCACCGCCATTAGTAGTAAAAAAATATTTTTTTATAAAAATGAAATAAAACTATCCCCTATTTTGTAAACGCTATACATTTTGCACAAACCAACCGAAAAACGCTTATTGCGATTTTTTTTTTTTTATTACCAAAAATAGGTAGAAGAATACATATCGGCCTAAACTGAGGAAAGCCATTTTTTTTTATAGATTTTTGTGGGATATTTATTATAGCAAAAAGTAAAAAATATTGAATTTTTTCAAAATTGTCGCTCTATTTTTGTTTATAGCGCAAAAAATAAAATACCACCAAAAAAAAGCTCTATTTGTGGGGGAAAAAGGACGCCAATTTTGTTTGGAAGCCACGTCACACGACCGCGCAATTGTCAGTTAAAACGACGCAGTGCCGAATCGCAAAAGGCGCAAGGTCCTTTAGCAGCATTTTGGTCCGGGTATTATGTGGTTAAATATACAACATAAACAAAAGAAATGATTGCGCAGGTATACAGACTACAAAAGTGCAAGCTGCTGGCAACAATACAACAGGACCAATTGTGATAAACGTGAAGCAGTAAATAAATTGCTGCGCTAAACAAGTGTCCATAAAGTGTGAACCGGTGCTGTTTTTTAGTGTGTAGATGAATTCCTAGATGAACATCCAGTAACAAGGAGTATAATGTGCATTTTGATCACCCAAGTGCACCTTCACCGATATTGATATAAAATGCCTCCTTGCCAGAGGTCTAGACTCCAAATTATAAGAGTCTAGACAGGCGTGATATGCAAGTATAGAAGATCCAGTCGGCTTCCTCCATTATATTGCAGGAGTGGTACTGTCATGGCTGATGGTAAAGTCTACTCCATGTAGGGCCCATGAAGGAAAGATAAAACCGCCACACAGTGTAAAACTGCTTAAAAGTTTATGAAAATATTTCGGTGCTAAACACAGAAATCCGGTAAAAACAAGCATGGCTCCAAGACATCCCAGAAGTCGATCGACTAATATACAGGATTGGCATGCGTGGTACCTCTTGCTAAGGAGGCATTTTATATTAGTATCAGAGGTGCACTTGGGTGATCAAAACGCACATCTATCATACTCCTTGTTGCTGGATATTCATCAAGGCATTCATCTGCACTAAAATGGCACAGCACCACTTGTTCACACTTTATGGACACTTGTTTATTCAATATCGGTTTAGCGCGGCAACATTTTTTGTTTCATAAAATGTAACGTGTTCTGTGAATGAGGGAGAGGTACGTGATTGACAGGTAATGGCAGTTAACCCATACAGCATTGGAAGTGTCGAGGTATGGATCTGACCTAACTAAAGAGATTATTTTTTAAGTATTTGGCAGTCAGCAGAATGTGGGATACTCTTCATTACAACCAAGTTATGTGACCCGAAGTTGTACATGTGTAGAAAAAAAAAAACATCTTTAAAATACAGGCCTTAAAGCGGAGTTCCGGCCACAATTTTAAATATAAAAACTTTTTAAATATAAATACCCCTGTAATACACAAGCTTAATGTATTCTACTACAGTTAGTCTGTAAACTAAGGTCCGTTTTGTTAGGTTGTTACAGCATTTAGACACTTTATAAAACAGAAATTAACTGGGGCCATCTTAAGTGTGGGCATCATGAAGCCAGACTGTATGACTTCTGGATTTCAGCAGTGAAATGGTTTCAGATCAGGTTTCAATAGCAACGGGAGTGTCAGAGGAAGTTACCGCCCCCTTCTCTATGCAAACCTCTCCTCCCCTCCTCCCCTTCTCCTTCCAGGAACCAGTAAATATATAAAATAATTTGTTCCTGTGCAGATATATCTACATAACAAGATGATATATATATCTTGTTATATATGTGGTGTGTATACATATACCAGACATGTGCACTGTCAATAAATTCATTTTGTTTAGTTCCGTTTCGCATTAGCCGTTATTTCGTATTTTGTGCCCGAAACTCGCTTCGGATTCGTACGCTCATAATGGGCACAGCAGGAGTACAGGCACAGGAAGTCAGCACAGAACAGGGATGGTGGGAACCCTTCATGAGGGATTCCCACCATCCCTGTGCTGAGTTCCTAGGTCTGTACACCCGCTGTGCCCATTATGAGGAGTTCCCGGGTCTGTACACCCGCTGTGCCCATTATGAGGGGTTCCCACCATCCCTGTGCTGAGTTCCTGGGTCTGTACACCCGCTGTGCCCATTATGAGGGGTTCCCACCATCCCTGTGCTGAGTTCCTGGGTCTGTACACCCGCTGTGCCCCATTATGAGGGGTTCCCACCATCCCTGTGCCAAGTTCCCGGGTCTCTACACCCGCTGTGCCCATTATGAGGGGGTTCCCAGCATCCTTGTGCTGTGCTGACTTCTTGGGTCTGTAACCTGCTGTGCCCATTATGAGGGGTTCCCACCATCCCTGTGCTGTGCTGACTTCCTGGGTCTGTACACCCGCTGTGCCCCATTATGAGGGATTCCCACCATCCCTGTGCTGAGTTCCTGGGTCTGTACACCCGCTGTGCCCATTATGAGGGATTCCCACCATCCCTGTGCTGAGTTCCCGGGTCTGTACACCCGCTGTGCCCATTATGAGGGGTTCCACCATCCCTGTGCTGAGTTCCCGGGTCTGTACACCCGCTGTGCCCCATTATGAAGGGTTCCCACCATCCCTGTGCTGAGTTCCCGGGTCTGTACACCCGCTGTGCCCATTATGAGGGGTTCCCACCATCCCTGTGCTGAGTTCCTGGGTCTGTACACCCGCTATGCCCATTATGAGGGGTTCCCACCATCCCTGTGCTGTGCTGACTTCCTGGGTTTGTACACCCGCTGTGCCCATTATGAGGGGTTCCCACCATCCCTGTGCTGAGTTCCTGGGTCTGTACACCCGCTGTGCCCATTATGAGGGGTTCCCACCATCCCTGTGCTGAGTTCCTGGGTCTGTACACCCGCTATGCCCATTATGAGGGGTTCCCACCATCCCTGCACTGACTTCCCGGGTCTGTACACCCGCTGTGCCCCATTATGAGGGGTTCCCACCATCCCTGTGCTGAGTTCCCGGGTCTGTACACCCGCTGTGCCCATTATGAGGGGTTCCCACCATCCCTGTGGTGAGTTCCCGGGTCTGTACACCCGCTGTGCCCATTATGAGGAGTTCCCACCATCCCTGTGCTGAGTTCCCGGGTCTGTACCCCCCGCTGTGCCCATTATGAGGGATTCCCACCATCCCTGTGCTGAGTTCCCGGGTCTCTACACCCGCTGTGCCCATTATGAGGGGTTCCCACCATCCCTGTGCTGAGTTCCCGGGTCTGTACACCCGCTGTGCCCATTATGAGGGGTTCCCACCATCCCTGTGCCAAGTTCCCGGGTCTCTACACCCGCTGTGCCCATTATGAGGGGGTTCCCAGCATCCTTGTGCTGTGCTGACTTCTTGGGTCTGTAACCTGCTGTGCCCATTATGAGGGGTTCCCACCATCCCTGTGCTGTGCTGACTTCCTGGGTTTGTACACCCGCTGTGCCCATTATGAGGGGTTCCCACCATCCCTGTGCTGAGTTCCCGGGTCTGTACACCCGCTGTGCCCATTATGAGGGGTTCCCACCATCCATGTGCTGAGTTCCCGGGTCTGTACACCCGCTGTGCCCCATTATGAGGGGTTCCCACCATCCCTGTGCTGAATTCCCGGGTCTGTACACCCGCTGTGCCCCATTATGAGGGATTCCCACCATCCCTGTGCTGAGTTCCCGGGTCTGTACACCCGCTGTGCCCATTATGAGGGGTTCCCACCATCCCTGTGCCGAGTTCCTGGGTCTGTACATCCGCTGTGCCCATTATGAGGGGTTCCCACCATCCCTGTGCTGAGTTCCCGGGTCTGTACACCCGCTGTGCCCCATTATGAGGGGTTCCCACCATCCCTGTGCTGAGTTCCCGGGTCTGTACACCCGCTGTGCCCCATTATGAGGGTGTCATGGACCTTGAGATATTAAAGTGTTTCTACTTGACATATGTTACACAGGAGAGGGACATTCAATGCAAGGCTTTTGAAATGCTAAGTGGAACCAGCTTGCGAAATACCTTTTATTGTGTTCTGCAGGTTAAGAGCGGGTGTCGGAGTCAGGCCGTCTAGCTGGAACCAGGTTATTGTGTACATTGATTACCCCCTGGGGCTTCTGTCTCAATACACAAGTCTTTCTATCCAAGCTATTGGACCAATCCCTGTTGACAATTTCAAGTCCTCATTTGCATGGTCAAGGGGGACCTGAGTGAAGACTGGATATACTTTACAATTGACCAATAGGAAAGCGGTTGTTGGGAGTGGGATGTTCCAAAATTCTGTATAAAAGTGTGCTGTGTACTTGAAATAAAGAGTCCTGTTGGAACTTACATACAGCCTGCCTGGTGTTTGTTCTCAATGGGTCCGAATGGCACATAGCTGTAATTCGGATCCCGGAACCTTGGATGACTGGACCATCAGACGTTGCAATCTGCAAGCTGACTCACTGGTAGCAGAGGAGTGTCGGGAGAGCAGGACCTGGGCGAGAAAGGATCTCGTCACAGAGGGGTTCCCACCATCCCTGTGCTGAGTTCCCGGGTCTGTACACCCGCTGTGCCCATTATGAGGGGTTCCCACCATCCCTGTGCTGAGTTCCCGGGTCTGTACACCCGCTGTGCCCATTATGAGGGGTTCCCACCTTCCCTGTGCTGAGTTCCCGGGTCTGTACACCCGCTGTGCCCATTATGAGGGGTTCTCACCATCCCTGTGCTGAGTTCCTCCTTTTTTTCTTCCCCCAGCACAGCACATTGCCACCATAACATTGCCCACCGCATCATCCCCGGCACAGCGCCCCGCATTGGCCCCCGCACCCCGCATCGGCCCCGGCACAGCACCCCACATCGGCCTCGGCCCCCCGCATCGGCCCCGGAACCACAACCAGACCCAAATGTCAGTGCCCACCAGTGCATTATCAGTGCCCATTAGTGCGGTGACACCAGTTAATTATCTGTGCAGTGGCACCAGTGCCCATCAGTGCGGTGACAACATCCGTGCGGTGACAACATTATTAGTGCGGTGACAACATTAGTGCGGTGACAACATTATTAGTGCGGTGACACCATCAGTGCTGTGACAACATTATTAGTGCGGTGACAACATTATTAGTGCGGTGACAACATTATTAGTGCGGTGACAACATTATTAGTGCGGTGACAACATTATTAGTGCGGTGACAACATTATTAGTGCGGTGACAACATTATTAGTGCGGTGACAACATTAGTAGTGCAGTGACAACATTAGTAGTGCGGTGACAACATTAGTAGTGCGGTGACAACATTAGTGCGGTGACAACATTATTAGTGCGGTGACAACATTATTAGTGCGGTGACAACATCAGTGCTGTGATAACATTATTAGTGCGGTGACAACATTATTAGTGCAGTGACAACATCAGTGCGGTGACAACATTATTAGTGCGGTGACACCATCAGTGCGGTGACAACATTATTAGTGCGGTGACAACATTATTAGTGCGGTGACAACATTATTAGTGCGGTGACAACATTATTAGTGCGGTGACAACATTATTAGTGCGGTGACAACATTATTAGTGCGGTGACAACATTATTAGTGCGGTGACAACATTATTAGTGCGGTGACAACATTATTAGTGCGGTGACAACATTATTAGTGCGGTGACAACATTATTAGTGCGGTGACAACATCAGTGCGGTGACAACATTATTAGTGCGGTGACAACATTATTAGTGCGGTGACAACATCAGTGCGGTGACAACATTATTAGTGCGGTGACAACATCAGTGCGGTGACAACATTATTAGTGCGGTGACAAAATTATTAGTGCGGTGACAACATCAGTGCGGTGACAACATTATTAGTGCGGTGACAACATCAGTGCGGTGACATTATTAGTGCGGTGACAACATTATTGGTGCGGTGACAACATTATTGGTGCGGTGACAACATTATTGGTGCGGTGACAACATTATTAGTGCGGTGACGACATTATTAGTGTGGTGACAACATCAGTGCTGTGACAACATTATTAGTGCGGTGACAACATTATTAGTGCGGTGACAACATTATTAGTGCGGTGACAACATTATTAGTGCGGTGACAACATTATTAGTGCGGTGACAACATTATTAGTGCGGTGACAACATTATTAGTGCGGTGACAACATTATTAGTGCGGTGACAACATCAGTGCTGTGACACCATCAGTGCGGTGACACCATCAGTGCGGTGACACCATCAGTGCGGTGACACCATCAGTGCGGTGACACCATCAGTGGGGTGACACCATCAGTGGGGTGACACCATTAGTGCGGTGACAACATTATTAGTGCGGTGACAACATCAGTGCTGTGACAACATTATTAGTGCGGTGACACCATCAGTGCGGTGACACCATCAGTGCGGTGACACCATCAGTGCGGTGACACCATCAGTGCGGTGACACCATCAGTGCGTGACACCATCAGTGCGTGACACCATCAGTGCTGTGACACCATTATTAGTGCGGTGACAACATCAGTGCGGTGACAACATTATTAGTGCGGTGACAACATTAGTGCGGTGACAACATTAGTGCGGTGACAACATTAGTGCGGCGACAACATTAGTGCGGCGACAACATTAGTGCGGCGACAACATTAGTGCGGCGACAACATTAGTGCGGCGACAACATTAGTGCGGCGACAACATTAGTGCGGCGACAACATTAGTGCGGCGACAACATTAGTGCGGCGACAACATTAGTGCGGCGACAACATTATTAGTGCGGCGACAACATTATTAGTGCGGCGACAACATTATTAGTGCGGCGACAACATTATTAGTGCGGCGACAACATTATTAGTGCGGCGACAACATCAGTGTGGTGACAACATCAGTGCGGTGACAACATTATTAGTGCGGTGACAACATCAGTGCGGTGACCACATCAGTGCGGTGACAACATTATTAGTGCGGTGACATTATTAGTGCGGTGACAACATTATTAGTGCGGTGACCACATCAGTGCTGTGACAACATCAGTGCTGTGACACCATCAGTGCGGTGACACCATCAGTGCGGTGACACCATTATTAGTGCGGTGACACCATTATTAGTGCGGTGACAACATTATTAGTGCGGTGACAACATTATTAGTGCGGTGACAACATTATTAGTGTGGTGACGACATCAGTGCGGTGACGACATCAGTGCGGTGACGACATCAGTGCGGTGACGACATCAGTGCGGTGACGACATCAGTGCGGTGACGACATCAGTGCGGTGACACAGGGGACTTGTGTGATACTGAGGAGGGAAATAATGAGGACAGAGAGAGACAAGATTTTATGCCGTGAGAATCGTGATCTTCATTCTAAGCAAAAAAATTGTGATTCTCATTTTGGCCAGAATCGTGCAGCTCTAGAGTATACAACAGTGGCGGAATTATCATGGTCGCGGCAGTCGCAATTGCGACTGGGCCCCGCAGTTCTGCTACTTTACGAGGGCCCGCAGACCCCCCTTCATCCGTCCGCCAGTGTGAGGTGCCGCGGAAAACCCCCCCCGCCCGTTCATCTGCTAGTGTGAACGGCCCGCCAGTTAGCTCCGCTGCGGGAGGAGGGGGGTTCGTCAGTTGATACTGTTGAGGATGAGGGGAGAGAAGGCAGAGCTGAGACAGTGGGCGTGGACCGCCCTGCCCCCGCCCCTATCCAAAGAGAATGTGGGGAGGTGAGGGAGGTCACTGAAAAAGAAATGATTTCTTGCACCGGGGCCCTGAAGTTTCTAGTTGCGCCTCTGGTATACAATATCATTGAGTCCTTCATTTTACTGGATTTAATAAATCTCATAGAATGAGTACGGGCCTGTGCCTGGGTAGCATGCTGTAACTGAAGAAATTGAAAGAACCATTGTTTCATTATTTCAAATTTAACACTCTAGCTCAGGGGTCTCAAACTCAAATTACCTGAGGGCCACAAGACAAGTTTTCTTTTTTTTTCAAAATTCTTTATTTACTCACATCAAAAGGCGCGTCCACATGGACCACATTAGCAACATGTAAACAGCAACATCTTCATACGTACCAGCTTACCTCAGTATAATACGTTAAGACAGTGGTTATAACAAAGTCAATGGATCTACAGCATCTCGTCCATGAGACCGAGTGCGTCTAGTCCCCTCCCGACGGACTTGCCATCAAGAGGGCATCTACCTATAAGGTGCAGTACGAATTCAGGGATCCGCAGACCCGCCCTTCTTTTTCCGTTAACCAAAAGGTAGAAGAGAAAGAAAGAAAGAAAGAAAAAATTGGGAAAAGAGAAGAGAGTAGCAGAAGAAAGAGGAAGGGGGGGAGTGGGGGGGAAGGTGTCCGCGAGCATGGAGCTAAGCAGCCTTCCGGCCTACCATCTCTCTACTGAGTGGCCGGGCCAATTCCTCCCAGACAGGGGGGGATGTAGGTCGAACAGTCTATGTCAGTCCCCTGAGCATTTGTCCTTCGTCTGAATAGGTAAAGACGTTCCACAGCTGCCACGTCTGCTTGTACAACTCTTGCCTGTCTCGGTCTGTGAGGATGAGATCCTCCATTCTGTTGATGTCATCAACCCTCCGGAGCCACATTGCCACCGTAGGTGGACGTGGGGACTTCCAACAGGCGGGGATGCACGCCTTGGCAGCGTCTAAGAGATGTCGGACCACTGATTTTTTATACACGCGTGCGGGGTAGGTGTTAGCGTGCAGCAGGAGGTATGCCGGGTCGTTCGGAATCTGGCGCTCGGTAAACTTCTGCCATATCCTCCTAATCTCCGCCCAGTAGGACTTCAACAGTGGGCAGGACCAAAAAATGTGGGTCAATGTCCCCACATCTTCCTGGCAGCGCCAGCACACGTCCGATGTGGACCTAAAAAATTTGTGAAGTAGGGCCGGGGTGCGGTACCAGCGAGTCAGGAGTTTGTAATTTGTTTCCTGTATTTTAGCACAAATAGAAGATTTGTGTGTGAAGGCCAGGATCTGTTGTTTTGTTTTGGCCGAGAATGTGCAATGCAGTTCTTGTTCCCATTTCGCAATACAGGGGAGCTGGTACCTCTCCTGCGGTGTGACCAGTATGTTGTGTAAGATGGACAATGCATGTGGTAGTATGCCCGTCTCCGAACATATCTCCTCTATTGGCGTGAGAGTTGGGTTTCCCGCCTGGGGGGGAGTCATGGTGCGTAAGAAATGTTTAAGTTGGTTTGCTCGCATAAAGTCTAACCGAAATCCCCCTTCCTGATCCATCAGTTCCGCGAGTGTTCTCCAGCGGCCCATTATACTAAAGTGGGAGACTTGACTCACACCCGACTCTCTCAGGGCTCGGAATCTACCGTCATGGACCCCCGGGTCGAACTCCGGGTTGCCTAGTACCGGACGTAGGGGCGAATTCCCCGGCGGTGACCCCAGTTGACATAGCATCTTCGCGCAAATTTTGGTTGTGGTCCCTATCAGTGGGTGAGACCTCAGGGATCTGGGTAGAGTCGCATCGCACCATGGGGCCCTCTGCAAGGGAAACTCGCTCTGTGCCTGCTCTATGTGTGGCCATAGTTTGGTGCTCCCGTGTCGGCACCAGTCTACGAGCCGGTTTAAGTGTGCCGCGTGGTAATAAGTGCGGATATTGGGCATGGCCAGTCCGCCGTGTGCTTTGGGTAGAGACTACACTGTCCTGTGAATCCTGGGGTGTTTCCCAGCCCACAGAAAGTTTTTAAACATGGATTGCACCTGCTTGAAGTAGTCCGCCGGTATGTGTATAGGAAGAGCCTGGAGGAGATATGTAAATTTAGGGAGAATGGACATCTTAAGTATTCCGCACCTCCCGAACCAGGAGTGGAGGCCGGTTGTCCATTGGTCCAATAACTTCTGGGTATTTTTTAATAGTGGCGGGAAGTTGAGTCTAAAAAGCTGTGAGAGGGACGGGGGAATGCGGGTTCCCAAGTAACTTATGGCTGTGTCTGTCCATTGCAGACTGAAGCCTTGGCGTAGCTTGTCTAAACGGGGGCTCGGAATTCCCACCCCCATCGCCACTGACTTTCCCATGTTAATTTTCATGTTGGACAGTCGCCCATAGACCTCAAACTCTCTCATCAAGCTCGGTAGGGATACCTCAGGATCCGTCAGTGAGAACATCAGGTCGTCCGCGTAGGCGGAAACCTTGTACTCCCCGTCCCCCACTTTAACACCCGAAATGTCCGCGTTCAGGCGCACGCGTCTCAGGAATGGTTCGAGAGTAAGCGCAAATAACAGCGGCAACAGGGGACATCCCTGTCTCGTTCCGTTTCGTATTTGAAAGGTCTCCGATAGCACCCCATTAGCCCTAACCCGAGCCGTCGGCTCTGTGTACGTCGCCGAGATCCAGTTCAGCATTCTGCGGCCCATGCCGATGTGTCTTGGTGTGTCAAACATAAATTGCCAGTTGACGCGATCGAGCGCCTTTTCGGCGTCCGTGCTCACCAAGACACAGTGTTTTGGTGGTGTTTACAACATGCAATAGGTTAAGGACTTTAACCGTGTTGTCCCTAGCTTCCCTAGTAGGGACAAACCCCACTTGGTCGAGGTGGATGAGGCCCGTTAGGTGTTGTTGAATTCTGGTCGCCACAATTTTAGTCAGGAGCTTGAGGTCTACATTGAGGAGTGAGATAGGGCGGTAACTACCGCACTGACTTGGGTCTTTCCCTTCCTTGGGAATGATGGCTATTTGTGCCTGTAGGGTGGACACATGTAATTTCCCTCCCGTCCCCAGCCCATTGAACAGCTCAACCAAATGTGTGCCCAGGGCGGGGAGCAATGCCCTGTAGTACGCTACCGTTAGGCCGTCTGGGCCCGGGGCCTTGCCCGGTTTGGTGTTACCTAGAGCCATTTGGAGTTCCTGCAAGGTAATGGGTTCCTCTAGCAGGTCTCTGGCCTCGGCGGACAGTGTTGGCATGGTCGAGGTGGCCAAATAGTCTCGAGAGGGATCCCCGTCGGGGTTCAGATTCGCTGGGGGTATATTGTATAGGGTGTCATAGAAGTCTCTGAATTCACGGGCGATCGCTTGTGGGATTGCCACCTTCTGTCCGCTTTTGGTGACAATGTGGGGTATGTACGCTGCACTATTTTGTGTCCGCAATGATCGGCTAACATCCTCCCACACTTGTTCCCCGACTCATAAACCTTGCGTCTGCAGATCTGGATGTCTGCTTTGGCCTTATATGTAAGAACGTCCGTTACCTGTCGTCGTACTGTGTCTAATTCCAGTCCCAGCTGCGTGGTCGGCGTCTGTTTATGTTGCGTCTCTAAAAGTTTCAGCTTGGTCATTAATGTTGTCAACTGTTCCGCCCTAAGTTTTTTCCGTCTGGCCCCATGTTTAATAAAAATGCCCCGTACTACCGCCTTATGGGCTTCCCAGATCACCTCCGGTCCACTATCTGGGACGGTATTGGTGGAGATGTAGTGTCCCAGCTCCTTTACTACGTCTGCCAGTATGTCCGGGTCTTGCAATAGGGATTCGTTCAATCTCCAGGGGTGTCTCCTTTCCGTCTCTGCGTCCGACAGGGCATATACTAAGATTATTGGGGCGTGATCCGACCAGGTTATCGATCCTATCTTAGCGTCTTTGACCGCAATCAGGTTCCTATGCTGGACCAAGAAGTAGTCGATCCGGGAGTATACCTGGTGGGGTCTGGAGAAGAAAGTGAAATCTTTCTCTCCCGGGTGAAATAGGCGCCACGTGTCTACCAGTTGGCAGGTGTGAAGTGCTGTCTGTATACGTCCCCGCATCTTCCCCGAGGTCGAGGATGTCCCTGAGGAAGTATCTTCCCGGGGGGACAGTGGAACATTAAAGTCGCCCCCTACAATCAGTTGTCCGGTAGCAAATCTCGACAGTCGTTCTAGGTGTTTTGTCAGGAAGCTGTCTTGGTTGTCATTGGGGACGTAAAGGTTGGCCAGGGTCACGGCCGTCGAGCCTATCCGGCCTTTCAAGAACAGAAAGCGTCCCCCCGTGTCCCTCTGTATGTCATCCAGTGTCCAAGGTACACCGGCCGCTATCAGGATAGAAACACCTCGGGATTTCGCCTCCGAATAGGAGGAATGATAAACCGTAGGGTAATATCTATTTTTTAAGATTGGGAGCTTGTCTTCCCTGAAGTGCGTCTCCTGCAGCAGTACAACATCCGCTCTCAGGCTGCGCACCTCACGGAGCAGCATCCTGCGTTTTTCGGGGGTGTTCAGGCCTTTAGCATTCAATGAAGTAATAGTCAGCGTGTCCATGCTCGTGGGGGTGGGGGTAAGGGGACGGGTGGAGAGGTTGGGGATGGTAAGGGAGAGAAAGTAGGTCTTCCGAAGAGGTCCGGAAGAGGAGGGAGTAGAAAAGTGCGTATTAGGAAGCCAGCACCAGGGAGTGTGGCTAAGAGAGAAATCTAAATTAGCTTAATAAGCTAGAGCGCTCACCAGATCTAGCCTGGAATACGAGCGCAGACCTATGTGGGTAGGTGAATGGACAGGGCCAGCACTGTGAACTCCCGACCCCATCCAACCCCCCCCCCCCCCCCGGCCATTGTTATCAGTAAAACACTTTTATGGCAATGCAATCTGTAACAAAGCACATATAACACATAACAGTATTTAGGCAAGAAACATTCAACTTGAGGAACATATAACCAACGTCAGACGTCCCCTCTGAAGGACCCCATTCAAAGCTGAGGGGTACAACTGATAGGGAGGTCGATCAGTGAACTACAGAAAGTCCTGTGGGATCTCCGGTCCCTGGTCTCCCTCCCCACCTTGAACGGAAAAAGTTCCCCCGTCTCCTCCCCTCCACCCCATTCGGAGTTCCACTCCCCCATAGTTCTCCAGTTCCGTCCAGATCCGGACCCCGACCTCACATTATTCCTCTCAGGTATAACCCACCGCCCCCACCCCTCATAACACAACACATCACATAAGATCCCACCCCGCTCCCACCTTCTCTCCCGGGTGCATCGGGCAGCACGGCGGTCACTCCTCTTTAAAGTGCAGTATATAGGGGCAGCTGCATGCGTCAGTGTCAGATAGGCCTGAGGTGTAAGGCGTGCCCCGGAAAAAACATCATAAAATATAAAAAAGGAAGAAAAAAAAAGTAAAAATACAGGGGGAAGCGGGGATCCCTCAACCCATGGGAATGGCTCCAATCGAGGGTGATCTCAAAAAGTGCAGATGGGGTCCATAGCTCGTGGGGGGGGGGGATGTGCGGATCCCAAAGGCGTTCCGGGGCGCGCTCTAACAGCGCGGAAGCCCCATAGTTGTGATGGACCGGAACGGTCAGGGTGGAGGTTGTAGCCCCCTGGTATCATGGGTAGTATCTCCCGGGTCACTCAGGGCAAGGTACGGGCGGGGGGGTCCACCAAAAAAACGGGGTGGGTAACCATCTCTCTTCCCATGAAGAAACCATCGGGGTGTGGGGACCGGTGACCCAGAATTAGCAGGACAGTACCACGGGGAGGGTTCCGGGACGGCATGGAAAGGGATCGGGAGGTATTAGAGGTTCTTTCTAGGGGAGAGTGTGGAGGTCAGAGAAACGCGGCCCAAGGCCTACTCACGGTGTCCCTCTCCTGAGGGATCTCGCTGTCTCCCTCTCCTGAGGGATCTCGCTGTCTCCTCCGTCCACGTCCTCTCTGCCGGTTCTCCATGCCAGGTCTGTATGTTGAGGGTCCCGATCTCCCCGCCGCGCGGGGCAGCATCTGCAGCCAGTCAGGGACCTGTATCGTCTCCACGTCCAAAAATCGAAAGAGGGCCGGCAGGTCTGCGGGTGACTGAACCGTGAAGGCTGTACCGTCTTTTTTAAATGTCACGGCCAGTGGATAACCCCAGCGGTAGGTGAACTCCCGCTGTCTAGCCAGGTCGAGGACAGGTTTTAACATCGCTCTCCTGCGTAGTGTTGCCCTGGAAAGATCCGGAAGCACCTTCACAGAGGCCCCATTCAGGAGAATCTCTCCACGGTCCCAAGCTCCACGGATAATGCGCTCCTTCTGTGTGTAGCGCAGCAGCCTACACACCACATCCCGCGGCCTATCCGGGTCCGCCGACCTCTGGCCTAAAGCGCGGTGCGCTCGGTCCACCTCCACTGTCTCCGCCGGGTCTCCCAACACCTCGCGGAATAGACCCAAGAGAGCATCATCCAGGGCAGCGGGCTCCACCGTCTCCGGGATCCCCCGGATCCGCAAATTATTGCGCCGGCTTCTGTCCTCTACCTCCTCGAGGTGCAGTTGGAGCGCACTCGCCGTTTCCTTCTGCCGGTCTCTATCTCGCTCTAGGTCGGCCACTCTCCTCTCCAATGTTGCCAGCGATCCCTCACCGGAGGCGACTCTGTCTGACAGCGTGGAGACCTCCGCGCGCACCTCCTGAAAGTCTCTCCTATGGGTCTCCTCTAACTTAAGGATGAGGGACTCTATGTCGGTTCTCGTGGGGAGGGCCTGTAGGAGCGCCCTTATCTCCTGCTCCGCCGACATGGTTCCTGCTGGGGGAGTCACGATCGACATATCCGTGCCGATAGCCTCAGACGCGCCCGGCGCAGCGGGGTACGTTGTAGTGTCCTCCGGCTGGAAGGTCCAGAGGCCCTGTTCCAAGTCCTCTGCTGGGCTGCCACGTGGGCTGTCTCTTGGCGCCGCCACCCTCGCGCCCGAGGAGATCGCTGCCGAGGGGCTGAAAAAACGGAGTAAATCTCCTGTTCTTGCGCTGGAACGGGTGTTACGGGTCACTGTTCTGCCCTTAGTCTTCCTGGCAGATTGCATGCCGAAAATCACAGGTTTTGGCCGGTGAAAGAGGGGACAAGGCCGGGAGCTCCAAGTTTCTGCTTCCTCACTCAGCCATGTCCAGGCCACGCCCCACAAGACAAGTTTTCATATGCCATGGGGGGGCCGCATGCAAACTTTCAAACTTCAAAAACAACAGTACTGGTGTCAGCGAACACATTATTAACCCCCAGCACTGGTGTCAGCGAGCGCATTATTACCACCAGCACTGGTGTCAGCGAGCGCATTATTACCACCAGCACTGGTGTAAGTCAGGGGTTGACAAATTTGCTTGGAATCTAGGAGCCAGCTAAAAAAGTTAGGAGCCAGAAAACGCACCCCGTCCCGACGAGCTTGCGCGCAGAAGCGAACACATACGTGAGCAGCACCCTCATATGTAAACGGTGTTCAAACCACACATGTGAGGTATCGCCGCGATTGGTAGAGTGAGAGCAATAATTCTAGCTCCTCTGTAACTTAAAACATGCAACCTGTAGATTTTTTTAAACGTCGCCTATGAAGATTTTAAAGGGTAAAAAAGTTTGTCGGCATTCCACAAGCAGACACAATTTTGAAGCGTGACATGTTGGGTATGAATTTACTCGGCGTAACATTATCTTTCATAATATTAAAAAAAAATGGGGATAACTTTACTGTTTTATTTTTTAATTAAAAAAAGTGTAATTTTTCCCCCAAAAAAAGTGCGCTTGTAAGACCGCTGCGCAAATACGGCGTAACAGAAAGTATTGCAATGATCGCTATTTTATTCTCTAGGGTGTTAGGATAAAAAATATATATAA
The DNA here is from genome assembly GCF_905171775.1 of Rana temporaria. Taxonomy (NCBI): domain Eukaryota; kingdom Metazoa; phylum Chordata; class Amphibia; order Anura; family Ranidae; genus Rana; species Rana temporaria. The sequence goes on from NC_053489.1 coordinate 377,720,724, forward strand.
TGTTTGGGGGTTCTAATTAGAGGGAAGAAGATGGCAGTGAAAATAGTGTAAAATGACATTAGAATTGCTGTTTAACTTGTAATGCTTAACTTGTAATACCAACGGCCACCACCAGATGGCGCCAGCTCAAAAAAAAAAAAAACTGGCCGCAAATGGCCCGCGGGCCGGTACTTTGAGACCACTGCTCTAGCTGCTCAAATGATTGAAGAATGTCATTAGTTGGGACATGTATTGTCTTCCACAGGTCAAACCTTCCACGCTTCATTAATTGGAATTAGATAACTAGATAATAACAAGCCCTGTATTGGATCTCATGGATTTGTTTTAGTCCATCCTAGGAAGTGTTGCAGTTGAGGGGCTAAGAATTTTTTACATGGGGAATGGCTAGTCCTGTTTGGTTCTTTAGTGGCTCTCGAACTTCAGTCTGCCCCCAGCGGTTTGCTGTTCACCTCTGTTGAATTGCTTTTGGAAATATTGACAGTATGACTTCCTGTGGACTTCCCAATGGATATAGACCTTTTTCTGTACTAGTCATAAAATCCTTTTCTTGAAGCCTATTAGGAGATGAAGGCCCAGCCTCTGTGTTGTATCATGCTCTTAATCTTGCTTTGCTATGAACCTGAGGTTTGCTGGCTATGAGAAGGTAGTAGGAGATCCTGGGTTGGCTTACAATAATTTTGTTTGCCAATGTTCAGTCCTGCTGTAGACATCGGTATAACATAACAGTATGACTTTGTCCCTCCCATATACTCCACAGAAAGGCGAGAGTCTAATTTTATGTATGTATTCTTTTGTAAAAATGCTGCTTGTGTGTGTGTGTGTGTGTTTTATTTATTTTTGTTTTTTCTGCCTTATTTTCAGATGAAGCAAAGCAGTTGAACCGACCTTGCTACAGTTACAATCTAATGCAGCAGTATTGCGCAGATCGGCGGAAAAAATTAGAGCATTTATCTAGGTATGTTAAATAGTGATGAAAACCCAAATGATGGCTACTCCTACGCAAAAATGTTCTCCAGCCTTCTATATTGTCTTAAAGAGGAAGTAAAGCCTTGGTTAAAAAATAAATAAAAAATCCTGCAAGACAAAGGCATAATGAGCTAGTATGCCTAGCATACTAGCTCATTATGAAGTACTTACCTGAGATCGAAGCCCCTGCAGCCGTCCTGCATTGCTACCATCTCTCCTGGTGTGACTTCCGGGTATCGCGGCTCCGGTTCTGTGACTGGCCTGAGCTGCGATGACGTCACGCCCACGCATGCGAGTGGGAGCTGCCACATTCACTAGTGGCACGCGCAGTGCGCCTGCGCCATTGTCTAAGGCGTTCATGCGTCGTAGATATCAGTGCTGCCTTTTTTGAAAATATCTCCTAAACCGTGTAGGTTTAGGAGATATTTGTTGCACCTACAGGTAAGCCTTAATCTAGGCTTACCTGTAGGTAAAAGTGATCTATACGTTTTTACAACCACTTTTAAAGAATGGGAAGGAGATCTACAGCCATCTTTAGACATACAGTGAGCTTTGAGGTTGGACATCTTGTTTTAGTTCAAAAACCCAGCACGATTTATAAATACAATAAAATATTTTATTTCCCCCCCCCCCCCCCCCCCCCCATATATGTTATAGTATATGTGTAGTTACACTGGTCCAATCTGGGCCAGTGTAACTATGTAAAAATACCCATACCTGGAACTTTTCTTTAACCCCATATGTACAGCTGTACGTCTTTCAACTGTGGATCAGCAGCCCTTTATTTACTACAAATAAGCGGCACTGGATAGATGGCTCAGTACACAAGCTGTTCTAAAAAGCTGAGTACGAAGTGATTGCTGTTCTTGGTCATCACAGCAGTCACATGGTACAGTTTACAGTATTGATCCCTCTTTTCCCTTACATCAGGGGATTTGGAGAGATTAAGTAATAGGGCAGAATAAATTGAAGAGCAGCTGCAGATTTGGGTATTGTTTCATGTGGTTTTTGTTTTTGTTTTTGTTTTTTTCCCCTTCCTCCTACCTCATCTCCTACACATGCTTGTCTCCACATGGCGTGTAACTCAACTTTCTCCTTCTTTTTTTATCCTTTTACATCTGAACATTAACCCCCTTCATCTTCATAATGCCAATGTAGGTGACTAGTGCATTAACCCCTTCCTTTCCTCCCTGTGTACATGATTTGTATATTAATGTACCTTCTCAAGCTTTTTTTTAACTCCTTCAGGACCTGCAAGTTTCATTTCCAAATAATTGTGGCAAAAAAAAACTATCACCTTGGGCGTGTCTGTTTTTTTCAAAACGGCTAATTTTGTTGTTTTTACAGAAAGTATAAAGAAACAGGTATTTTTAAAATAGTATTAGGAAAATGAAAAACCTTGCAGTTCTTAAATGCCACCAAAAGAGCAGAATTGTCAAACTATTGTATTGCGGGCACATGAAAATGGCCTGGTAATGAATTGGTTAACTTTCATAAAATGTTTGTTAACCGATTTAGCCCCGGAAGATTTGGCTGCCCAGTGACCAGGCCATTTTTTTTGCGATTCGGCATTGCGTCACTTTAACTGACAATTGCACGGTCGTGCGATGTTGTACCCAAACAAAATTGACATACACACGCACACACACACACACAAATAGAGCTTTCTTTTTCTCATCTTTTTTTACTTTTTTGCTATAATAATTTTCCCAATATTTTTTTTAAACATTTTTTTTTTCCTCATTTTAGGCCGATACGTATTCTTCTACATATTTTTGTGTATGTGATATATAGATATATAGATATAGATATAGCAATGGCAAGGATTTGCAATTTTTTTGGGGGGTTTGTGTGTAAACGCGCATGGCTGATGGAGCTCGCCCTCTGGCTCTCCTGGGTGAAGCTGTATACACGGGACTTCGCCCAGGTGAGCCATGCAGGATACCAGTTGAGAGGTCTTAAAATTAATTTTAATTCCAAAAAAAATCAGTGTGCTTGGAATAAAATAGTCAATATTTGCTGAACATGCTTTTAATTGGGAAGCACCACTTTTATCTCTGTAGAGGCAAATGGAACACCAGTACTTTGATGATTGATGGAATGGTTTGTCAGCTTGGGGAAAAAGCTGAGCAGTTATGGAAGAGAGATGGAGGCGCAGGCAAATATCCACCTGCTACCTTGCATGTATGTATCTACTTTTTTATATTTCCTTTTTTTTGTCATTTTGCCTCTGGACAATGGTTGCTTAACACATTTCTTCTTTTTTCAGGCACTTTTGGATCTATATCTCCTAGAAAATGTAGATGACATAAGCAAGCATGCTATTGTATCCTTTCTACATTGGCTGTCATTTCATTCAGTCTTTGGGTTTAAACAACTAAAGCAGGGCTACCTCAACAATTGTGGCTTTACAGCATTAAGACCTACCTATCCGCACCGTGCCTAGTATGCATTTGCCTCTTGTCACCTTTTCCTGGATGTTGTACTTGGAAAAAGTATTTATCCCCTTGAAATTTTCCACTGGTTTCACGGCATTAAGGGTTAATTCTCAATGGAGCTAAGGCACCATCTCTGGTAGTGGCTGTTACATTTTATATTGATGTGTCCCAATATTTTTTTTTTTTTTACAATGTGAAGTGCTCGAAAAAGTAATATTGTGCATGACATATTAAAAAAAAAAAAAGTGTTGTAGAAATAAAAAATGGATATAGATATATTAGGATCTCTGAAAAGCGACATTTCCTGATGATGCCTCTATAAGCAAGATGCATATAGATTGGGTTGCTGTCTAATGCCGTGGATAACCTACCGACGTTGCATCCAGGCACTGGTGGAATGGACGTACGCCGGTGAAATATCGGCAACTGGCAGGGTGAACGAGTCCGGTGAGCTAGACCCAGTTTGCCAGGGGGCAAGTGTGCTGGCTGTTTTAAGCTGGTGCTGGCCGGGGGACGTTTTAATGTGAGCTTAACAATTGTTGATTGTTTAAAAATTATATATATATATATATATATATATATATATATATATATATATATATATATATATATATATTTGATTTTTTGAGCACTTCACATTGATTTGTTTTTTTTTTTTTTTTTTGTAAGATATTGGGAAGCATTCACAAATTCTAGGTGGACATATAAATATAACATCAGGTAGAAAAAAGGGGTGGAGATAAGGGCCGTCTAATGTGAGCCACCCTCACTGCGCGTAGCTGGAGAATAAATGTGAACACTAGTGATATTTATAAAATAAATGAATAAATTAATAAATATGCAAGAGCTGCTGCTTTAAAAATTATAGAATCCAAAATAGTTAATATGCAAATACAGTGATACCTATTATAAATAAGGTGCCAAATGTGATATTAAACAGCGCTCAAAAAAATAGGTGAAAATGTAAATCAACAAATATAATATTGGTACAGTGACATAGTGAAAAATAAATAAATAATCCACCCTCTAAGTGAGTCAATATATAAGTGTCCAAAAATCCGTGCAAAAATCGCATCAAAAAATACCAGGTTGGCAAATAAAGTCCATGAACTGTCTAAGTGAACAAAAAAATATATAAATAATTCATAAATGGAGAGCAAAGGAAAAGAAAAAATCCTTCCCGATCTTCAATAAGTGCTTTCACCACACCACAGTGACTGCGTGCTTCCACCACCCATCAGAAATGCAAACTCACCGCAACAAATGGCCTGACACTTTCGTGTTTAGGCACACAGGCTTGTTAACTGACCCCCTCAGTTTAGTTGATAGAACTCCTTCTTTTCATATAGAGTGGAGCATTCAGTTAAACAGATGGAGATCCGAAGCAAAGAGAAAACTCCAAGATAACAGCCATATGCAAATAAGAAAAAGAGAGCACAATAGTGTGATACTGTAACACAACTTTTAATAACACACTACAAATCTCCCAAAGAATGCACTCACAAAGGTAACTCTTGTTACAAGCAGTGTATAAATCCAAAAACTGACACGGTGTAAAACAAAAAATAAAGATATCCTCCAGGTGAACTAGTGGTCACAGCGGACCAACGAATAGCCCAAGTGTTACTCACAGCCCTTGTGCAGGTGTACTGGAGCTGCTGCTTAGGTAATTGAGCTGGTGGCAGATTAGACCATTCCACGTTCAAGCTTAGAAAGTTAGGTGTGCGGTTGTGACTTCAGTAATCACTCCCCGACATGTTTCATCGAAATGATTTCTTCATGGGGTTACTTACCAGCTGTCTAGTGCCGCTTTATATAGTTGCCAGGGTCCTCCCTCCCCCCTTGTGTTGATGCGTGCCTTCTGATGTTAACAAGCTGCAGCTGCGTGGACTTACGTTCCTCCCAGCCATGCTAACATGCAGCTGATCCGCTCATCCAATCAGAGCAGCATCATCGTCATGACGCTGTAGCTGGCATTCTTCCAATGTGGTGGAGGCCCTCAGTGGCGACGTTGGTGTATTACACCACATCCCACTGCCTAGTATCGAATGTAATGTCTAACCCCGATGGTTAAACTGGGGTATGACACTCAACCTGCCTGCAGTGTATTCCATAATGGAGGGATGAAAACCAAATATTGCCGACTGTCAGCTTTTCGGATGTCCCTATGACCACAAGTTACCTGTAGGTCTATGCATACAGAGTATAGCAGTATAAATTCAGAAACACAGAGTACATTGGCTCTCATTATTTAAGCACAAGAGCCAGCCAATTAATGGTGTGTATAGTTATGAATGACATGTATACATATATAAAATATATATTATATAGCACTCTAAAATCTACAAACACATCTCTAGACAATAAGTGTATATACAAAATATAAATGATATGTTAAAAATTGTATATAAAAGAGTTGCAGATATTGTTATCCATATTAAAAATGCATAAAAATATTAGTTAAAAGATATTAATAGGAATAAACAATATATATAAAATAATACATATATTTTTAAAAATGTTAAAATTATTTAAAAACATTATATTAAAATGAATACTGGAAAAAGATAATAAACTGGGCCATGAGCTGTAAATGACATGTGTATAAATATACGTTAGTAAAACAAATAAATGCTCTGGTTTAGACGTAAGTGGGTGTACTACATCATCCCCATATGCATGCACTCATCAAAACTCTGATCATGACGGGTAGCCCAGTTGTTTGGCCCCCTTATATAAACATAGCTCATGATCATCCTATATATGTAAAAACGCATGTCTCAAATCTATTGCTCATAATTTAGGCATTGCTAATGAAGCAATTCACATCCAGTTCTATGTTTAGTCCCCTCGGAAAATGGCTTTTTAACAGGAAGATCCATTGAGTTTCGCACTGCGACAGGTCTCTCACCCTATTTGAGCCTCTCCACGAAGGGTACACACAGTCAATACCGCAGAACTGAGCTAACGAGGGGTCTTGGTTATGTTTTTCTTTAAAGTGGACTGACACACTATGATACTCGAAGCCTTTCTTAATATTCGCAAGGTGTTCAGCCACTCGAATCCGCAATAACCGCTTGGTTCTCCCTACATAAAGTAGCCCACAGGGGCACCAGATCAGGTATACTACGTAAGAAGAGTTACACGTAATAAATTCTTTAATAGAAAAACTCTTCCCATCACTACTCATGACCTGTTGTTTACCCCTGTTACTTGTTCGTACAGTTCTACAGCAGATGCATTTCCTACAGGAGAAAAATCCTTTAAGATCTATTCTAAGGCCCTGTTGGTCTGGGGGATCTAAAATCTTACGAACCACCTTATCACCGAAATTAGGAGCCCTCCTGTAGATGAATCGTGGTTGACTCGGAAGAATTTTGGCAAGGTGTCTGTCCTTACCCAAGATGTGCCAGTGATTTTTAAAAATGGCCTCTACCTCCCTATATTGGGCATGAAACCCAGACAGGAATCCGCATTGGTGTTGATTATTGTTTGGCTCTTCTGCCTTCTTCTCCAAGCATTTATCTCTAGGGATAACAGCAATGTCTTCAATCATAGTATTCAAAGCTGGCTCATCATATCCCTTTTGAACAAATTTATTCTTGAGTATTTGTGCTTGTGAGAGATAGTCAGTGACATCTGAGCAGTTGCGTCGAACTCTTAAAAATTGCCCCTTAGGGATATTTTTAATCCACGCTGGATGGTGTCCACTATTAATGGACAGGTAACTGTTCCGATCAGTGGTTTTAAAATACACTTTAGTCTTTAATTTATTTCCTTCTCTTTGAATAGTCACATCCAAGAAATTGACAGTATTTCCACTGATCGTGTATTCCAGTTTAATATTATTGGAATTATTATTGAGTTCTCCCAGGAACTGGAGTGCTTCTTGTTGTGATCCTTCCCATATAAATAAAATATCATCTATAAACCTCCGATAAAATAATAATTGGGGTCTCCGGTTATAAAAAACATGCCTGTCCTCCCACTCAGCCATAAACAGGTTGGCGAGGCTGGGGGCAAACTTAGCCCCCATAGCCACGCCAACCTTCTGGGAAAAGAAAGAGCCATCGAACCAGAAGTAGTTATGGGACATGCAGAATTCTAATACATGTCCCATAAATCTCTTCTGAATGTGCGATAAATCATCCCTCCTGCTAAGAGCCCAGTTCAATGCCAGTGCGGCATCATCATGCTGAATGATAGTATAAAGTGACGCCACATCGGCTGTCACCAAAAAGATGTCTATATCAGGCTTGATGCTCACTTTGTCCAGGGACTGTAGCAGGTCAGTGGTATCTTTCAGATATGCCTTAGTGGTCCGCACACTCAATTGAAGAAACCTATCGAGATATTCTCCCAGTCTGGCTGTAACTGATCCAATCCCGTTGACTATTGGACGAGCAGGTGGAATGGTTTCATTCTTATGGATCTTCGGCAAAGTATAGATCACCGGTATCCTGCACGCTGAAGGAGCTAAGTATTTTTTCTCTTTAAGACTTAAAGCTCCAATGTGATATCCCCAATCTACCAACGCATCAAGTTGTACCTTAAAAGGTTCAGTAGGATCTGATGGTAGTTTTTTATATGTGGAGGTATCGCTCAACATATGGGATAATTGGGTACAGTAGAACTCCTTGTCCAGGACTACCACCCCTCCCCCTTTGTCCGCTGGTCGGATCACAATATCCTTCTTATCCTCCAAAGATTCAATACCCTCTTTGATGTAACGGGGGTTAACCCCTTTTTTCAGAGGTAATTCCTCAATATCTTTGAGTACCAACTGTTTGAAGACCTCAATAAAATGATTATTGGAAATCTGGGGATTGAATAATGATTTATTCTTAAGTCCACTATCTACTTTCGTTGTCACAATGGTACTATTCATAGAAGACGTTACAGGGTGGCTCAAGAAATATTTCTTTAAATTAAGAGTCCTGATGAATTTCTGTGTGTCCATGTACACATCGAATTTCCGCAAAGAGGACCAGAAATCTATCAAAGAGAAGACGGGGATGCAGGGCAGGGCGAAGGAAACAATCCCAGAAAACGAATGAGGGAAGTGGAAGCATAGGAATATTTAACCTGAGTAAGGTAGCGCTGAGCCCGAAAGAGCTCAATGTCCTCAATACGGGTTTAAAATGTGCCCCTAGAAAAACGATGAACAAATTCGATGTATTTATAGATGATATTTTATTTATATGGGAAGGATCACAACAAGAAGCACTCCAGTTCCTGGGAGAACTCAATAATAATTCCAATAATATTAAACTGGAATACACGATCAGTGGAAATACTGTCAATTTCTTGGATGTGACTATTCAAAGAGAAGGAAATAAATTAAAGACTAAAGTGTATTTTAAAACCACTGATCGGAACAGTTACCTGTCCATTAATAGTGGACACCATCCAGCGTGGATTAAAAATATCCCTAAGGGGCAATTTTTAAGAGTTCGACGCAACTGCTCAGATGTCACTGACTATCTCTCACAAGCACAAATACTCAAGAATAAATTTGTTCAAAAGGGATATGATGAGCCAGCTTTGAATACTATGATTGAAGACATTGCTGTTATCCCTAGAGATAAATGCTTGGAGAAGAAGGCAGAAGAGCCAAACAATAATCAACACCAATGCGGATTCCTGTCTGGGTTTCATGCCCAATATAGGGAGGTAGAGGCCATTTTTAAAAATCACTGGCACATCTTGGGTAAGGACAGACACCTTGCCGAAATTCTTCCGAGTCAACCACGATTCATCTACAGGAGGGCTCCTAATTTCGGTGATAAGGTGGTTCGTAAGATTTTAGATCCCCCAGACAAACAGGGCCTTAGAATAGATCTTAAAGGATTTTTCTCCTGTAGGAAATGCATCTGCTGTAGAACTGTACGAACAAGTAACAGGGGTAAACAACAGGTCATGAGTAGTGATGGGAAGAGTTTTTCTATTAAAGAATTTATTACGTGTAACTCTTCTTACGTAGTATACCTGATCTGGTGCCCCTGTGGGCTACTTTATGTAGGGAGAACCAAGCGGTTATTGCGGATTCGAGTGGCTGAACACCTTGCGAATATTAAGAAAGGCTTCGAGTATCATAGTGTGTCAGTCCACTTTAAAGAAAAACATAACCAAGACCCCTCGTTAGCTCAGTTCTGCGGTATTGACTGTGTGTACCCTTCGTGGAGAGGCTCAAATAGGGTGAGAGACCTGTCGCAGCGCGAAACTCAATGGATCTTCCTGTTAAAAAGCCATTTTCCGAGGGGACTAAACATAGAACTGGATGTGAATTGCTTCATTAGCAATGCCTAAATTATGAGCAATAGATTTGAGACATGCGTTTTTACATATATAGGATGATCATGAGCTATGTTTATATAAGGGGGCCAAACAACTGGGCTACCCGTCATGATCAGAGTTTTGATGAGTGCATGCATATGGGGATGATGTAGTACACCCACTTACGTCTAAACCAGAGCATTTATTTGTTTTACTAACGTATATTTATACACATGTCATTTACAGCTCATGGCCCAGTTTATTATCTTTTTCCAGTATTCATTTTAATATAATGTTTTTAAATAATTTTAACATTTTTAAAAATATATGTATTATTTTATATATATTGTTTATTCCTATTAATATCTTTTAACTAATATTTTTATGCATTTTTAATATGGATAACAATATCTGCAACTCTTTTATATACAATTTTTAACATATCATTTATATTTTGTATATACACTTATTGTCTAGAGATGTGTTTGTAGATTTTAGAGTGCTATATAATATATATTTTATATATGTATACATGTCATTCATAACTATACACACCATTAATTGGCTGGCTCTTGTGCTTAAATAATGAGAGCCAATGTACTCTGTGTTTCTGAATTTATACTGCTATACTCTGTATGCATAGACCTACAGGTAACTTGTGGTCATAGGGACATCCGAAAAGCTGACAGTCAGCAATATTTGGTTTTCATCCCTCCATTATGGAATACACTGCAGGCAGGTTGAGTGTCATACCCCAGTTTAACCATCGGGGTTAGACATTACATTCGATACTAGGCAGTGGGATGTGGTGTAATACACCAACGTCGCCACTGAGGGCCTCCACCACATTGGAAGAATGCCAGCTACAGCGTCATGACGATGATGCTGCTCTGATTGGATGAGCGGATCAGCTGCATGTTAGCATGGCTGGGAGGAACGTAAGTCCACGCAGCTGCAGCTTGTTAACATCAGAAGGCACGCATCAACACAAGGGGGGAGGGAGGACCCTGGCAACTATATAAAGCGGCACTAGACAGCTGGTAAGTAAGCCCATGAAGAAATCATTTCGATGAAACATGTCGGGGAGTGATTACTGAAGTCACAACCGCACACCTAACTTTCTAAGCTTGAACGTGGAATGGTCTAATCTGCCACCAGCTCAATTACCTAAGCAGCAGCTCCAGTACACCTGCACAAGGGCTGTGAGTAACACTTGGGCTATTCGTTGGTCCGCTGTGACCACTAGTTCACCTGGAGGATATCTTTATTTTTTGTTTTACACCGTGTCAGTTTTTGGATTTATACACTGCTTGTAACAAGAGTTACCTTTGTGAGTGCATTCTTTGGGAGATTTGTAGTGTGTTATTAAAAGTTGTGTTACAGTATCACACTATTGTGCTCTCTTTTTCTTATTTGCATATGGCTGTTATCTTGGAGTTTTCTCTTTGCTTCGGATCTCCATCTGTTTAACTGAATGCTCCACTCTATATGAAAAGAAGGAGTTCTATCAACTAAACTGAGGGGGTCAGTTAACAAGCCTGTGTGCCTAAACACGAAAGTGTCAGGCCATTTGTTGCGGTGAGTTTGCATTTCTGATGGGTGGTGGAAGCACGCAGTCACTGTGGTGTGGTGAAAGCACTTATTGAAGATCGGGAAGGATTTTTTCTTTTCCTTTGCTCTCCATTTATGAATTATTTATATATTTTTTTGTTCACTTAGACAGTTCATGGACTTTATTTGCCAACCTGGTATTTTTTGATGCGATTTTTGCACGGATTTTTGGACACTTATATATTGACTCACTTAGAGGGTGGATTATTTATTTATTTTTCACTATGTCACTGTACCAATATTATATTTGTTGATTTACATTTTCACCTATTTTTTTGAGCGCTGTTTAATATCACATTTGGCACCTTATTTATAATAGGTATCACTGTATTTGCATATTAACTATTTTGGATAAATATAACATCGCCTTACTTTATGATCTAAAAAAAAACGATTTATACAGTACTTTGGCGATCAGGTGTGTGTGTGTGTGTGTGTGTAAAATCTTGTTTTGCGTTTTTTTTTTTTCTGGTTCTGCATTAACATTTTGCAACTCAGACAATTTATTTTTTATTGGACATTATGTACTCCTTTCCAGACAAGCCTAATTCTTCCATTGAGTCCTTTCCTAGTGCTTTTTCTGTCCCTTGTGGACTCGTAAAGCTTATTCAAGGATTTTGGCTGTTGGATCACAATGATTACCAGGTAGAGCATTGTTTTTCTGTTTTTATTTACTTACAAATTGAAAAGCCTTGGCTCCTGATAAATTATATTTGTACCATTTTTAATTTGTCTTTTAGTTTTGTTCGTACTTGTCATGCCACGTTCTGCAGTTGATTGAGGCAGTATTGTAATATTCCATGTACAGGGTTGTCCTTCGGATATGTTTAATGTGTATACATATGTTAAAGTACATATACACTTTAACGCAGTGTTTCTCAATTCCAGTCCTCAGGCCCCCCCAACAGGTCAGGTTTTCAGGATTTCCCTCAGATGAAAAGGCTGTGGTGATTACTAAGGCAGTGAAACTGATCAAATCACCTGTGCAAAATAATGGAAGTCCTGAAAACCTGACCTGTTGGGGGGGCCTGAGGACTGGAATTGAGAAACACTGCTTTAACTGGATGATTCATTTTGCTAAAGCACAAACTATCAAACACTTGCACTGTTTTGAGTGCAATTTTTTTATCGTAATTGTATAATCCCTGGGTTATAGGCTGCTACGTTCAGGTAATTAAAAGCTGCCAAAGGCTTTGCTTGGCACAGCCCATAGGTGTAATTCTAAAACCCCACCTCACTAAGCGGGTCCTCGTTTTTTTTTTTTTTTTTTTTACTGTTTTGGATTCTTCAGTCAACTCTTTACTGCCTTTTGCTGTAACAATAAAAGCAGTGCATCCAGATCAGTCTAACCTCAGTAATACCTTGGGAGCTGTACCTGGACCCCATACTGTAGGGCAGCTTGGTGCAACAAGTGTAGTTAGCAGTAGGGTGCTAAACAGGTCCAGGGGTGTGGTCCATTCCTTTGCCTTCCATGAGGAGTAAAGCCTTGACATAGAGAGATATATAATCTCAGCGACATGAACCTATAAGACAGCCTCATCCTGTTTATTGCTAGTGAATCTCCCTGCTGGACAGAGGCTTTAGAACCACTTTAAGGGTCTGCCTTTTCTCAAACAGTTTTTTTGCCCTTCCCTTTTAATCTGTCCACTGCACATTAGGTTTTCACCAAGGTGAGCCTTTTTCTTGTTTTCTTCTCAGGAAATTCCCCTAAGTGGAATATCTAGACTATTTTCTTCTAAAAGATCAATTGACACTGGCTCTTAAAGCCAATGTTCAATGCACTGTCCATATCTTGCAAAGGTATAGGTCAGGGGTCTCATCATGCCTCTGCCTGAAGGACTCATGCTTGTAACTGTCAGCCTTGCAATGCCTCACGGGACTTGTAGTTTCGCAACAGCTGGAGGGATGCCAGTTTGAGACCCCTGGTTTAGGCGGATCCCAAATTTCCAGAAGTCTGAGCTGGAAACGGGCTAATTTCTTTGAGTATCTTGCATCAAGCCCTGTCTAAGGTTTTCAAACCACATGTCGTACTGCTTTCAGCTTCCATGTTTAGACTCGGCAGTTCAGTAGGCAACCAAAATTCTGATTTTGCATGAGGGTTCTGGGCATGGTAGCCTATTTCAATTTTTTTTTTCATATTTTGGTGCAGACTGTTGCAACTCAACAGTCTGCCAGCTCGGTCTTGACCAGTCTCTCTGGATCATCGCATGCACCTAAAATTAAACCAGTCATTCCCTGGCCTAGTGGATCACAAGTCCTGTACTAGTTGGGGGAAAATCCTTCCTCCCATGGGTTTGGGAAGTTCTAACAATTCCAGACTGTTGGGCAGAAGCCCTAGATATTCTCTTGTTGCAATGGACTTGGTCAGAATAGAGGACACGTGTCTCCTGGTTAAATGTGTTGAATCCTAGAGTTATCCAATCAATGCTGGATATTTTGTTGTCAAGGACATCTAACCCAGGATGCAGCAAGATATTGTCATGGCATTGCCTTACATCAATGATTGGGAAGAAACCATAAGTCTGGCATCTCAAAGAGACTTGGACATTATCTTTGCTTGAGCCAAGTGTCGCATCCCACTCCTTTCCGCAATGCACAACCTGGGTGTGGAAAACTGGCAAGCCCACTCATTCATCAACATCTGGAGTGTGGTTTCTTCAACCTGAATTATTTGAAGACTTTGTCACAAGTTTGGGTTAACGGATGTGGACTTCTAGATTTCAGGTTCTTCAGCAGCCTGCGAGTTTGTCCCCAGGTCCAGGAATGCTCCAGTTTTTGCAGTGGATTCTCTGGTGTCACTGTGGGATCAGGTGGACCTGATCTATGACTTAATTCCTCAGACTCCTTGCTCACCTGTGCCGTAGGTTTGAGTTGGAAGGCCTTCTGGTGATTCTTAGGGATGAGCTTCGCGTTCGATACGAACGTATGTTCGACTCGAACATCGGTCATTCGATCGTTCGACGAAACTCGAACAAAACGGGTCGTTCGCGCCAAATTCGAGTGACGCAAAACGTCCCATAATTCACTGCGGCGTTGAGCGCTGATGATTGGCCAAGCATGCTGTATGTCCCGCATGCTTGGCCAATCACAGCGCGCAAAAAACGAAGAGCCATAATTGGCCAAAGCCAGGGTGGCTTTGGCCAATTATGGCTCAGGGGGATTAGTCCACGCCCCACACTATAAAAGGCAGCCTGCACGGCGGCCTCGTGTAGTGTGTTCCGGCTTTTGTTAGAGAAGTCAGTCAGACAGTTAGAGAGAGATAGAGACACAGTGTCTTTTCTACCAGATAGATAGAGCAGGAAGGCTAGTCAGTATAGTTAAATCTACAGTTTGTAGAGAATATATTCACATCCCTAGGAGTTGTCAATATATTTATAAACTGTATAGCTCAGCTAGATCTGCTATTAGTCAGGCAGGAGATTGATGTAAATGCAGTGCTCTAATGTGTTGCATTGCCTGCATTAGGGTTTAGCTTAAAGCGGATGTGCCACGGGGAAAAAATATTAAAAGCCAGCAGCTACAAATACTGCAGCTGCTGACTTTTAATATTAGGACACTTACCTGTCCTGGAGTCCAGCGCTGATCGCAGCAGAGCACGAGCGATCGCTCGTCTCTCTGCTGCTCCCCCCTCCATCCACGCTGAGGGAACCAGGAAGTGAAGCGCTGCGGCTTCACTGCCCGGTTCCCTACGGCGCATGCGCAAGTCGCGCTGCGCCCGCCGATTGGCTCACACGCTGTGTGCTGGGAGCGAGTGTTCCCAGCACACAACGGGCAACAGACGGGAAGTCAGAAAAACCTGACTTTCGCCCGTAGCGTGTGGCCGGAAGTGGGTGCAAATACCTGTCTTTTTTTTTTAATCAGAAAAGTGTTTATTTTGAAAAAGAAAAACAGTAGCAGTACAGAATACCAGGCATGTACCGTACATACAAGTGACCAAAAGGAAACAAGGCCATTCAGGGTACATATTTAGTTGAACACCAAGCCAAGAAGCAATACATAATCTTAGTACAGTACTAAAGCGATTTTTCCATACTTCCGGTATTCCACCTCGTGGCACATTAAACATAAGAGAAATATAAAGACTAAATAATAATAAAAAATGGAGAGAAAAGAAAAAGAAAAAAAAAAAAAAAAAAATTGGGAAGGAAAAACAATAAGGGGGGGGGGGGGGGGAACCAGCCCAGCCTGATGCCGAAGGTATCACGTTTGTTAAACCATACATCCCATTAGCTGCTCGATCAATAGTCTGGAGAGATGATCCCATCCCACCATTGCATTTAACTAGGTCCTCAACCAAGTAACAGCCTATCAAGTACCAACTGTTGAGGGGCCACTTCCGGGGAACCCAGCCATCCCTGCCATATGTTGTCAAATTTTTGTGGTGCCTTTCTATGCAAATAGGTGTTCTTCTCCCTTATAAGGATCCTATTGACCTCCTGTATCCACTGTTGGCTCGACGGAACCCGGGCAGACAACCAGTATCTCGCTATAAGCTTCCGTGCCAAATACAGTAGTCTAAGCAAGGCAGTGTAGACAGGAGGCAGGTACAGGTCCTCATCTACACCCCCCAGCAAACACACCAGTGGGCTTACCGTCAGTTGGACCTGATAGGTAGAATTAATGATCTTAACCACAGCGTTCCAGTACCTCACTAGCTTGGGGCACCTCCACAGCATGTGGATGAGGTCACCCGGGTGGGCCTGGCATTTGGGACATATGGGTGTATCACGCCTACCCCAACGATGCAATTGCACTGGAGTCCGATAGACTCTATGAAGAATAAACAAATGTGACAGTCTTTGGGCCGCTGAGACTGAAACCAAAGGACCTGTACTCAGTATTTGCTCCCATTGCTCCCCATCTATGGGCCCTATGTCACTCTCCCATTTCCCTCTGCATGGAAGAACATCAGGTGCTTGTATGGGTGCCAGTAGCTGTAGGTATGCCCTGGAAATAAACCCCTTTTTCTCAGTGTCATCAAAGACTGAGCCTAAGAAACGAGACTCTTCCCGTCGCAACATGGAACAATGACCCTGGGATCTAATCGCATGTGCCAGCCTAATGTATTGATATTGTGACCCGACCAATAAGGGGAACTCCTCCTTCAACCTTTCAAATGATTTCAGGGCCGCCCCATCAAAGATTTGACTTAAGTATTGAATGCCCGCTGCCTCCCATCTGGAGCAGTCCTGAATTTTAACTAACTCGGTATAAAATCTGTTCCGCCAAATGGGTGTACTAGGTAGGAAGCCCGTGATCCCCATCCTTCTCCTAACAGCATTCCACACTTTCTTTAAGAGGCAAATCGTAGGGCACGTATCCGGGGCCCCAGGGAAACCCATCTCCATGTGAGACATCGCAGAGTATGAAGTGGTCGGGTCAATGAGCAAGGCCCTTGAAGGGTCCGTCACTGCTGGCTGGTTCCAACCTGCAAAGTGCTGTAATTGGGCTGCATAGAAATATGTCTGAGCATGGGGAACCGCCATTCCTCCCTGATCCTTAGGGTATTGTAAAGTGAGGAGTTTTATTCTGGCCACCCGATTGTTCCAGATAAGGGATCGGAATTGGGAGTCTATGCGTTGGAACCAACATTTCGGGATCCACACCGGGGCATTATGCAAGATATACAACAACTGTGGGGCCCAGACCATCTTAATCAGGTTTACCCGTCCTGTTACTGTCAGGTGTAACTTACACCAGGCAGAACATTTAGTTTTAAATTTATGCAGTAAAGGTTTAAGATTTAGGGACACATAGTCTGTTGGGTCTTTAGTCACTGTAATTCCTAGGTATTTAAAGGAGTCTACTATTTGAATTCTGGACGCTATCCCCGGTAATTCCGAAGGCAAGTCATCGAGTGGGAGGAGCACCGACTTATGCCAGTTAATGGCAAAGCCAGATAGATCCCCAAAACGCTCAATGAGTTGCATCACGGCAAGCAGGGACCCCTCCGTGTCCCCCAAATAGAGCAGTGCATCGTCCGCATACAAGGACAGTCTGGTCTCTCCATGCCTGCGCCGAAACCCCACTATGTCGGGGGACGTGCGTATTCTAGCGGCCAAGGGTTCCAATGCTAGGGCAAAAAGCAGGGGCGACAAAGGGCACCCCTGCCTAGTGCCCCGGAACAAAGGGAAGGCCTCCGACATTTCGTCATTTATCCTAATTCTCGCTGACGGGGCTGCATACAAAAGTTTTACCCATTTGATAAAGTCCTCCCCCAGGCCAAATCTGTTCAACACCGACCAGAGATATCTCCACTCGACGCTGTCGAAAGCTTTGGCAGCGTCGAGCGAGAGAATCGCCCTATGCCCCGGATTCTCCACCGGCAACTGCAGGTTCAGGAAGAGTCTCCTAATGTTCAGTGCCGTGGAGCGAGCAGGGATAAAGCCTGACTGGTCCACATGGACCAGCCTAGCTATCACCGTGGAGAGCCTTGTTGCCAGAACTCGTGCCAGAATTTTAACATCTGAGTTTAATAACGATATAGGCCTGTACGAGTCAGGTTGCAAAGGGTCCTTGCCTGGCTTAGGAAGTACCACCACCACAGCTTCTCCCATAGAGGTCGGTAATCGACCCATCTTAAAGGATTCATTGAGTACCTCTAACAGCCCTGGTAATAGCGTGCCTCCATACCTTTTATATGTTTCTACGGGTAACCCATCCGCACCAGGTGCTTTACTGTTTGCCATTTGTGACACAGCCAGTGACAGTTCCTCTAATTTAAGTGGAGCGTTCAGCATCAACACTTCCTGGGCCGAGGCCTTAGGTAAGGTACATTGGTCCAGAAAACTGGAGACCGCTTCCTCGGTGGGATCCACTTTGGATGTATATACCTCTTTAAAGAAGTCTGTAAACACCGAGGCAACATGAGCCTGATCACAGACTGTGTCCCCAAGCGGCGTTTGGATGGCGGCTATATGTGTTTTACCCTGCTGTGCTCTTGCAATCACCGCCAGAAGGTGCCCTGTATTCTCCCCCTCATTAAAATAGGTTTGTTGGATAAAAAAACGTTTGTTTTCGGCTGCATTTAATGTGACTTGTTGATATAACGTTTGGGCCTCCAACCACTTCCTTTCTGTAATATCTGAGGGGTCTTGAATGTATTGTATTTCTGCTTCTCCAGCCATATTCATAACTGTATTTTCCCATTCCTTGGTTTTAGTCTTAATATTGGATATCTGTCTGATAATAAGCCCCCTCATGTGAGCCTTCAGGGCGTCCCATACCACCGTGAGGTTAGCGGTGTCCTTATTGACTGAGAGGAAATCGGAGATTTCGCCAGAAATCGGGTCAGGGGCGGGGAATAGTTCATACCAAAATGGATTTACTTTCCACAATCTAGATTGTGTTTGTTGAGTAAACCTGACACCTATTACCAAGGGGGAATGGTCTGAGATGTTCCTGGGGACATACAGCACTGAATCTGTCTTATCTTGTGCCCCTACATTCCCCAAGCAGAGGTCAATACGTGACAGGCAATGGTAGGTGGCTGAGTAACATGAGTACACCCGTACCTCAGGATTCCTCTCCCTCCAAATGTCCCGTAGGCCCAACTCATTGATCAATTTAGCAAATGGAGTCATACCCCCCATAACAGCCCCACTCACTGTCCGGGGCGAGAATCTATCTAGACACCTGTTGAGCACATTATTGAAGTCGCCCAGTACCCATAGTGGAACATTAGAATGCAGGGCCATAAACTGAGAAAGCTTAACTAAGCACTCGGGCGTGTATGGAGGGGGTATGTATATATTAGCAATGATACAACAAACCCCCATTACCTTACAGAGCAAAAACACATATCGACCCTGATCATCAATAACTGACCGTATCAACACAAAGGGAGTAGTATTGGCAATTAAAATGCTAACACCTCTGGAATATGCAGTATGAGTGGAGTGAAACTGGATTTGGTAGGAGCCTCTTTTAAGAGCAGCTAGGGTGTCCGGCCGCAGGTGAGTTTCCTGCAAGCAAACAACCGCCGCCGCATGTTTCTTTAAAGCAGTAAACAGAGCTACTCTCTTCACTCCGTCACTCAGCCCACGCACATTCCAAGAGACAAAATTCAATACAGATGCCATAATCTAAAATAATAGCATTAATGAGTATGGGGCGTGTCAAATACATGTATTGTAACAATGTAATATATGGCCCGAGACTCAGAGGCATCCTCCGTACGTGCCACAAAGTCTTATGTCCAGTCCAGCAGCTAGTATACACTTCAGTACAGGTAAGTAAGTACATACCAACCCCAGTCATCACGTGTAGAAGTCCATAGAAATGACAGGTAGCAGGCATACTGTGTTTCAGTTTCGCAAGAAGATATCGGCAAAAGGCTGAAAAAAAAAAAATCAGAAAGGGACAAAAAAACTGAAAAAAAAATATAAAAAATAGGGGAAACAAAAAAGAGCAGCAAAAACAGAACACATCTTTGCTGCAAGAACTGATCCTCGCAGGACAAGTGGGGAACTGGGGGGGCCCCAACGTCTCGATACAACACAACGATCGAAGGAACTTGCATCTGTGCTCTTCACATCAGGACGCAACCAAACAGCTTCTTCCAGAGTTCCATCCATCCGCCTTTACAGGAACATAAAGCAAATCCGTATACAGATTTAAAAACACCCCGTATCTTGACCATAAACAGGAAAAACTCTTGACAACCATGGTGAGGTAGATGAAGCTTAGTGAACAGGAGGGGGCGCACCTCTTAACGAGTGCTCCATTCTGTCTAGCCAGGCGGATGCAGTGGCGGGATTCTCAAAAAAATGGGTTTCGTTGTTAGCAACAACACGTAATTTAGCAGGGTAGAGCATAGCGTATATCACCTCATATTTTCTGAGGCGCCTTTTAACATCAGTGAACTGTGCCCGTCGACGTTGCACCTCCGCAGAGAAATCCGGATAAAAGGATATCCTGGCATTATCAATTTTCATAAGGTCACCCTTGGTTCTGGCATATTGCAAAATAGCATCGCGATCCCTGAAATTCAGGAGCTTAAAGAGGAATGGGCGCGGGGGTGCACCAGGCCTAGGAGGCCTAGCTGGGACTCTGTGAGCCCTTTCCACAGCAAACATTTTTGAAAAGGCTTGCTCCCCAAACGTATCCGTCAGCCAGCTTTCTATGAAGGCCACTGGGTTCTTCCCTTCCGCTTTTTCTGGGATCCCCACTGCCCTTATATTATTCCTTCTTAGTCTGTTTTCCATGTCCTCTAAACGGGCAGTGTGACCAGAGGAGTGAGATTGTAAATGATGCACTTCCCTCAACAATGGCGCCACATCATCCTCCACATTGCTCATCCTCCCCTCCAGGTCAGCGGTGCGGTCACGAAGCTTTTGCATATCGTGCCTGAGCAAATTGACCTCCAGCTTCACCCCCTTAATTTCTGTGGTCAAGGCAGTGATGGCCACTTTGCAGGATGTAACTGCTGACAATACATCTCTCAGAGTGGGTTCCGCCGCAGGCCCAGACGGACCCGGCTCCTCAGCGGTTGTAGGGAGGGGGGCCTGTGTACTCACTGCGTCCCACATGGCGGCGTCCGCGGTGTCGTCGGACCAGACCAGCCCTGAGGCCTCCATCTCCTCACGTTCCGATCGGTCTGAGGATGAAAGGTCAGACCGAGGAGGGATATCCTTAGCCCCGGGCTTGGTAAAGAGCCGTATAGCTGCCTCTTTCGCTGAGCGCGTGGAGCGGGCGCCATCTTGTGCAGCATGGTCTGCCGCGGCCGAGAAGTCTTTCCCCCTCCGGGACATATTTGTGTGCTGCCACCGGTTCTCCGCAGGATCGCGATCCCCTCCGGGCCTCGGGAAGCTAGGTAGTGAAGTTTGCGGTAGTGTAGGATGAGTAAATCAGGATCTATTACAGGATACCCGGCGGAGCTAGAGCTCAGAGCGTCCTACTCCATCGGCTGCAAGCCACGCCCCCCAAATACCTGTCTTTAGACAGGTGTCTGCACCCCCCTCCCCCCTGAAAGGTGTCAAATGTGACACCGGAGGGGGGGAGGGTTCCGATCAGTGGGACTCCACTTTAGGGTGGAGAACCGATTTAAACTTAGTACTCCGTGTTAGTCAACGTGTGCTAGTTAATTGCACATACACGCATTACCTGTTACTGCACGTGTGCAATTTATTTGCACAGAAACAGTCGCTGTTAATGCAAGTGGGCTATTGAATTGCACAGAAACGCAGTCGTTCTTACTGCGTGTGTGCTGTTTAATAGCAACTAAACACAGTTGGTGTCACTGCGTGTGTGCTGTTACATAGCACCTGAACGCAGTCGCTCTTACTGCGCGGGTGCTGTTTAATACCACCTGAACGCAGTTGGTGTGACTGCGTCTGTTTTTGTTACACAGCACCTGAACGCAGTCGCTCTTACTGTGCGTGTGCAGTTTACCAACACCTGAACGCAGTCGGTGTGACTGCGCCTGTTTTGTTACATAGCACCTGAGCGCAATCGCTCTTACTGCGTATGTGCAGTTTACTAACACCTGAACGCAGTCGGTGTGACTGCGACTATTTTTTTACATAGCACCTGAACGCAGTCGCTCTTACTGCGTGTGTAGGGTTTACTAACACCTGAACGCAGTCGGTGTGACTGCGCCTGTTTTGTTACATAGCACCTGAACGCAGTCGCTCTTACTGCGTGTGTGCAGTTTACTAACACCTGAACGCAGTCGGTGTGACTGCGCCTGTTTTGTTACATAGCACCTGAACGCATAAATATGGCTGGAAGGACAAAGAGAGGCAGAGAGTCACGAGGGCAAGCAGGCTCTGCATCTAGAGGTAACGCTGGTGGTGGATGTGGTGCATCCTCTTCAGCACGTGGCCGCTCGTCCTTCTTTTCGGGAGCTGGCCGTGTTGAGCCTCAACATGCAGAGAAATTAGTTGAGTGGATGACCAAGCCGTCCTCATCCTCCTCATCCTCTCTCACACAGACTGATCATAGTTTGTCTGGCAAAGCAGCTGCCAAGGCGTCCTCGTCCCTCTGCACAATGGCATCACACAATCCTTCCCTAGTCCCACCGTGTCCTCCTGAGGAGTCCCCCGAACTGTTTCAACAGTGTTGGGTACATGCTACATGAAGATGCGCAGCGTTTTGAAGACTCCGATGACGGAACACAGATAGAGGAAGGCATTGATGTGAGCCCATGGAGAGGGAGAGGACAACAATCTGGGAGTGATGTTCCCCCAGCTGGAGCATACTGCCAGGTTTTCGACAGTGATGATGTTATTGACTCTACCTGGGTGCCTGATAGGAGAGAGGAGGAAGAGGAGGAGGACGACAAGGCACAGGCACATCTCCAAAGAGGCAGGATGCCCTCCAGGGGTCAGCACACCAACTGCATTACGTGGCACTGCTGTGTCTCAACGGTACAGCAAAAGTTCTTTGGTGTGGGCCTTTTTTGAAACATGTCCATCAGATCGTACCTTTGCTGTTTGCAACATATGTCTCAAGCGTATCTCGCGTGGCCAAAACATCACCCGCTTGGGCACCACATGTTTGTCCAGACATATGTCGAGCTGCCATGCAGCTCGTTGGCAAGCATACCAGAAAGACCCACACCAAAGACCGAAGCGGACCTCCCCTTGCCCTTCTGTGACCTCCAACCCCACTAGACCCCCAGTCCTCTCTGAAGCCTGCACCGAAGGTGTAGAAATAGATGTGTCACAACGTAGTAGTGGTAGTACATGCGGGCAATCTACTGATAGTAACAGACAAATTTCCATGCCCCAGCTGCTGCAGCGCCGAAAGAAGTACGCTCCCAGCCATCCACATGCCCAGCGGTCGAATGCTAGTTTAGCAAAATTGCTAGCACTTCAACTGCTACCTTTTCAGTTGGTAAATTCTGCCCCCTTCCGTGAGTTTGTGGAATGTGCAGTACCTCAGTGGCAAGTACCCAAACGCCACTTTTTCTCACGGAAGGTGATTCCGGCTCTCTACCGGCATGTGGAAGGCAATGTCCATGCCCCCCTGATGACTAACATAACGAAACGTACGTCGGAGGCAGCCTGGTCACGTGACGTACCCCCCGTGCTTTGGACTGTTGAAGGGATCGTTTGGCGTTACATGTGAGCGGCGGCTCTCATCCCCCAGCGTATCCGACTAAAGAACCTCTTCGAGCGGTGACAGGTCCGCAGCCTCAGTGCCGGGTGGGCACCCCCTAATGTAAGGAGCCATTCGGCAGATTTTTATGTCTATTTTAAAATTTTAAATAAAACGGTATCACGCTATTTGGCTATCTGGCCTCTCTTCTTTTACATATAATCCCGTGTGAGGTTCCTGGATTTGCAAAGTGGTCTGTCCATATCTTCATGTGTTGCAGGCACAATCCTGCATAAGCTTAGTTGACCATCTTTTTCACTAAAGGGGTCAACGAGCTCTGGTAAGAGCACACCTTATCTAAAGCACCTTGGGTGGAATTGATAATTATACTGAAGCGGTGGTGGCATTTCTTCTTTCACAGAATTATCATTACAATTGGACCTTGTTCACTGTTTTATTTTTTATATTTTTCTGATCATATTTGAATTCACTCGCGTGGTTTCAAGTGCAGGTTGACTGCAATTGTTGGGACTCTTTCATATATTTTTTGTGTTATTTATGTTGCAATTTTATTGCTAAACAGACATTTTGTCACGGCACTATACTTAATTTGTATGGGCCCAGCGCCCTCTATTTATATTCTATCATGTCCACATACCACTTGTGTTATTGAGGAGCAGCTTATCATTTATGTGTATTCACTCTCAATATTTGTATGTATTTTTATATATAAATTTAATTGTTTTTTATTAGTTAGGCGCGGAATTTCACTTTACACACCAAGGAACATGTGGACTTTTACGTGGCTGGGATGAGGTGGCTGCCGATCCTGTCATCCTCAGTGACCCAGAGGACTGTGCCCCTGTTATACCTGAAGGGTTTCACATGTACTGGCACTTTAAGGCTGGCTCCACCCAGCAGTGATGACAAGGGTCAAGGGGCATAGTAGCCATCTTAGAGAGAGCACATGTAGGAAGAGATAACCTGTACTGTCCGGAAATGCATGTTGCAGTGTACAGCCTGTACTGAAATAAACATCCATTGTTCCAGACCAGAGTCTTGTGTCCCTCACAACACAGAGGATATAACAGTGGCGACGAGAATGGGATTTACAAAGTGTCTATCAGCCTGAGAGAGAGACAAAGACATTGTGGATTGTCACCTGGATAAAAGCAATCACAGATGCCAGCAGGAAAATGTCATTAATCGGGACATTAAGTGAGTTTGATGGAGAACAGACATCCTGGACTTCCTGGGTTGAGAGACTGGAACAGTATTTCAGTGCAAATGACAACCCAGACAACAGGCAAGTAGCAGTGTTTCTGACAGTGGTTGGGGCCAAAACATATGACACTCTTAGAGATCTGCTTTCCCCTGTAAAACCAGCAACTAAGACATTGGCAGAGCTGCTGACACTGCTAGAGGATCACTTCCAGCCTAAACCATTAGAAATTGCAGAAAGATTTCGCTTCTATCAGAGGCAGCAGCAGACAGGTGAAGAGATTAAAGCTTATGTGCTCACCCTTCGCAGACTAGCCTCTACCTGTTCTTTTGGGGACTACCTACCTACTGCACTGAGAGATAAGTTTGTCATGGGACTGAATTGTGAGTCAACACAAAAGAGACTGTTAACAGAGAAAGACCTTACCCTTACAAAGGCAATTGAGATAGCTTCAGTGATGGAAATGGCTGTGAAAGAGACAGAGGAATGGAACCCCCAGAGCAGAAGGGAAGAGGTGAAGCAGGAAGTTTTCAGGACAGCAGTCAAGCCAACTGCTGCAAACTGGAAATACAGACCCCCACCAAGCCGGGAGTCAGCTTGCCACCATTGTGGGAATACAGACCCCCACCAAGCCGGGAGTCAGCTTGCTACCGTTGTGGGAATACAGACCCCCACCAAGCCGGGAGTCAGCTTGCTACCGTTGTGGGAATACAGACCATGATCACAAAGTCTGCCGGTTTAAGGATCAGACATGTCATAATTGCGGTAGGACCGGCCATCTGAAACGAGTTTGCCGTAGAAAGAAGGTGCGAGATAAACAACCTCTGAACCCCAAGACAAAGACATATATGGTGGGAAGATATACATCATCATCTGAGTCAGAGGATGAGGAAGTGCTCCACAGGTTAGACATTCATCATATGCATTCGGCACCCTCCGCAATGACTGTAGATGTAACCGTTGAGGGAAAGAGACTCAAGATGGATGTAGACACAGGAGCACCAGTTTCAGTTATCACCCAGAAACAATGGAGACAAGTTGACCGCACCTTACCACCCGGCTACAAATGGTCAAGCAGAGCGGTTTGTGCAGACTTTTAAACGCTATTTCAAAGCTACAGTGGCTGCAAGTAAACAGTCCCTGTCACCCCAGCAGCTGGACTCCTTCCTTTCTGCTTACAGAAACACACCACATGCAACCACTGGGAAAACTCCAGCAGAACTCCTTCTGGGGCGGCAGCCATGGACTGTTTTGGATATGCTCCGCCCTCAAACAGTCCAGGAACATGTACTGCAGTCCCAAGACAAGATGGTCAAACACAATGAGTTTTTTTTTAGGGATGGATGGAAGGTGTTATACCTGAAGGGTTCCACATGTACTGGCACTTTAAGGCTGGCTCCACCCAGCAGTGATGACAAGGGTCAAGGGGGCATAGTAGCCATCTTGGAGAGAGCACATGTAGGAAGAGATAACCTGTACTGTCCAGAAATGCATGTTGCAGTGTACAGCCTGTACTGAAATAAACCTCCATTGTTCCAGACCAGAGTCTTGTGTCCCTCACAACACAGAGGATATAACAGCCCCGAATGCCTCTGCAAACCTACGCTGCATGGCCTCCCTGATCCTGCAAAGCCTGCGTAAGGATCCTCGTGTACGTGCTATCAAGGAGAGGGATCATTACTGGCTGGCAACTCTCCTTGATCCATGTTACAAGAGTAAGGTAGCGGACCTTATGTTGCCATCGCAGAGGGAGCAGAAGATGAAACTTCTGCGGGAGGCCTTGCAGAAGGGTCTGTGCAATGCGTTCCCAGAACCGGGGGGGATTACCAAAACCTGGCGCTGGACAACGTCTTGCTGAGGCTTCGGTGAGTCAGAGAAGGAGCGGTGGAGAAGGTGGCCATCTGACCGATGCGTTCAAACAATTTTTTAGTCCGCAGCCCCAAGGTCTGACCGGTTCCAGCAACCATCGCCAGCGTCTGGTTTACATGGACACCTTCCCCACCGAAAATCCTCTGGCTTACTGGGTCTTGAGGATGGATCACTGGCCAGAGCTTGCACAGTACGCAATTGAGCTACTGGCTTGCCCTGCATGCAGTGTTCTTTCAGAACGCACATTCAGTGCTGCTGGAGGCTTTGTGACCGATCACAGGGTGCGCCTCTCCACCGACTCTGTTGATTGACTGACCTTCATCAAAATGAATCAGGCTTGGATCAACACCAGCTACCAAGCACCTGATGCTGATGTTACTGAATAGTAATTTTTTGTTGAAATGTCCGATCCCTTTGAGACTGCGTATGCTGATGCTGAGTGACTGTCCTGTTATGATGCTGATGGATGCTGATGGAATATCCTTCTCCTCACTTTTCTTGCTGTTAGCTAGTAAGAAATGTTGTTTTTCTGTGCTCCGCCACCAGTGCCTAAGGCCTAATTTTTATGCCCCTGTTTAACAGGGGCGCCTAATACCAATTTTTGATGCAATACTTTACACGTGGCTCCTTGTTGCGCTCCAATTACAGATATTGGGAGGGGTTGCAGTGTTGTGTTGTGCCTAAGGCCCAATTTTTGTGCCCCTGTGTAACAGGGGCATCTAATAACATTTTTTAATGCAATACTTTGCATGTGGCTCTTTTCGGCGCTCCAATTACAGTATCTGTGAGGGGTTGCAGTGTTGTGACACCGCCACCAGTGCCTAAGGCCCAAATTTTATGCCCCTGTTGCAGTAATTTTCTTGGTTTGATTATTTTCTAATTTGAGTTCATTCTAGCTTTCTCCTACGTTATCATAGTGTCATGTTTATTTTCCTTTACTAAATACTCATCATTGTCAATGTAAACACCACAAATCTAGATTTGTTCTTTTAGGCAGCATTGATATAATAAGAAGCCAGACATTGTTCAGTGTCCAAAAATATTTATTGAATCACACTTAAAATGTGTCATTTTAATTTTTTCAAAAAATATCGTAATATAAATTTTTTTATTTTTTTTTGGGGGTCGAGAAATATTTTTCTACATGTATTTTTTTATTTTTATTTATTTTTTATTTAAATCCCTCCCCAGCACATCTATAAGATTCTTCAATTGTTCGAGATTTCGCTTTTTATTTATAACATTCTCGAGGATGATGTTTGTTTCCTCTATTTCTGCCATGCAGGAGTTTATCTCCCCAATTAGGATATGGGCACTGTAGGTGTCCACTGTGCCCCCAACAGCTCCGACACCTCCTGAAATTTGGAAAAAAAAAACATGTATTAAAATTATGTAGGCCTACATGTATTACCTGAAGCTGTGCTGTATGACACTGACCTGATGTGGTGGCATTTTGCAATTTCTGCACATTCGTCGAGGGTGGGGCTTGGCTATGTGTTGGGTTCGTCGGCTCCACTGATGCAGCTTCATTGCGCCCTATGAGATTGTAAAAAAAGGGATACATAAATCAAAAAGATTAAAGGTCTAAAAGAGGAATATCAATCATTCTTTTTAAAAAGTGTGGTACAATTGTCTGTTTTTACAATCCTTCTAAGCTTAACACAGGATTTTATCCATTACCAAAGCTGCTGCATTTCTCTATTTGGCCAAGTTTCCTACATGGAAAAACAACAAGTATACACTGGATCACCTCTGTGTGACACCCTAACTGGGTTGTTCTTGTGGCCAACACTCAGTGCCGATCCTGACCTCCCTGGGGCCAGAAGCAAAATGACATAGCACATTAAAAAAGAGAAGCGGGGGGCGCTGACGACAGTGACATGTCACATTAAAGAAAGTTGAGAAGTGGGGGGAGGGGGTGTTCTGCTGTCGAAAATGACATCTTACATTAAATTGAGAAGCAAGGGGTGCTGACTTCTTGCCTCTTCTCCCATGCAGCCAGCGAGTTGAGAAGCGGGGTGAGGGGGCGAAAATGACTTCTTAACAGGTTGGGCCTCGAGTTATTTGGGGGGCCCTTCACAGCTTTGCGTGGCCCTAAGCGGCTTGCATAGTGAGCCTATAGGGCGGATCGGCCATGCCAACCATTGAGTCCATATGTGTAACCAACTGCTGTGCTGAGCATACTCTCCTTTTACTGTATATTGACGTGAGTTGGATTATTTAAATCTAGTTAATAACACATCTACATTAAATAAAAAATTGGTCTCACATAAAAAGAACTTAAATGGAATGACCAACCAATTATTATGCCCACAAACATGAACCTTGAAACATCTAGTTTTGAACCGTATATATACACAACCTGAAATAAAAACCACAAATGCCGCAAAATAATAAAAACAAATACTCAGAGTACACATGAAAATTACTTGCGTCTTATGAGGACTCTTCGAATTCTCTCCAGCTGCTCTGGGTTTCTTCTTAAGTCATACCACCTCTTCCTCAACTGATCCCTTGACCTCTGCACCCCGAATTTCTCATGGAGAGTCCTCCGTACCTTCTCCATGATCTGGCCCTTTAGCTTCTTAGGTTTACTGTAAGGCCCTATTAGACAGTCATAGTCCTCCTCTTCAACAATTGAAACCATCTCCACCATCTCATCAAAGGTCATTCTGGTGGCTGGTTTCATGCTCCTTCTCCTGGTGTCTGCCTGGCCTCTCTCCATAATTGTGGTTGCAGCTTCCTGAGTCTCCTCCATTATGTCTTCTTCACTGAAGTGCATTGACCGACCGAAAAGGGGCGTGCCAATTACTAGAACGATCGTCATAGGCGGGAATACATGCGGAGCTTCCCGCATGTGCAGTGTATCAAGGGATATTGCGTGAGTTAGAACGTCGTTCGCAGTTGGTAGAATATGTCGGGCAAACGGTCGTGCAGTACGACGATACGAAACTTGATTTTTGGACTTTATGATCAGTGGATGAGTGTGGGTTAGATATGGGTAGAAAGCTAAGGCTTGACTGACATTATTTTTTTTGGCTAAATTTTGACTTGCAGAAATAATGGAGGCCTTCATAGAACAGGAGTTCTTCACAGAATTTGTTCAAAGGAGGCCACGGATGGCAACCCCCCTTTTCTCTATAATTTTACTTTCCCAAAAAAAATATTTATTGTGCCAAGATCTGGCATTGTAATGGCCCCCCCCCACCCCTAAAATAATCAACATATTGTTGCCACATAGCACGTGCACTTTGGGGGGCAAACCCTGTATGGACAGTCTCACGGGCCACCACCACTGGAACATCAGTGGCCTCATCAGGCACAAGAGTCATGTAGTTTGTTGAGGATCTCTTTAGGAAATTGTGCAATATGCAGGAGCAAAGTATGACATGGTTCTGATTCTACTTAAGAAACCTACAGTCCTTATCTTGTTTGCAATGCCTGTCTACTGCTCTTCAAAGTATATAGGGCAAAAGGGTCTTGTCAGGTCCAATCCTCACTATAGGCTCACTAGAGGCGATTCAGTTCGCATGTGTTGCGCTTTACAAGTCTCTCTCTCTCTCTCTCTCTCTCTCTCTCTCTCTCTCTCTCTCTCTCTCTCTCTCTCTCTCTCTCTCTCTCTATGCAAGCCGCTTAGGGCCCCGCAAAGACGTGAAGTACTAGAGGCCCCGTCTGGTAAGAAGTCATTTTCGCCCCCTCACCCCGCTTCTAAACTCGCTGGCTGAGTCATTTCCGACAGCAGAACACCCCCTCCCACCGCTTCTCAACTTTCTTTAATGTGACATGTCACTGTCGTCAGCGCCCCCCGATTCTCATTTTTAATGTGCCATGTCATTTTGCTTAGGGCCCCAGGGAGGTCAGGATCGGCACTGGGTCTTGTGTAATGACCTGGGGGGAGTGGTGGCGGGGAAACTCGTGCTATTTTTTTCAATGATTTTTATCCATATTGCAGGGACCAAGCATTACATTAACCACTTTCCCACCGCGCCATAGTGAAAATACTGATACAGCGCGGTGGAGTTATTCTGGGAGGATGTCCCTGGGACGTCCTCCCAGAATCCTTCACTCGCGCGCCCCCTGGGGCGCGCTCCTGGAATCATCCGTGAGCACCGGGTCTAGAAGAACCGGCGCATCACAGACCGTGGTAAATTGCCGCTGATATCGGCCGTTTACCACGTGATCGCTCCATCAAATGAGAGAGGGGGGGGGGAGCGGGTGGCAGCAGCAGCACTGTGGGCTGGATCTGTGACAAACACAGATCCAGCCATCCCTCCCTGCGCAATACTCTGCAATACCCCCATACTGTCTGCAATACCCCCTACACTGTGCAATACCCCCCCCTACACTGTGCAATACCCCCCCCCCCCCACACTGTGCAATACCCCCCCACACTGTGCAATACCCCCCCCCCACACTGTGCAATACCCCCCCCACACTGTGCAATACCCCCCCCACACTGTGCAATACCCCCCCCCACACTGTGCAATACCCCCCCCCACACTGTGCAATACCCCCCGCACTGTACAATACCCCCCACACTGTGCAATACCCCCCGCACTGTGCAATACTCCACAATACCCTCAATACTCCACAATACCCCAATACTCCAATACCTTGTAATACGTCACCTATGGGGATTTTTAAGTAGCGAAGTTTGGCGCAATTCCATGAGCGTGTGCAATTTTGAAGGGTGACATGTTGGGTATCGGCGTAACTTCATCTTTCATACTATGCAAAAACATTGGGCTAACTTTACTGTGTTTTTTTTTTAAAGCACAAAACAGTTTTTTTTTTAAAAACACGCGTTCCAAAAATTGCTGCGAAAATACCGTGCAAGATAAAAAGTTGCAACAACCGCCATTGTATTCTCTAGGGTCTTTGGGAAAAAAAAGTATATATAATGTTTGGGGGGTTCTAGGTAATTTTTTAGCAAATAAATGATGATTTTTACATGTAGGAGAGAAATGTCAGAATTGGTCTGGGTGCTCCAGAACGCCTGATGGTGTTCCCTGCATGTTGGGCCTCTCTATGTGGCCACGCTGTGTAAAAGTCTCACATGTGTGGTATCGCCATACTCGGGAGGAATAGCAGAATGTGTTTTGGGGTGTAATTTGTAGTATGCATATGCTGTGTGTCAGAAATAACCCGCTAATATGACAGAAACTAGAATTTTTTTTTTTTTTTTTTTACAGAATTTTCAGTCTTTTTTCTTTTATAGCGCAAAAAATAAAAACCGCAGAGGTGATCAAATACCACCAAAAGAAAGCTCTATTTGTGTGAAAAAAAGGACAAAAATTTCAAATGGGTACAATGTTGTATGACTGAGTAATTGTCATTCAAATTGTGAGAGCACGGAAAGCTGAAAATGTATATGGTTTGGAAGGGGGTTTAAGTGCCCAGTGGTCAAGACTGATGCTGAGTGACTGTCCTCTTATGCTGCTGATTGAATATCCTTTTCCTCCTCACTGATCTTGCTCATAGCTATTAAGAACATTTTTGGTTCTGGGCTCCGCCACCAGTGCCTAAGGCCCAATGTTTCTGCCCCTGTTTAACAGGGACGTCTAACAACAACAATTTTTAATACAATACTTTGCATGTGTCTCTTTTCTGCACTCCAATTACAGTATCTGAGGGCTTGCAGTGTTTTGGTATGCCTAAGGCCCAATGTTTCTGCCCCTGTTTAACAGGGGCGTCTAATAACAATTTTTAATGCAATACTTACCATGTGGCTCTTTTCGGCGCTCCAATTACAGTATCTGTGAGGGGTTGCAGTGTTGTGACACCGCCACCAGTGCCTAAGACCCAAATTTTATGCCCCTGTTGCAGTAATTTTCTTGGTTTGATTCTTTTCTAATTTGAGTTCATTCTAGCTTTCTCCTACGTTATCATAGTGTCATGTTTATTTTCCTTTACTAAATACTCATCATTGTCAATTTAAACACCACAAATCAAGATTTGTTCTTTTAGGCAGCATTGATATAATAAGAAGCCAGACATTGTTCAGTATCCAAAAATATTTATTGTATCACACTTAAAATGTGTCATTTTTCTTTTTTTTTACATTTTTTTTTTTTTATATTATTCTACATCTATTTTTTTTTGGATTTTTTTTTTTATTTTTATTTTTTTAAACCCTCCCCAGAACATCAATAATATTCTTGAGGCTTTGGTCCACCTTTCTATTGTTCCTTATGATCTTCTCCAGGGCGATGTTTGTGTCCTATTTGTGCCCTGCAGGACATTATCTCCCCAATTAGCACCTGGGCACTGGAAGTGTCTAAGCCACCACCAACAGCTCGTACACCTGAAATTTGTGAAAAAACATGTATTAAAATTATGCAGGCCTACATGTATTACCTGAAGCTGTGCTGTATGACACTGACCTGATGTGGTGGCATTTTGCACTTCCTGTACATCCGGCGAGGGTGGGACTTGGCACTGTGTGGGGTTGGTCGGCTCCATTTCTGCAGCTTGATTGCGGCCTATGAGATTGTAAAAAAAAGGGATAGATGAATCAAAAAGATTAGAGGCCTGAAAGTGGAATATCAATCATTCTTTTTAAAAAGTGTAGTACAATTGTCTGCTTTTAAAATCCTTCTAAGCTTAACACTGGATTTTATCCATTACCGAAGCTGCTGCATTTCTCTATCTTTGGACAAGTTTCCTACATGGAAAAACAACAAGTATACACTGGATCCACCTCTGTGTGACACCCTAACTAGGTTATTTTGCAAAGAGGAAAAGCCTATTTTAATGTGCATATGTCGCGTGGTGATACCGCGAATGCACCTGTATAAAATGTGCCACCGCCCCGATATATCGAGAATTTAGGTGAGGAGCTATTGATTGGGCTTTGAGGGCACACAGTACAATTTGGTATAGAAAACTAGAGATTTATTGAGTATGAAATATCATAAAATCAAACAGACATAAAATCGAATTTAGGTCAGTGACTAATACTACAAGGGTAGTGACAACAATATACAATCTTATTATATACAAGCTTTATCTGACAAGCACAGTTACAAGTATAATGTTGAGTTGTGTATCCCATGTGGTATTTCCGGAGGTTTACTGGAGGCCTTGCTCTACATGTTACGCGCGTTAGCGCTTCCTCAGGAGCATAAGATATTGCATCTATTAAAACATATATACAGGAAAACAATTAAGTTCACAAGTATACATACATAGGAAAAAGATTTTTGTGTTATAAACAACACATAGAAAATAACATAAACATAACAAATTATATAAAGAAAAACAAAATATAAACACAAAAAATGTAAAATATTTGCATTTGTCAGCGTAGGTGCGGTAGAACAAAGGGGCAGCGTGTCACCAAAACCCATTGAGATAGATAAAAAGAGAAAGCATCACAAAAATTTGACGCCAAGAGAGAAGGGGGTAAAATGAAAAGGGAAGAGAAAAAAGAAAAAAGGGGGAAGGGGAAAAGAGAAGGAGAAAAGAGAAAAAGGGAGAAGGGGGGAAAAAAGGGGGAGGGGAGAAAAGGAATTTATAAGGGGTTGAGAAAGAGGTAAAGGGGGGGGGGAGCAAAAAAAGTGCAGGAATGAGGGATAGAAGAATAAAGGGGGAGGAAAATGGGGGAAGAGGAGGGAAGGGGAAGGGAAGGGACAGGGTGAGGAGGTAGAAAAGAGAGGGGAAGGGAAATAGTTAATGTGGGTAAATAAAAGACATGAATAACTTACAAAATAAGTCGCATTGGGGGTAGACAAGCGACAGTGGTGTCCTAACCCCACAGTGGCTGAGTGGACAAAGTCTGTCAATCCAGCCTAACGTGGGGATAATATCTGTAGACAATATGGAGTTAAATTTTTTTGAGTTAGACAGGTATTAATATGGTACTTTTATAGGACAGAATGAGAGGGGAAGGGAAAGGGGGGATTATTTTTTGGGGGGGGTTTTTTGGAAAGAATGATTAAACCTACTGTATCTGGATACCTACTCACCAAAAAACACATAAAAGATTGTAAGAAAGGGTGATCAAGCAGTCAGGTGCTGGTAAGCACTTAAATTCAGATCCGGGGATCTGCACGTGCAGTATTTCAATGCTCAATGTGCTGGGCTAGATAGGGTAGATGAAAACATCTAATAACGCAGTCTTTCGATCCTAGGTATGAGTGCCAGAGGATATTGTATAATACTGCCAGAACAGAATCCTAAAGATAAAACGAGTATATGAAAGGGTGAGTCTTCAATGTAAATGACTGAGAGTCATTATTGGCATTAAGGCCCTATGTTTAGACCTATATGGTAAAGTAAAGGTGTGTGTACCTGTAGCCTGATCCGCACCTAAATCCGCGCGTGTCCCCAGTGAAGTGATGACGCCGATACACCTATATGTTACAAATTACCAGATTTATAGCACCCTACCTGATTGTAAGGAGCTATGTCAGCTGGAACAGCGAGGTCCGTCTCGTCAGTGATGACGTCATCTCCGAGCGTCTATCACGTGACCCGACGTCGAACGTGATGTAGTAAGAGATGGTTGGATAAGGAGGGCGGGCACAGCAGGTACAGCGCCCAATGAGGGAGCTATGAAAACGAGGCAGGAGGACAATTTGGTGCCGTACATAGTGCAGACAACGCTGCATCACATGATAATCCCCCACGTGGGCTGCAATAACATTGTTAAACGGCGTCACACATAACGCGCTGTCAGGTCGGCATGGAGACCGCCCAATAGGGCGGGTATATCGCCTAGACCGGCCAGTGGGAAAGGGTCATCAGGGAGGGGGGAGGAGGAGTATGGAGGACAGGGGGTAAACAACCGTTCACATCGGCTCAGTAGGTCCATATAGAGGTTGTAAGAAGGAGGGGAAAAAAAAAAAGAAAAAAGAAACAGTGACAGCAGGTTAGGTGAAGTGGTTATAACTAAGATGGAAACAAGGTTATATGGAACCATATCGCAGCCCAATGCTGCACCGCACCGACATAACAAATACTCTACCACAGATGAACAAAGCACATCACCCCTGGTTACCAAGGATGGTGCGCTGAGTAAAGAGTTAAAATCTTCATCTAAATCAAAAAGATAAAGATAAAAGAGGAATTAAAACGTTTCTCATACTTCAAAAACTGAAAAAAATAAAATAAATTTATATATAATATACAGTTTGTTCTTTCGCCAAAATTGGATATTCATTAGCTGTTTACCATATTATATCCTGCATTAAGTATGTATGTATGAACATGCATAAATTGTTTATTTTGTGAATTCATTACTCTGAACCAGACTCAATCATCCATGGACAGAGGGCAGAAAGCTCCCAAATTAGGTTCCACAGGGGTGGTTAGAAGAGTGGGATTGGGACAGATTGTTCATATAAAGTATGTTTAGAAGCCAGGAGATATCCGGCCAGGCCATGAGTCTGAGTCCGTGCCAGAGAGAAAAAAGAAGTGAAAAATTAATTAATTAGATCAAATTAATGAAATGGGGTTCAAAAAAGTGCATGCCAAAAAGGCCCATTATGCCTTATATAAGGTCTATTGTGTAACTGAAACACATAAAATAAGTGATTAACACGTACTAACTAGGTACGATGGTCATATCAGTAATGACCAAAAATTATTGGGAAAGAAAAATTGTTTTTTTAGTGAGTGTGTTAATAACAAGGTTAAGAAGATACTCCTTTGTCGCCTGGAGTAATGAGTATCTATAGTGATATATTGATATTAATAAGTGATAGCATAGACACGGACTGAGGTATCGATGGCCAGATAGTAGCAGGGCACACCGAAAAAAGAGAGAGGGGAGAAAGGCAAAATGGGAGAAGAGGGAAGAGAGAAAGAAAAAATGGGGGGGGGGGAAAGGAATAATAAAAGGAAAGAAAGAAAAGGGGGCATTTTATGATTAGGGAAGGAAAAGGAAGAAAAAAAGGGGGGGGTTTGCCCAAGCAAAACTATAGGAAGGGTTTATATGATTGTGTTTCGTTTAATCCGGGGGGTTGGGTGGCATTAAGCCTCTCGACCCAAATTGTCTCCCTTTGGAGAACAAATCTGTCCCATTCACCTCCTCTTGGATTTTGGGGAATGACGGCCAGGGCGGTAAATTTGATACAAGATGTATCGAAACGGTGGTATAGGTCAAGGTGTCTACTAACAGGGGTCAGCATTTTACCATTCCCTGAATAATAGTATACATGGTCGTTGATCCTTTGGCGGAATTGCCTAACTGTCTTCCCCACGTAGAATGCCCCACAATTACATGTCATCAAATATACTAGGCCCTGTGTGCGGCAATTAGCAGAGAATTTGGGTGTAAAACTTTCACCATTCGGGAGTTTGATAATTTTACACGGTGCTATCCATTTGCAAAAGGAGCAAGCACCACAGCAAGAGGTCCCCAGAGGGAGAGATAAGAAGTCTGTGGTTGGTCTAGTATAATAGCTCTTGACTAGTTTGTCACGAATAGACGAAGCTCGTCTGAATATTATTTGTGGGTGAATACCCACATATTTCATTAAGGTGACATCCTCTCTTAACAAGTGCCAATGAGTTTCTAGAATAGATTTGATATTCTCATGTTGGGAACAGAATTTGGTGATAAGTTTCACTGTGGTGTTGGGTGCTCTAGTTTTGTTTGTGAATAACAGAGCATTTCTGGTTTGATTATTTGCTTTGTTATACGCTTGGCACAGCAATTTCTTGCTATAGCCTCGGGCCAGTAAACGGGTCTGAAGTAGTTTGGATTGAATTTGAAAGTCTGATGACAAAGTACAATTGCGTCTTAAACGGATGTATTGTGCATAGGGTATGCTACGAATTAGGGCTGGAGAATGTGAGCTGGATGCATGTAGTAATGTATTCCCCGCAGTTTTTTTGCGGTATAAATCAGCTGCTAGGGAGTCATCCTCATTTCGAAATACAGTTGCATCAAGGAAATTGGTTTTATTACTATTGCATTCAAAGGTAAATTTTAAGTTGAAAGTGTTTGAGTTCAGCCTTAGGACAAATTCGTCCAGCCTTTCTCTTGTGTCTGTCCATACAAAAAAGATGTCATCAATATATCGCATCCAACAAAGGATGCGATCAGTATATTGTGACATGATGTCATTAGAGAAAAGCTCCCTCTCCCACCCCCCCAGATACAAGTTCGCGTAGGCCGGGGCACAGCAGGTGCCCATAGCCACGCCTTGTATCTGGAGGTAGTGGGAGAGGTTGAAGCTGAACCAGTTGTGGGTGAGGATGAATCCCAGCAGGCGAATAATAAATTCATTGTAGGGCCAATGATGATGATCTTCTTCCATCAAAAAGGTACGTGCCATCCCAACTCCCCCCTCATGAGGGATGCTGGAGTATAGTGCCTCCACATCCAAAGTCACGAGGAGGGAGTTGGGAGGGATCACCATACCATCAATTTGCCTAAGGAAGGCCAAGGTGTCTTTAGTATAGGAGGGTAATGCTAGAACGTGAGGCATTAGTACCGAGTCAACAAGTCGGCTTGCGTTTTCCGTAAGGCAACCGATTCCTGAAACAATCGGTCTCCCAGGGGGCAACAATGGATTCTTATGCACTTTGGGAAGCGCATAGAATGTTGCCACCCTGGGGGACCGAGTGTTCAGGTAATCGTATAGCTCCTGGTCAATGAGGCCCTTAGAAAAGGCATCATTGATGATGTCCAGGAACTCATTCTTAAATTTGGTGTTTTGGGTAGAAGAGATGGGGCGGTACCAATCCTTGTTCTGGAGAATTTTTAGGCACATGTCCTCGTAGAATACTCTCGTCATCAGAACAATATTTCCACCCTTATCAGCCGCCTTAACGATGACATCTGGGTGTCTCTGTAATTTGAGGATGGTTTGGCGCTCATCTCTTGTAAGATTATCATCTTTGAACGGAATATTTAATCGCTTAATGTCGCTAATGATGTTACATAAGAATGCCCAAGCTTTTGGGCTGGTAGTGAGGTCAGGAAAGTTTTTGGACTTTAGTTTGAATTTTTTTACCGGTTTTAAAATCTGGACTGTTTTCCCCGCTTGGTGTACTACTTTAGTTTTCTTCTAATAGGAAAATTAGGTCACAAAGTGCCCTAAATTCTTCCATTTTGAAGTGTTTTATTTTTTCCGAGAATTCCCTTTCCTCTCTTAGTCTGGAACGGTCTTGATCAAAAATGAATTTAAAAGTAAGATTTCTAGTGAACATATATATGTCCTTGATTACTTCGTATTTATCGATCCGTTCTGAAGGGCAGAAACTCAAACCATATCTTAGAACTTTTAATTCATCGGTGGTAAAATGATAGGGGGTGAGGTTAAGGATGTCTTGTTCTATGTTGGAGGTTGGGGAATCCCCAGTGAGGGAAAATTTAGTATTTGAGAACTGTTGATGTTGATGTGGGAGTCTAGTGTGCTCTGTTTCCTACACGTTTGTAGTTGAGCTGTGGGATATAAATTTGGTGTATTTGGTATATTGGGTGGTCGACTTTGGGGATCAGTGTCCCCAGAATTGGTTGGTAGTTGTATATTAATGGGACCCAAACCTGAGGGATATAGGTTTGTGTTGTTGGTGAGTTGCTGCTTTGATGCATTTAGTATTTGTAACGCCTGTTGTGCTGTCGCTCCTATGTATTTGTTTTGTGACGTGTCCCCATTGGAATTAATGGGTGGAACAACATGATGTGGTGGTGGGTCAAAAGATCTTATCTCACGGTTATCTGATTTTTTCTTTGGGTAAGGTGTGTAGTGCCCATCACCATGTGCTCTCTTACGTCTACCGTTGTGCGCCGTATTTTCACCACTGTGTGCCGTATTCGGTCCTCGTCCTTGTGAGAACTGTAAAAAAGAAGTAGAGATAGAGGAGTCTGATTCTGTGTGTTCCTCAAACCCTCTTGTATCATTGCCACCCCGACTTTTTTGTTTGTTCACTCGTCTTGGACCTCGCCCTTGGAAGGGGTTCTGCCAGCGATAGGCAAAGCCCTCAACAAAGGCTAGCCTATCCTTCGCCAATTTGCTTTGTTTTTTTAAAATGATATCTTTGTTAATTTTAGTGATATAGTCTTTTACTTCTTGCCATTTTTTGTCAAATTGAGCATGGCTTTTTAGGCTTTCGCTAGTGGTTTGTAGAGATATAATCTCTACATCCAGGCTGTTGAGTTCGGCTTGGTAGTGAGTAATTAAAAGTTTAATGAGTGCATTGCTGCTTTGATTTAATATATTTTCCCAGCAATTTTTTAGTTCAATGCTAACATTTTGGAAAGAGGGAAACAGTTGAATTCTGAGCCCCAAGGGGCTGATATTCTCATGGGCATATTGTTGAAGAAAATTCACATGCCAATGTAGGTTGGACTTTTTCTTCAACAGCCTTTTCATTTTATTGATATATTGATTAATTCCTATTTCCTGTCCATTGTTGACATTGCATCCTGTTTGTATTTCATTAACATATCCCAGCCAGGCCGAGCCCACAAAATCCATAATGGTTTAAAGCAAGGAATATTACGTTATGTGGCCTAGTATCAAAAAAAAGAAACAAAAAACTAATAAAACGAAAAATAAATGAGAAACGAAAAGAACAAACTGTATATTATATATAAATTTATTTTATTTTTTTCAGTTTTTGAAGTATGAGAAACGTTTTAATTCCTCCTTTATCTTTATCTTTATGATTTAGATGAAGATTTTAACTCTTTACTCAGCGCACCATCCTTGGTAACCAGGGGTGATGTGCTTTGTTCATCTGTGGTAGAGTATTTGTTATGTCGGTGCGGTGCAGCATTGGGCTGCGATATGGTTCCATATAACCTTGTTTCCATCTTAGTTATAACCACTTCACCTAACCTGCTGTCACTGTTTCTTTTTTTTTTTTTTTTCCCCTCCTTCTAACAACCTCTATATGGACCTACTGAGCTGATGTGAACGGTTGTTTACCCCCTGTCCTCCATACTCCTCCTCCCCCCTCCCTGATAACCCTTTCCCACTGGCCGGTCTAGGCGATATACCCGCCCTATTGGGCGGTCTCCATGCCGACCTGACAGCGCGTTATGTGTGACGCCGTTTAACAATGTTATTGCAGCCCACGTGGGGGATTATCATGTGATGCAGCGTTGTCTGCACTATGTACGGCACCAAATTGTCCTCCTGCCTCGTTTTCATAGCTCCCTCATTGGGTACCTGCTGTGCCCGCCCTCCTTATCCAACCATCTCTTACTACATCACGTTCGACGTCGGGTCACGTGATAGACGCTCGGAGATGACGTCATCACTGACGCGACGGACCTCGCTGTTCCAGCTGACATAGCTCCTTACAATCAGGTAGGGTGCTATAAATCTGGTAATTTGTAACATATAGGTGTATCGGCGTCATCACTTCACTGGGGACACGTGCGGATCAGGCTACAGGTACACACACCTTTACTTTACCATATAGGTCTAAACATAGGGCCTTAATGCCAATAATGACTCTCAGTCATTTACATTGAAGACTCACCCTTTCATATACTCGTTTTATCTTTAGGATTCTGTTCTGGCAGTATTATACAATATCCTCTGGCACTCATACCTAGGATCGAAAGACTGCGTTATTAGATGTTTTCATCTACCCTATCTAGCCCAGCACATTGAGCATTGAAATACCGCACGTGCAGATCCGCGGATCTGAATTTAAGTGCTTACCAGCACCTGACTGCTTGATCACCCTTTCTTACAATCTTTTATGTGTTTTTTGGTGAGTAGGTATCCAGATACAGTAGGTTTAATCATTCTTTCCAAAAAAAAAACCCCAAAAAATAATCCCCCCTTTCCCTTCCCCTCTCATTCTGTCCTATAAAAGTACCATATTAATAACTCCATATTGTCTACAGATATTATCCCCACGTTAGGCTGGATTGACAGACTTTGTCCACTCAGCCACTGTGGGGTTAGGACACCACTGTCGCTTGTCTACCCCCAATGCGACTTATTTTGTAAGTTATTCATGTCTTTTATTTACCCACATTAACTATTTCCCTTCCCCTCTCTTTTCTACCTCCTCACCCTGTCCCTTCCCTTCCCCTTCCCTCCTCTTC
Source organism: Rana temporaria (assembly GCF_905171775.1). Classification (NCBI taxonomy): domain Eukaryota; kingdom Metazoa; phylum Chordata; class Amphibia; order Anura; family Ranidae; genus Rana; species Rana temporaria. Next base: position 377,762,170 of record NC_053489.1, read on the forward strand.
CCCCTTTTTCCTTCCCCTTTATTCTTCTATCCCTCATTCCTGCACTTTCTTTTTGCTTTCCCCCCCCTTTTTTTTTTCCCCCCCTTTACCTCTTTCTCAACCCCTTATAAATTCCTTTTCTCCCCTCCCCCTTTTTTCCCCCCTTCTCCCTTTTTCTCTTTTCTCCTTCTCTTTTCCCCTTCCCCCTTTTTTCTTTTCTTTTCTCTTCCCTTTTCATTTTACCCCCTTCTCTCTTGGCGTCAAATTTTTGTGATGCTTTCTCTTTTTATCTATCTCAATGGGTTTTGGTGACACGCTGCCCCTTTGCTCTACCGCACCTATGCTGACAAATGCAAATATTTTACATTTTTTGTGTCTATTTTGTTTTTCTTTATATAATTTGTTATGTTTATGTTATTTTCTATGTGTTGTTTATAACACAAAAATCTTTTTCCTATGTATGTATACTTGTGAACTTAATTTTTTTCCCGTATATATGTTTTAATAGATGCAATATCTTATGCTCCTGAGGAAGCGCTAACGCGCGTAACATGTAGAGCAAGGCCTCCAGTAAACCTCCGGAAATACCACATGGGATACACAACTCAACATTATACTTGTAACTGTGCTTGTCAGATAAAGCTTGTATATAATAAGATTGTATATTGTTGTCACTACCCTTGTAGTATTAGTCACTGACCTAAATTCGATTTTATGTCTGTTTGATTTTATATGATATTTCATACTCAATAAATCTCTAGTTTTCTATACCAAATTGTACTGTGTGCCCTCAAAGCCCAATCAATAGCTCCTCACCTAAATTCACCCTAACTAGGTTGTTGTTGTGAGCAACACTCGGTGCTGATCATGACCTCCCTGGGGCTCGAAGCAAAATGACATAGCACATTAAAAATGAGAAGCAGGGGGCGCCGACAACAGTGACATGTCACATTAAAGAAAGTTGAGAAGTGGGGGGAGGGGGTATTGTGCTGTCGGAAATGACATCTTACATTAAATTGAGAAGCAAGGGGTGCTGACTTCTTGCCTCTTCTCCCATGCAGTCAGCGAGTTGAGAAGCAGGGTGAGGGGGCGAAAATGACTTCTTACTAGGCGGGGCCTCTAGTTATTTGGGGGGCCCTTCGCAGCTTTGCGGGGCAGTAAGCGGCTTGCATAGCGAGCCTATAGGGCGGATCGGCCATGCCAACCATTGTGCTACTGAGTCCATATGTGTAATCAACTTCTGCACTGAGCATACTCTCCTTTTACTGTATAATGACTTAAGTCGGATTATTTAAATCTAGTTAATAACCCATCTACATTCAATAAAAAAATTGGTCTCACATAAAAAGATCTTAAATACAATGAACAACAAAGTATTGGGGAGCTGCGGTGGCTCAACGCGATTGGCACTGCGCTGACAAGCCATTCACCTCTGCAGCTAGAGGTTCGGATCCCAGTCTCGGCTACATGTGAATTGGGTTTGGTGGTCTCAGCCCGGCTCCCGGTGGGTGTGCTATGCGAGGTAAGCCTGCGCTTAGTACGCCCACCCCCCTCCCACAAAAACCACCACACTTGCACGCACTCAAAATTGGGTTAACATGCACGCACTTTGACCACGCGGTCTCTAAAAAGAGAGGCGAAGGACTAACGGGGCTGGTTGAGCGGGCTAGAGCCTCTCACTCCCTTTTGAAGCCGTTGGGCTTCAAAGTGGAGCAGGTAGGGCAGGCTGTGTGGGAGGACCCCCTCACACACCCACCATTGCCACCCGGGGCATGGAGAAAGGTGGCAGATTGCCTCTGGGGGAGGCCTGCCTACTCCCAACTCCTGCAGTCCGGCTCCTCTCTCGAGTACACGCACAAAATACACTTTAAAAGAAAAAAAAAACAACCAAGTATTATGCCCACAAACAGGAACCTTGAAACATCTATTCTTGGACTGTCTATATACACAACCTGAAAGAAAACTAAATGACGCAAAAGAATTAAAACAAATATTCAGAGTACACATGAAATTTACTTACGTCTTCTGAAAACTCTTCTAATTCTCCCCATCTGGTCCGGCTCTCTGATTTTCAAATCAGACCATCGCTTCCGCAGCTGCTCCCTGGACCTCTGCACCCCGAATTTTGCACCATCTCCATAATCTGTTCCTTCAGTTTATTGGGGTTCTTGTAAGGGCCTTTTTTGCCGTCGTAGTCCTCCTTTTTAAGAACAGCCACCATCTCTACCATCTCTTCGAAGCTCATGTTGGTGGCTTTGTAACTCCTGCTCCTCCTGGTGTGCAGGTCCTCTCTCCTGCCTGGTTGCAGCTTGCTGTCTTCCCTCCACCATTTCTTCTGACTCTTGCATTGAACGACTGAAAAGGGGCGTGTCAATCACTAGAACGATCGTCATGGGCGTGGCAACGTGCGGAGCTTCGCACAAACGATCGTGCAATACGATACGAAACTTGATTTTTGGACTTTATGATCAGTGGATGAGTTTGTGGGTTAGATATGGGGAGAAAGCTAAGGCTTGACTGACATTAGTGTTTTTTTTTTTTGCGAAATTTTGACTTGCAGAAATAATGGAGGCCTTCAGAGAACAGGAGTTCTTCACAGAATTTGTCCAAAGGGGGCCCCGGATGGCAACCCCCCTTTTTTCTAGAATTTTACTTTCCCAAAAAAATAATTTTATTGAGCCAAGATCTGGCATTGTAATGCCCCCCCCCCCCTAAGACATATTGTTGCCACACAGCACGTGCACTTTGGGGGGCCAAGCCTGTATGGACAGTCTCACGGGCCACCACCACTGGAACATCAGTGGCCTCATCAGGCACAAGTGTCATGTAGTTTGTTGAGGGTCTCTTTAGGAAATTGTGCAATATGCAGGAGCAAAGTATGACATGGTTCTGATTCTACTTAAGAAACCTACAGTCCTTATCTTGTTTGCAATGCCTGTATACTGTTGTTCAAAGTATATAGGGCCAAAAGGTCTTGTCAGGGCCGATCCTCACTATAGGCTCACTATGCAAGCCGCTTAGGGTCCCGCAAAGCTGCAAAGGGCCCCCCAAATTACTAGAGGCCCCGCCTGGTGAGAAGTCATTTTCGCCCCCTCACCCCGCTACTAAACTCGCTGGCTGAGTAATTTCCGACAGCAGAACACCCCCTCCCCCCGCTTCTCAACTTTCTTTAATGTGACATGTCACTGTCGTCAGCGCCCCCCCCCCCCCATGTGCCATGTCATTTTGCTTAGGGCCCCAGGGAGGTCAGGATTGGCACTGGGTCTTGTAATGACCTGGGGGAGTGGTGGCGGGGAAATTCATGCTATTTTTTTCAATGATTTTTTTCCATATTGCAGGGACCAAACATTGGATTGGATTGGAATAAATACTTATAGAGCGCCGAATGCGAGTTGTGAAACTCGCGTCTAAGCGCTTACCAACAAGCTGGGGGTATCCAGTTCCCAAGAGCAAAAAGAAGAAACTAGGACATCTAAGTAAAAGAGGGGAACAGACAAGAAATATAAAAAGAAGGGGGGGGGGTGTCAGGGCACAAAAAGCCTATCCCTACTCCCTGACCATGGACCGCAGCCTGAGATTAAGGCAGCGTCCTGCTAAGGGCTTGGAAGGCCAAGTCTCTATCTGTAGGCTTGTGAAAAAATAAGTGTTTTCAAGCCCTTACGGAAGGCCATCAAGGAGGAGGATGCTCGGAGCTGATGAGGGTGCTGGTTCCAAAGAGAGTTCCCCAGTGTTTGGAGCCGCAAGCAGTATTAAATTACTTTTTTCTGAGAGTAATCTCATGTTGTGCAGGGACATTTCTAAACACGTGCCACTACTATAGACACCCAGCAGGTACCATATTTAAAAGTATTTTTTTTTTTCACTTTAAGCATCATTAAAATCGCTGCTCAAGAAAAAACTACCGTTTTTAAAACTTTTTTTTCCATTGATACATGTTCCCTGGGACAAGACCCGGGTTCTCAGACGTTTTCCATCAACAACTTGCATATTGGACTTTAAAATGAGCACTTTTGAATTTGAACGTTCGAGTCCCATAGACTTCAATGGGGTTCTAAATGTTCGTGCGAACGGACGGTCTGTTCGAACGTTCCGGTGCGAACCGAACGCGGATATGTTCGGCTCATCCCTAGTGATTCTCATTATGCCAATCTTGTAGATAGATGTGTACTTGGACCTCACCTGTCTCCTGACAGACTCTTTGTGCGCTCCTCTAAACGGTCTACATCTTCTGTCCGAAGTTTTGACTTCTCACCATTATTCCATCCTGGCTTCTAGAAGACATGGCATTTTTGGGCTGCTTTTAGTTGTCCCCAACAGTTTCTGAAAGTGTGCCCCTCAATAAACAAGAAAAATAGAATCCTATTTTTGTACCCATCTTAAAATCCATTTCTTGGAGTTAATTGTGATCACGATATGTGTGTCTGATCATTCTTTTGGTACTGATTTTGCATAAAACTGTAGGAGTTCTACTGGGCTAATCACAAAATTTGTATTTATTTTTTTGGTGCCGTGTCCAAATCCTTCTATAGATGGCAGTGTAACTCAGAAGTCTCTGAATCTGCCCCTCAATGAACTCCAACAAATGGATTTTGTACTAAGTGTAAAAAAAATTGTTTTTATCTTCTATGCACTGCTGCACACCTTTACAGCCATTTCCTGTCTATATGAATGCCCTCTGCCACATGTAATTTTTGTAGGGTGGTTTTTCGGTTATCATTGGAACATACTAATACTTTGGCACAGCCCATTTTAATCTCCATTGGGAGAGCCAATAAGACGGTGACCACGCAGAAGGACTACTGGAATGGTTATCTCCTTATAACAGGAATTCTAGTCCATAGGATTATTTTATTTAAAATATATAAAAAAAATCACTTATTAGTTTTCAGAGTATATAGGTTTACATGCTCTTTAACAAATGAGCTATTTGCAAAAGACCACATAATTGGCAAAATGATGGGAGCCGCTGGATATAATCACCCGTTTCTTTAAACTTGGTCATGTTATGGAGAGGTCTTTGTAGAAGCCAGCAAAAAAGAGGTATCTGTTGGAAGCAGGGCTCAAGTCCTGCGGGAACGCGTGGGAACGGAGTTCCTGCACTTTTTTCACAGCAGGAACTCCGTTCCCTTTGCAGGACTAGAGCAGCCGAGAGCAGCCGAGCCGCCCGTGCCAATCCTTCACCAAGCGGCGATGCCCAGCTCGAGTCACTGTCGGGGCAGGCGAACCTTAGTATTCCTTTATGTTACTGGCCGCTTCCTGTATTCATCGGGTAGTGTGCGGGTATTCCGTCACTTCTTCGATGCTGCAATGTCTCCTGGGAGCTTTTGTCATTGTTCCCAGGAGACATTGCGGAGGTCTGTCGCTAGTTATCGCGGGGTTTAGAAAGAACTTGCGGTTAAGTAATTATGCATATGAGCGTATGATTTTTTTTTTTTTCGTGGGGGAGTGGATCTTGGGTGGAGTTCCCACACTTTTTTCCCCAGGACTTGACCCCTGGTTGGAAGCTAATATGCAAGGAGATACCAGTTTTAGCTGAGTTTTCCTCAGTTTATTAAAACTCCATCTTGTTCAATTTTAGTCCACACTTTGCTAATATCAACCTAGTCTAAGTTACAAAATTGAAGTTATGGTAAAATATTTGTTTTTTACTTTAGAATTCTCTGGACTGTTTTCTTTACCCAGCTGCAAGCCGTGTGATGAGCTGGCAGCATAATCAAATAATTGAAACTTTAATGTGCCAAGGAGATTACAGACAAGCCCTGCGCTACATACAAGTAATGAAGCCTCCAGTTACAAGTGCAGAAGTCAAACTGCAAATCACTGTGCTGCTGACCAACAAGTAAGTTGTATATTGCCACGTTTTGTTTAACAGCTTGAGTCCCAGCAGTTTTAATCTGTATGGACACCCTTGAGGAGGGTGCTTTTTTTCAGGTTTGACATATAGATTGTCTTAATTTGCAAGCAACATAGCCAGTATTGGCTGCCCAGGGTTCTCCTCCTCATTGGCCTGAAACAGCAGTGCAACGCCATTGGCTTGTGCTGCTGTCAGCCAATGATAGAAAGGGCAGGGCCGGGCTGTGGAATAGACACAGGGAGCTGTGGCTGAGCTTGGGTGTCCCCATAGCAAGCTGCTTGCTGTGGGGGGCACTCAACAGGAGTGAGGAGCCAGGAGTGCCAAAAAGGGAGCTGAGAAGTGTTGGAGACTGAACATTGTTTCATGCTATGTTATACATTGCTTGGTTTATTTCCCTGTGTATTTGGAGTATGACCACTAGATGTCACTATACACAGATACTCTATCATAATGTTCTATGTGTTAACTATCTGTTACTGCATTTTCCTGTTATCTATGGTTGTTGTTCTTCTATATCTCATGTGCTAACATGAGCACCATGCTCTCTGCTGTATGTCTCTTCAATACAAATGAATCCAAGTAAACTACAGCCATCCATATATGTCTGATTATTCTTTGCATCATCTGCACCAGCCAACAAAGGTTATGGGCCCAGACAACGTGAATCATCAGACAGCCGGAACAGAGGCCTAGTCTTCACCTGCACACCATCTTTGATCAAGCTGCGGAGGAAATCTGCTCTGAGGTATCCAGGCGCTTGGAATACGAGCAAGGTACATTAATCATGGCTAGCAGCGGGGATCTTAAACTGGGGATCACTAAGCTAAATAGTGACAACTACCAGATGTGGAAGTTCAAGATGGAGATGTTGCTGAGCAAACATGACACATGGGATGTCCTCACCACAGACAGGCCGGATGTAGACAACCAGGAGTGGGATAAGAAAAACAGACAGGCAAGAGCCACAATAGCCCTACTGGTAGAAGATGAACAGCTTATCCACATAAAAGGGTTAGATACTGCCAAAGGTATGTGGAATGCACTCCGTAGATTACATGAGAGCTCCAGCTTAAACAACAAGTTATATTTACTAAGGAAGCTGTACCAGTCAAAACTGACTCCAGAAGGGGATATGCAAGAACATATAAGAAGCGTGCTGGAGATTGTTGCACAACTCAGGGACCTCGGAGAGGAGATCAAAGATAACCATGTGACAGCAATACTTTTATGCAGCCTGCCAGAGTCATACAACCCTCTGATTAATGCATTAGAGACAAGATCTGAAGCAGAACTCACATTACAGTTAGTGAAATATCGACTTTCAGATGAATACAAGTGCAGAAAGGAGCAAACTTCTCACAGGCAAGAGAGCGATACAGGAGCAGCACTTAAAGCAACATACACTAAGATGCCAAACTGGAAGGCCAAACTATGTTTCCGGTGTAACAGGGCTGGGCATTTCAAGCGCGACTGTCCATTGTGGAGGAATGAGCAGAGGGAAAAAGATCCCAATCAGGCACTCATAACCATGATGAAAAACAACGACCAAGCAGCGTGGCACGGAACTTTTAAAGTGACAGATGCCTTCACCAACCATAAATGGTATATAGATTCTGGAGCAACAAGTCACATGACTAACGACAGAGAATTCTTTGTAGAGCTCAATCCAGACAAGAAAGAAGCCATATATCTTGCAGATGGGAGTTGCACAACTGCTGAAGGAACAGGACATGGAATAGTCACTTGTAAAAATGAGGATGGACAAGTGTTAAAAATACCAATGACGGATGTATTGTATGTTCCCGGACTCAATGGCGGCCTTATATCAGTCAGGCGACTGGCAAGCAAAGGACTAACCACAACGTTTAAAGGTGACCAATGCACTATCCAAGATGGGGAAAGAGTGATAGCAACAGCTAAAGCGGGCAAGCACCTTTATGAACTTGATGTTGTTGAGCAAGAAACAAAGCTCTGCACACATAAACACAAGAACTGTATTCATTTATGGCACAGACGTCTGGGCCACAGGCACCCTGACAGCATACAGGAGCTGGCCAGACGGGATTTAACGAAAGGCTTCAAGTTAACAGGCTGCCCAAACACGCTAAGGTGTGAATGCTGCATCAAGGCCAAAGCCACCAGAGTAACCCCACCAAAGGCAAGTGAAAGCAGAGCAACAAGACCGATCGACCTAATACACACAGATGTATGCGGGCCTATGAGAACCACCCCAGGAGGAAATAAATACATATTAACTTTTATAGACTACTCAAGGTTTACAGTGACATACCTAATGAAGAATAAGTCAGAAGTATTCGACAAGCTGAAGGACTATGTTACCAAAGTAAGCAATAAATTTCACAGAAAACCATTAGTACTCAGAAGTGATAATGGTGGGGAGTACACCGGGTTTCAAGTTGAGAATACACTCAGGGAACTAGGAATAGAACATCAAAAGACTGTCCCATATACTCCAGAGCAGAACGGGGTAGCAGAGAGGAAAAACAGATCCCTGACTGAAATGATCAGATGCATGTTGACTGATTCTGGACTCCCAGAAAAATATTGAGGAGAAGCAGTACAAACGGCCACCTACTTACAAAACAGATTACACTCCAAGGCAACAACCAAAACTCCATACGAGCTATGGCACAGTCGAAAACCAAGCATAGGACACCAAGGTATTTGGAAGCAAAGCTTTTGCTTACATTCCGGGAGAAAAGCGCAGCAAGCTCCAGAATCGAGCAATTGAAGGTGTCTTTGTTGGTTATGCCGACAACACCAAAGGATACAGAATCATAGACCCGAAGACCGATAAAGTGACAATCAGCAGCAGCGTAACATTTATCGAGGACCCGAGAAATTAAGTAACGGAGCCAGCCATGCCAAGAGCAGAAGAACCAAATAACGCTGAGCAGGTTTTTCTTTCCTATGGAACGAACCCCCGAAAGTGATACTGTGTCACAGAAAAGACTGGAACAAACTGAACCAGCTAATGACGCTGAACCAAGACGCTCAATGAGGGAAAACAAAGGTAAACCCCCCAACAGACTCTCGTACAAAGTAGAAACATCCTGCGTAAGAGAACCCACTTGTTGGAAAGACATAACACAACTCCCAGAGAGGGAAGCCAAGAGATGGATAAAGGCAGCTGAGGAAGAAATCATCTCACTACAGGACACGGAGGCTTGGGTACCAACGCAACTGCCGGCCAAAAAGAGGGCAATTGGGTGTAAATGGACTTTCAAGGTCAAGTACAACACTGATGGCACAGTTGAGAGATATAAAGCGAGACTCGTAGCCAAAGGATACTCCCAAAAATATGGAGAAGACTACGATGAGACATTTGCCCCAGTCGTCAAACATACCACAATCAGAGCTCTACTCACAGTTGCAACTACAAAACAAATGCTAGTAAAGCACTTTGATGTAAAAACCGCTTTCCTACACAGTGACTTAACAGAAGACATCTACATGGAGCAACCAGAGGGCTTTGTAGACCCACAAAAGCCAGAACAGGTGTGTAAACTTAAGAAGGGGATCTACGGGCTCAAGCAAGCAGCCAGAGCATGGAACATGAAGATTAATGAGGTGTTTTTGAGCGAATCCTTTCAGAGGAGCAAGGCCGATCCCTGCCTATACACCAAGAAACTAAATGGTAGGTGGATCTTTGTACTCATTTATGTAGATGATCTGTTAGTATGTTATGAGCAAGAAGGATTGTTCCAGACTGCTGGAGGTCTTAAACATGGACTTTGAAACAAAAGATCTAGGTGATGTCAAACACTTCCTAGGCATGCAGATAGAAAGAGAAGAAGATGGTAGTTTTCTTATTAACCAGAGTCACAAAATACAGGAAGTAATTGAAACTTTTGGGCTCAATGATGCCAAACCAGTCAACTCGCCTATGGAGACAAATTATCTTAAAGAATTAAACAACTCAATTTACCCCTTGCAAAATGACTCAATTCAGAAGGGCAATGGGGAAGTTACTATACATTGCTACAGTGGCAAGGCCTGACATAGCTACAGCAGTGGGATTCTTATGCAGAAAAGTATCCCAGCCAACCCAGATGGACTGGAACGCAGCAAAAAGGATCATACGCTATTTGAAGGGAACAATAGACTTTAAACTGAAACTTTCATCAACAGGGAAGAGTGGTCTGACTGGATATGTGGATGCAGACTGGGCAGGCGACCCCAGTGATCGGAAATCCACCAGTGGACACCTGTTTCTATTTAAAGACGGCCTGATCAGCTGGACCACCAGAAAACAGTCCACAGTGACACTGTCCTCCACCGAAGCAGAATACGTGGCCGCATCACAAGCAGGGCAAGAGGTAATCTGGTTGAGACAATTGCTGGAAGATCTAGACCAGAACCAGAAAGAGTCCACGCCAATCTATGAGGACAATCAAGGATGTATAGCACTCGCACAGACAGAGCGGATAAACCCGAGAATCAAACACATAGACGTGAGATATCACTTCTTAAGAGACTTACAAGAGCAAGGACAGATGGATCTACAATACTGTCCCACTGAGGAAATGTTAGCAGACATCCTTACTAAGCCTTTGCCTGCAAAGAGACATATGGATCTAACAAGAAGAATCGGTTTGTCTAATTAAGCACTTCACAATGAGAAGGGGTGTTGGAGACTGAACATTGTTTCATGCTATGTTATACATTGCTTGGTTTATTTCCCTGTGTATTTGGAGTATGACCACTAGATGTCACTATACACAGATACTCTATCATAATGTTCTATGTGTTAACTATCTGTTACTGCATTTTCCTGTTATCTATGGTTGTTGTTCTTCTATATCTCGTGTGCTAACATGAGCACCATGCTCTCTGCTGTATGTCTCTTCAATACAAATGAATCCAAGTAAACTACAGCCATCCATATATGTCTGATTATTCTTTGCATCATCTGCACCAGCCAACAAGAAGAAGATAGGGCAGGGATCCTCAAACTACGGCCCTCCAGCTGTTGTAGAACTACACATCCCTTGAGGCATTGTGACACACTGACATTCACAGACATGACTAGGCATTATGGGAATTGTAGTTCCTGAACAACTGGAGGGCCGTAGTTTGAAGACCCATGGGATAGGGGCTGCTCTGCAAAACCACTGCACAGGGCGGCAGGTAAGTATAACGTGTTTTTTTTTTCCCTTTCCATCTTTTAGGACAGCCACAATTGAGAGAGAGGCTCCTCCTCTTCCTTTAGGAAACACTGTGTCAGCCCATAAATTCTCACTTCCCACTGCCAGACCTCAGTTATTAGTGTTTCCTCCGGTGGGGAGACACTGTGCAAGGAACCTGGCTGAAATAGTCAAGGGACTAAGGCCGTTTTACATACCTTGGGAAGCAGGGGCTTTCAGGTTATCCTAGGTGCGGTACATTCCCACCGCTCCGCCACCCCATCCTCGCCGAGCGCGGTTGTAGGGTGCGGGGGACAGCACCTCTAAATCCAAGTTGTGTGGTATACCCTTTACAGGTGACCTGCTTTTTGGCCCAGGCCTTAAAACAGTGTTAGACCGCATGGCGGACAAAAAGTCCTTTCCTCCCAAGCGGAAAACCTCGGTACAGTCAGGGATGGGGTTTCGTTCGCAAAGACGGAAGGGGGCTCCCAAACCGGCAAGGCCAGAAGAGGGTTTGGACCCCCAAGGGCAGAGGGGCGATTTTTTTTTTTTTCCCTCCTGACCAGCCCCCTAAAAACCCATGACGCCCTAGTCGGGTGGGAGGAAGATTGGGGGCCTTTCTCCCACAGTGGGAAGCAATATCCCCCAACCGGTTTGTCCTGGCGGTCATAAGAAGGGGGTACCGTCTGGAATTTTCGACACCACCCCCTCGGAGATACCTAGTCACACAGCTACCCAGAGGCAAGGAAAAATCCGAGGCCTTGCTGGGGGCCCTAAGGGAGCTGGAGGATCAAAATGGGTTCCAGAGGCGGAGGAAGGAAAGGGATTTTATTCACACATTTTTGTGGTAAAAAAGCCCTCAGGGAAATTCAGATTAATTCTGAATTTAAAACCTCTGAACAGATCCATTGCGTACAAGAAGTTTTGCATGGAATCGATATACACAGTCAGAGCCCTTCTCCCCCACAACTGTTTCTTGGTATCTCTGGACCTCAGAGACGCATACCTACATGTCCCGATCGCACAGAGCTCTCAAAGGTTCCTGCGACTAGCGGTGGACCTAGACGGAACAGTAGTACATCTGCAGTTCCAGGCTCTGCCATTCGGGCTATCCTCTTCGCCCCGTATTTTTACCAAGATCTTGGCAGAACCTATAGCGCTTCTGAGACTCCAGGGAGTGTCCATCATAGCTTACCTGGATGACCAGCTTCTATTTGCAGCATCCCCAGAGCAGCTATCCAGAGACCTAGAGGTGACAAAAAAGGTTCTAACAGACCTAGGGTGGTTGCTGAACTTGGAAAAATCCAGCCTAATCCCATCGCAACGTGTCACTTATCTAGGGTACCTGCTGGACTCGACTCTTTCAAGAGTGTTCCTCCCGATGGATAAGATCAAGAAGTTGGACAGTGCAGTGGCCTCCCTCCAGGGCAGTCAGCAGGTCTCTGATGTCAACTCTAGGGCTGTTGACGTCTACCCTCCCAGCAGTTCAGTGGGCAGGTCTTCACTTTCGTCCCCTGCAGGCCTTCGTTCTAAGGGTCTGGGATCACTCACTAGAGGTCCTAGATGCCTTAGTCCAAGTACCAGATCAGGTAAAAAGATCCCTCTGGTGGTGGAGGAAGGTCACAAACCTAATGCAGGGACGTCTGTGGCTTATCCCGGTGTCTCGGGTGGTGACCACAAACGCAAGTGGCAAAGGCTGGGGGGCACATCTGGGATCCCTTCCAGCACAAGGCATCTGGAATTACGAGGATCAAAAGAGATCATCCAATTGGAAGGAGCTGAGGGCAGTGGGCCTAGCCCTCAGGTTTTTTCGGGAAGAACTTCAGGGGCACCACACTCAGGTGAGGTCGGACAATTCCTCGGCCGTGGCTTATTTAAACAAGCAGGGCGGCACGAGAAGTGGAGTTCTGTCGGCCCTGGCAGCAGACATTCTGGGCTGGGCCGAGATCCACACCCTCTCACTTTCAGCAGTCTTCCTGAGAGGAGAGAGGAAAGTGACGGCAGACTTTCTCAGTCGGAGGCAACTGAGGGAGGGCGAATGGGCCCTCAATCGGGAGGTCTTCTGTCTCTTGGCCGAGAGATGGGCACCTCCGGAGGTGGACCTTTTTGCGTCAAGGGAAAACGCGAAAACCCCCTGTTTTTTCTCTCTGAACAGAGGAGAGGGGGGGGGACGACACTCTATCTCAGAGCTGGCGGTTCGGAAGGTGCTACGCATTCCCGCTGACAGTTCTGTTAACCCGCAGTTCAGAGGAAGTTTCAGTCAGAACACACCTCTCTAATCCTGGTAGCACCATACTGGCTCAAGAGGGCGTGGTTCTCAGTCCTCAAGCAGTTGAATGAATGAATGAATGAAAAACGTATATAGCGCGGCACATGCGAACTGAATCGCCTCTGGGCGCTTGTTGTTCGTGTCTCATGACATCAAAAGAGCAGAGTTTTGATCTGTCTTCTGAAAGTCAGGTGGTTTTCCTCCAACCGAATGCTGGTTGGTAAAGAGTTCCATAGTCTAGGACCTTGAAAAGCAAACCTTCTTTCTCCTTTGGACTTGTATTTGGTTTTTGGAACCTTGACCAGATTTTGGTCGCTGGATCGCAGAACGCGATTAGAATTGTGAGGTTCTATCTTGTCGCAAAGATATTGCGGAGCCTTCCCATGGATGCACTTATGTGTCAGGCAGAGTGCTTTAAATGAAAAAGAAAAAGTGCAGCGCTAAATATTCAGTGAAGTGAATCAAAAAATATGGTAAATCAAATTCAGTGAAAAATCAATGAAATTGAAAAAAAGGGGAGAACACACCACCAAGTGGTATGACAAGTGAAACACAGAAGGTGATAACCATGTGGTAACCTGGAGAACCACTGGGAGGTGGGATCTCTCTAAGTTACTATATAATAGAAGCACACCGTGATGAGTGATGTGACACAAAAATAAATAATAATTTGAACCCCAAATGAAGTCCATATAAAATATACGTGTTAATCCAAAATATAAGTATGATAGTCCAAGGTCAAACTGGCATATACAATCCAAACATTTTTTATTTTTTGAGGTTGGTCAGGAGTTCTTTGTGAAAAAAACCCGACAACAGAGGAATGGAAGATGATGTGATCTTCTCAGGTGTGGAATTCAGGTATTCTTGGTAAATAGTGGGGACCTCATCAGCAATCCATAATGGTATCCAAACAAATAAATATAAAGATGGGTACTCTTACCAGAATATGTGGACATACACGTCAGCGACGGTATGTCAAACAAGCATGCACGAAAGCCGTTTGATGTGCCAGCCTTTGATCCACCAGAGCGGGTTCGGTCCAATAATCGAGCCCCAGTTGAAGAGCTCTGCTGCTCGAAACATGTCGGGTACATAGCTCATACGCTACCCGCCCATTACGCCATTTTTTTACTTGTGATCACTTGTACTCGTCTTTCACCGGGCTTGTACTTTTTTATTTATTTTATACATCTATTTTTATCCAGTTTTCTGTTCATTGTGGCTTACTTTTTTATGCCTAATAAAGGCTTGTTTTGGGATTAACCGCACTGTGAGTTACGTTTTCCCTTACATGGTTCCACGTTTGGCCTGCATATTATACACCTTCATCTGAGAACCTCACCTGCATGAGTTGTCTCCTGTTATTGGACCGAACCCGCTATGGTGGATCAAAGGCTGGCACATCAAACGGCTTTCCTACTGACATCACTGCTGCCTAGGAGTTTGTGCATGCTTGTTTGACATACCGTCGCTGACGTGTATGTCCACATATTCTGGTAAGAGTACCCATCTTTATATTTATTTGTTTGGATACCATTATGGATTGCTGATGAGGTACCCACTATTTACCAAGAATACCTGAATTCCACACCTGAGAAGATCACATCATCTTCCATTCCTCTGTTGACTGTTTTTTTCCACAAAGAACTCCTGACCAACCTCAAAAAATAAAAAAAATTTGGATTGTATATGCCAGTTTGACCTTGGACTATCATACTTATATTTTGGATTAACACGTATATTTTATATGGACTTCATTTGGGGTTCAAATATTATTTATTTTTGTGTCACATCACTCATCACGGTGTGCTCCTATTATATAGTAACTTAGAGAGATCCCACCTCCCAGTGGTTCTCCAGGTTACCACATGGTTATCACCTTCTGTGTTTCACTTGTCATACCACTTGGTGGTGTGTTCTCCCCTTTTTTTCAATTTCATTGATTTTTCACTGAATTTGATTATTTACCATATTTTTTGATTCACTTCACTGAATATTTAGCGCTGCACTTTTTCTTTTTCATTCTCTGTACACAACATTGTCTCTTGTTGGTGCTGGCGGCTGCAGGTTAATATTGTTTATGGTTAGCGCAACTTTTTCTCCCCAATTTTTAGAGTGCTTTAAATGCAATTCTGTCTTTTACTGGCAACCAGTGAAGGGTTCTCAGCGAAGGTGAGATTGATTCCCATGTTTTTTTCCCAGTCACAAGTCTGGCGGCCGTATTCTGAACGACTTGCAGACGAGCGATTTGGTACTTTGGGAGCCCGAGGTAAAGGGCATTTGCATAGTCCAGTCTGGAATTCACGATTGTTCCCACCACGACTGCTACGTCTTCTTTGGGGATAAATGGAATAAGTCTGCGTAGTAGGCGCAACAAATGGTGCGATCCGCTGACTACTGACCCTATTTGTGCGTCCATTGTCATGAAGGTGTCAAAAATGACTCCTAGACTTTTGACTTTGGAGCTAGGGGCGATGATTTGGCCCAGAATGGGCGGCGGTGTCCAGGTAGTTGCCAGTTGACTCTTTCGGCTGGCGTGAAACATAAGAAGTTCTGTTTTGGAACTGTTGAGTTTAAGATAACTCTTAGTCATCCAGTTTTCTATCGAAGAGAGACATTTCTCTAAACTGAGATGATGATCCTTTTTGTTGCAGATGCGAAAATACAGTTGTGTGTCGTCTGCATAGGAGTGATAAAGTAGTTCTTGGCTACTGATAATATCAAAGAGAGGGCGAAAATAGATGTTGAACAGCACCGGTGACAGGGGGGATCCTTGGGGGACTCCACATGGCACCGTGCGTTTTTCCGACGTAAAAGATCCCAGTTTCACTGTTTGTGATCGGTTTTCAAGAAAAGAGGAAAACCATGGTAAATCACCTTCTGCGACTCTGGCTACCTCGGCCAGTCGCATCAGAAACATTTTGTGGTCTACTGTGTCAAAGGCTGCGCTTAGGTCCAGCAGAACCAGGAGACAGGATTCTCCCTCGTCTGCGGCCTCGAGGGCATCGTCCCATATTTTGAGTAAGGCCGTTTCTGTCCCGTGTCCGGGACGGAAACCTGATTGAAATGGATCGAGTAGATTGTGGGTATCCAGATGCTGTTGCAGCTGTTGTACCACTATTTTCTCCATTATCTTGGAAAGAACATTTAGGCCTGTTATGGGGCGGCGGTGAGTTGGGTCCTTGGGATCCAAGTTAGGTTTTTTCAAGATGGGCTGGATTGTGCCCTCTTTCAGCAGGGATGGCACTATGCCTTCCTTAAATGATTGGTTTATAAGCTGTGTGATGGGAGGTGCCAGGATGTCGGCACATTCCTTCAGCAGTTTGGTGGGGATGATATCATTGGGTGCTGTGCTGTTTCGCAAGGCACCAATGATATTTTTTGTGGTATCGATGGAGATCGGTTCCAGAGAGAACTTTGTTGATTGTAGAAAGTTTCTGTTGGTGTTTTGCGGTTGATTGAAGGGGGGGTTGAGGGGGGGTGTTGTTTTGCAGAATACTTTCCCGGATTCTTTCGATTTTGTTGATGAAGAAATCCGATAGTTCATTACAGAACTCTTGGGTGTCTGAATTGGGGACTTCAAGACATCCCGGATTCATGGTCTGGGTGACCATCTTGAAGAGTTCTCGGGGGCGGTTCATGGCGCTGTTAATCGCCATAGAAAAATGATGTTTCTTGGCTTTGAAGATTTCTTTATGATATCGTGTTGTTGTTGCCTTGTAGATGATGAGGTGATCTTCTAAAGGGCTACTTTTCTAGGCAGCTTCCGCCCTTCTGCGCTCTTGCTTCAGTACGGACAGCTGGTTGTTGAACCAGCCGGACTTTTTTTTCCGGATGCGGACTTTGCGTTTCGGTGCTACTAAGTCGGCTGACTGTAGCAGAGCTGCATTTATGGCATCCAGTGTATCTGAGGCTGCTAACTGAGGATGAATAGTTTCGATTCGGTTTCCCAAGGTAGATTTGAAGAGTTCCGAATGGTGCTTCTTCTGAGATCTAGCCCAGTGCAGTTGGCTGCAGAACCGCCCTTATTTCTACCTCTGCGAGAGGATGTCCTCTCGCAGGGCCCAGTTCTCTGCCCACAGGTACACAGGTGGAGGTTAGCGGCGTGGCTACTGAGGAAGACATACTGAAATCCAAAGGGTTTTCAGAAGGATTGATTGCCACCCTCCTTAACAGTAGGAAAAAGGAGACTCACAGAATCTACAGGAAAGTTTGGCTTTGTTTCAACAAATGGTGTGTAGATTGCCCCTGTTCAGTACAGAGCCCCACGGCTGTCCTAGAATTCCTTCAGTGTGGCGCGAATAAGGGTCTTTCAGTTAGCACCCTCAGAAGTCAGGTTTCTGCACTTGGTGCATATTTAGAAAAGCCTCTGGCCACCAACCCCTGGGTAGTCAGGTTTTTTAGGGCCCTATCCAGTCAGAGGCTGGCTCAGGGTCCGCCCTTCCCCAGCTGGAACCTATCTCTGGTGTTGCAAACCCTGACGGGTGCTCCTTTTGAGTCCCTAGACAAATGTTCTCTAAAGGAACTGACCTTAAAAACTGTGTTTTTGGTTGCAGTGACCACTGCTAGGAGGGTCAGCGAGCTAGAAGCCTTATTAATCAGACCCCCTTGTTGTGTTATTTTTCTGGATCAGGTCGTTTTTCTCTTCCGTTCATAGACGGACACAGCATCCTTTGACAGTAGGGTTATATCCGCTTCCCTTTAGGAGAGTTTAGGCAGAAAAAAAGCACTTAAAGTGTTAACACATTCCTGAGTGCAGCTCCTCCCAGGGGGCGTGGCCCCTTCGGGTATAACCCACCACCTGCTTTAGCAGCCTCAGTTTTTTTTCTGCCTAACGACAGGAGAGGCAGGCACTTCTGGAGTCCTGTACTCTGGAGATTTTTTTCTTGCGATTTTTCTCGCTTTTTATTATTTTGTTCCTGCATTTTTGAATCCTGTGATTCTTCTATCAACTGCCGACTGGGTGACAGGCTGGGTCCTCGACTCTTGTAGTCCCCCCCATGTTCGGCCATCGAGCGTGTGTCGGCCCTTAGCTCAGCTTTGGGACGTCCACGACAGGCCCCATTGCTCCAGGGGCGGCCGGGGAACATCTTGTTCTAGGGCACACATATGATCGGTCTCTATGGCTTTGTCACAGTGTGTCTGGCCAACAGCCATGCCGTTTAGCAGACGTTGGATCTGTCTGGGATACCTCCTGGTCGCAGGACGGGTAAGTAGTGGCCCTTGCTCAGGTAAGTGGTCTGGCTGGTGTTTTCCTGGGGAGGTCGAATGAGGGTCCGCCCTGCTTTCCTCTCTCCCTTCCTCTCCCTCCTTCCCCATGCTGGGTGGCGGCTGTAAGGGGGGGGGGGGTCCGCCTGGGGCTTTGTCACTATGGGGGCTGTGCTGCTGTGTGGTGCTATTAATTTTTTGTAGTGCCTTTCCTTTTTCACCATTAAAGGCTTACTTTTTTAAGATTCATTGGTGTGCGGCTGTCCATACCCTGCCTTCAAGTTTTTGCCTCATGCATTGCAGGCACCCACCTGTTTCTGAGTGGACATTGATTGCTCAGGTGTGCTCACCTGGAACAGCAGCTTCTCCCTTCTTAATTTGTTGTACTGGAGTTGCTGTGTGTGCTGGGCTGCGTTTTATGCTGTGTCACTGTTGCTTTAAACACGTGTATGGCCGCCATTTTGCAGCCCGCGAATTGCTTCCTGAGGGACGGCGCAGAGCGGACAGCACTCTCAGTGCTTCAGCAGCACTACAGCCTGGCCGGGTGGTGAGTTACCTGGGGGTCCCCTGCTCTCTGTTTTGCGGCCGGGAGGGTGACCTGTGGGTCTCTGCCTTGCAGTACTAGGGCGGCATAGCGGTGGGTCAACATGGAGTCTGAACAGAGGCTTCTACCCCAACCATGCCTGAGTTAACCCTTAGTGCCCCTGCGGTCTCTGTAGAGCCCATACGGCAGTCCCTTAGGCGTTTATCGCCAGGATTAAAGTGACAAGCGGCCAAAAGGGGGGTAAAAAACCCCCCTCCCTGCGCCTGCTTCTGGGGAAGGCTCTGACACGGAACCAGATCCTGCTGCTGGCTCTGGTTCTGTCATGTCAGATGTTGCAGGCTTAGCCCACACGGTCAGTGAGGATCACTCTGCTTCAGGGTCAGCGCTTGATAAGGCGTTTTGTTGGAGCTTTTATCACTGGGGTGCAGGATACTCGATGCCGGTCCCTTTTGGGTTCCGCACACCGCCCCGTAAAAAGTGTTTCCTTGTGTTCCTTACCTGGGCAAAATATTATACAAGGAATGGGATCGGCCGCAGAAAGTTTTTGATGTACCAAAATACTTTGCGGTCCGTTATCCTCTTGAGGAAGACTTTAAAAAAAAAAAAAAAAGTCCTCTGTCAGCGGACCCCCCTGTGTCCAGACTGAACAAGTCTACCACGTTACCTGTGGAAGGGGCTCCCGCCTTTATGGACCCCGCAGATAGGAGAGCTGAGGCCCGCTCCATGTTTACAGCAGTGGGGTTGGCAGTGAGACCGGTTTTGGCCGGAGCTCTAGTGCCAGACAATTACCGAGCGGGCAAAGTCCCTGCTGCAGGAGCTGGAGGCGCATAATGCTCCTGAGCTCTGTGTGGGCCTGGCTGACCAGTTAGTGCAGGGCCTGCAGTTTGTCTGTGAATTGGCCCTGGATACGCTCCTCTTGCTCTCCAGGGCCTCCGCCTACGCGGATGGGGGGCCGACTTTGCGGATGCGCGGCTCGGTGGAGATCCCTCTTTCCGACCGCTGGGTTTGCGAGGTAATTTCCTCGGGGTACAAGATAGTTTCTCTCTTGTCCACCAAACAGATTTTTCCTTCCAGCTTCCTCCGGTACGCCGGGTGGCCCTGTCAGGGGCTGGTCAGGATCTGCTGGCCAGGGGAGTGATTATACTGGTTCCTTCAAGGGAACGGTTTCAGGGGTTTTTACTCAAATCTGTTTGTAGTCCCCAAAAAAGGAAGGGGTCCGTCCAATCCTGGACCTTAAGGCCCTTAATTCCTTTAGGATGGGGATTTTCTGGTGTCCTCTGATGTCATGAACGCGTACCTGCATGTTCCCATATGCTCAAAGCACCAGAGATTCTGGGCTTTGCGGTCAGGGAGGACCATTTTCATTTTGTGGCCCTCCCGTTCGGCTTGGTGTCGGCACCGCTGGTTTTCACCGAGGTCCTCGTCCCGATACTGGCCCGGCTGTGTCAGCGGGGGTTTGTTATCGTGGGGTGTCTGGACGACATTCTCCTACGAGCTTCTTCGAGCTCTGAATTAGTGGAGCCGTGTCTATCACGTGTCAGACTCTCCAAGAGTTCGGCTGGCTTCTGTATTGTCCAGAAGTCAGTGTTGATTCCGTCTCAGGGACTGGAATTCCTGGGACTAGTCCTGGATTCCGCCGGGGAGGGAGTTTTTTTCTCCTAACGGAAAAAATTCAGACTCTGCAATCTGCTGGGCAGCAGTTGTCGACCTAGAAGTGGTCATCTCTGCGATTCTGCATGAGGGTTCTGGGTCTGACGGTGGCCTCTTTCGAGGCGGTTCCGTATGCCCAATTCCACGCCAGGGTGCAACCGAGGGAACTGCTGTCACGTGGGGACAAGCTTCCGTCATCTCTGGATTACCAGGTTCATTGAGTCAACTGGTCATGTTTCCCCTGGTGTGGTGGCTTGCGTCTCCGGTGCTTCAGGCCGGGAAGTCGTTTTCTGCCGTGCCACTGAACAGTGGTCACGATGGATGCCAGCCTCTCTGGTTGGGGGGGGCATTTGGGGCACCCAGTCAGCCCAGGGGAGCTGGACTCCGGAGGAGTCCCGCCTACCGATCAATATTCTGGAGCTCCGAGCAATTAAGCTGTGCCTTGCCAGGTTGTCCCTGGATCTGCAGGGCCGACCGGTCAGGATCCAGTCCGACAACGCCGCGGCCGTGGCGTACGTCAATCAACAGGGAGGCACACAGAGTTCAGCTGCAACGACGAAGGTCGCGCACATCCTTCGGTGAACCGAAAGCTCCGTTCCGGCTCTATCAGCCGTGTACGTTCCGGGGGTACAGTATGGCAAGCCGACTTCCTAAGTCGCACTACACTGGGCCAAGGAGAGTGGTCTCTCCACCAGCAGGTGTTTCAGGGTCTGTGCCAAAAAGTGGGGCACTCCGGACGTGGACCTTCTAGCGTCCCGTTTCTATCGGTAGGTGCCACGGTTCGTGGCCAGGTTTAAGGACCCGTGGGCGGACACGTCAGGCGCGTTGGTGGCTCCTTGGGGTCACTATCGCCTAAAATTTACACCTTCCCTCCTCGGAAGCTTCTTCCTCGCCGGCTGCGCAGAGTGGAAGCCAATGGGATTCTATCGATCCTGATTGCCCCAGTTTGGCCGCGGCGCTCCTGGTACGCGGACCTGGTGCGTCTGGTGGCAGACGCCCCCTAGCGTCTTCCCCTGAGAGATGATCTTCTGTTACAGGGTCTGATTTTTCCTCCCTGTTTTACAGCCGCTGACTTTAGCGGCGTGGCTGTTGAGAGCCAGGGGCTGAAGGACCGAGGCCTATTGGGCTTGGTGGTCTCTACCGTGCTGCCTGCACGGAAGTCTACCTCACGTAGGATTTACCATCATACGTGGAAGGCCTACATCTCTATGTATGAGGAGATGAAATGGCACCCTAGTACATACGTGGTGTACAGGATTCTGCTGTTTTTACAGCAGGGAGTGGATCAGGCTCTCGCCTTAAGTACGTTTAGGAGTCAGATTTCTGCTCTGGCTGTTTACTTTCAGCGACCCTTGGCGTCGCACTCCTTGGTGCGTACGTTTGGTCAGGGGGTCTGGCATGTGGCCCCTCTGGTGCGCCCTCCACTGCCCCCATTGGACTTGAATTTAGTCCTTTCGGTGCTTCAGGATGCTCCCTTTGAGGACATTCGGGAGGTTTTTTGTTGACTGTCACTAAAGGTGATTTTTTTCTGGTAGCAATTACCTCGGATCAGACGAGTGTCTGTCTGAACTGGCGGCCTTGTCTTGCAAGGCTCCCTACTTGGTCATCCATAAGGATGAGGTGGTGCTGCGGCCGCAGCCGTCTTTTCTCCCCAAGGTCGTTTCGGCTTTTCACATTGATGTGGACCTTGTTCTTCCATCCTTATGTCCTCGGCCAAAATGCAAGGAGGAGGCCACTTTACATCCTCTGGATGTGGTTCGGGCCCTACGAGTATACTTTAATGTTACGGTTCCGTTCCGGAAGTCAGACTCACTGTTCGTGTCGGTGGCTGGTCCTACAAGAGGGCCTGGTAGTCTCATCGGCCACCATTTCTAGGTGGATCCGACGGACTGTGCTTCAGGCCTGTGCCCTGAAGGGGCGGGCGCCTCCCTTTTCGGGTTATGGCGCATTCGATCGGGGCCTCTTGGGCTTTCCGGCATCATGCCTCTGTGTTACAGGTGTGTAAGGTAGCGACCTGGTCGTCGATCCACACTTTTTCACAGTTTTACATGGTGGATGTGTGTGCATCTTCTGATGCCTCCTTCGGCCGCAGGTGTTACAGGCGGCAGTTTATGGTTGGAGTTTCTCCGTTGAGCAACTCCGGTTTTGTTTGGGGTGTAACCTGGTTTGCTGTGTTATTTTCCCACCCCTCGAAATTTTTGGACACTGCTTGGGGACGTCCCTACTGTCAAAGGATGCTGTGTCCGTCTATGAACGGAAGAGAAAATAGGATTTTTGTACTCACTGTAAAATCCATTTCTCTGAGTTCATAGACGAACACAGCACCCACCCCTCCTCTGTTTGTACTGCTTGTTATGAACTGAGGCAGCTAGAGCAGGTGGTGGGTTATACCCGAAGGGGCCACGCCCCCTGGGAGGAGCTGCACTGAGGAATGTGTTAACACTTTAAGTGCTTTTTTTCTGCCTAAACTCTCCTAAAGGGAAGCGGATATAACCCTACTGTCAAAGGATGCTGTGTCCGTCTATGAACTCAGAGAAATGGATTTTACGGTGAGTACAAAAATCCTATTTTTAAGACCGATCCTTCCACAGAAGTCAGGAAATGGTGTTACTTTCCTTTTGTCCCAGGGAGTTTCGGTTCGGTACTTTAGATGTCAGGAGATGTATCCTACTTTACTTGGAGCTGACAAAAGCTTTTAGGAAGTCAGACTCATTATTTTATTTTCTGGAACCAGAAAGGGGTACAAAGCGTCTTGACGCACTATTGTCAGATGGCTTAGAGTAAGCATTGGGCTAGCATATACTTTGGCTGGAAAGGAGATCCCTACAGGGATAAAGGCACACTCTATCAGAGCTTTGGCAGCTTCTCGGGCAGAAAAGGCTGGAGCAACGCCGGAACAGATTTGCAAAGCAGCAACATGGTCCAGCTAAGCCACTTTCGTTAAACACTACAGAGTGGACCTGGTGTGGGCAGATGAGCAGGCCTTTGGGCGAAAGGTCTTGCAAGCTATAGTCCCACCCTAGCTGGTAAGTGCTCGCTTATCCTCTCAATTGTGGCTGTCCTGAAAGACGGAAAGGGAAAAACAGAGTTACGCTTACCGGTAACCTCTTTTTCAGTAGTCTTTCAGGACAGCCCTGGTTACCCACCCGAATAGATGGAAGTCTCATTGAAGGACCAGGACATGACAATGATATGTAATAGTATGTTACTAATGTGTTCTTGTGTCTCCCCAGCTGACCGGAGGTGATCTCGTAAAAACTGAGGTCTGGCAGGGGGGGGGAAGTGAGAATTTATGGGTTGGCGCAGTGTTTCCTAAAGGAATTCAATTGTGGCTGTCCTAAAAAACTACTGGAAAAGACGTTACCGGTAAGCGTAACTTTTATATATATCTCATATATATCTCTATATATCTATCTCTCTATGTCTCTGTCTCTTACAAGAAGGGACGCTCTAGTCCCAGCCAATCATATGTAAGTAATTAGGTTATACAAGTAATATTCGTCACAATTATACTACGTGCATAGAATACAGCAATCCCATCTTTGTGCAAAAGGTGATGTCTGCGCTGTGAATGATTACCACTGTGGGCAGGGGAGAGAGGAAGGTGAGGGGAAGGTGAGGGGGGGGGGGGAGAATTAAGGTTAAAGGGGGGAGGGGGGGTTGAAGTCAGGTGGGTCTCTGGAGCAGTAATGAAATCACAAAAATGGTAGAGGTGCAATTGCAAAGTGGTGATTAAATCAACATAAACTAGACAAAACTGTGCATATCACTGAAGAGGACTGAGAAAAAACTACAGTACATATATCTGATAGTCCCAAGTTAGATGAAAAAAAGAACCAAAATCAAATTCCAAAAAGTGCTGTTGCAAGAAAGCATACTGAGTAAATAATCAAAAATAAAGTTCCAAAGCCAATGATGAATGAAGATGTGCGGGAAAATCAAATCCAAATGAATGAAGATGTGCGGGAAAATCAAATCCAAACAAGTGCGCCCACACCGTTAGTGATCCAAGCAGCTTACCTCCTGGTTATTATTCAACAACCCCAAAAATGGGTGCTCTGGCCTTTCATTTGGTGGGGATTTTCCTGGTGAGTCTCAGTAGTTGGTCATGTATGGAAAATATATAATAATAAAGATAATGTGGCGTGATGCTGGTATCACATAAATAAAGGGGGAGCTCTGTATAAGGTGGATGGAAACTCACACAACTTACACGCTGTGTAGAAATGGAGTGCTTGTCTCCACGAGCGCCGAGCTCGTCTCCCTAAATTCTCCTGCACAACTTTTCTTCCCTAGATGTCCGCGGAGCAGATGGCTCATGCGAAGGCAGAGGGGGTGGAGGAAGGAGAAGAAAGGGGGCACATCGCGTGATTCCGTATAAAAACTATTTAATTAAAGCATAAAACAATCTTAAAAGACTCACATGTAGCAGTCTGGTATCGGTTACATATCCTACGAGCGCCGCGCTCGTTTACCGTCCGTCAGGTGCTGCTGCCAGGGCTTAGTGTCCCACACGTGTTCGTCACGTCATGTGACTTCATCCCATCTTTGTGCCCTGCTTATCTCATTTCTACTGCAGTTAATCTTAATGTTTTTCATTCTTCATCTAGAACATAACAAAATGGCAATATCTAATTTGCATACTCTACGCGGAGATCGACGGAAACGCCACCTAGCGGCCAGCGTAAATATGCACCTTAGATCTAGCCCAGCTTTAGGTGTATCTTGTTTTGTGGATACAAAACAAAGATACACCGGAGCAACCTAGCAGTTACGCGGCGTATCAATAGATATCAATAGATACGCCGCATAACTGCTAGGTTGCTCCGGTGTGGATCTGGCCCCTGGACTTTAGCTATGGATGCTGGCAGTTCCAGAACTTGCCTCTAAGACCTGCAAGGCTGCTTATCTCTGCCGCTGTTTTAAAATGATATATAAAAATATTTCTTAGCGGCAACAATTGTCGTTCCTCAATTCCTTTTAATAATCTTGAAACAAGAAGTAATAGGCAAGGGTTCTGATTTGAGTAAAAAAAAAAATCAACTCATTTATGGACAAGATCACTTTAATTTATTTTCACCTAGCATGATGCTTTTAAAGTTTAGCAGGAACTGGCAAGATTTTGATCCATTCCTGGGAATATTGGGGATTTAAAAAAAAAACGCAAGCAAATGTATTTGTTCATTCTACAGCCTTCTCTTACCTCTTGGCAATGGACATGGCAGCACCTTGTTTGCCTATGTCACTTGGGTAAAATTTAGACATGTAAAATTTGTACCTGTAACTTTGTAAAACCGGTAGGGGTGAAATAATTAAAATTTTATATATATATATAAAAAATGTTTTTTCATTTGTCAGAAATCTTATTGAGGCCTGGAATCTACAGAGGCTTCACTCTACCAGACTGAATGTAGAAGAGCTTTCAAAACACATGTATGAAACATGCCGGGAAGTGGGACTCATAGAAGATCTGTTAAAACTAACATTCACGGATTCTGAGCAAGTATGTAATGTCTTCAACCCATAAGTCTCATGCTCATCAATGCCTAAAGTATGAAGTCTTATAGCCAGATTCAGAGAGGTTTACGCTGGTGTATCAGTAGATACACCGTCGTAACTCTGAATCTGCGCCGTCGTAAATTTTAAGTGTATTCTCAAATTGAGATACACTTAAATCTAGCTAAGATAGCGCCGTCGTATCTTAGCTGTCTATTTAGGCCGGCCGCTAGGGGCGTGTACACTGATTTACGCCTAGAATGCGTAAATCAGCGAGATACGCCCTATTCACGAATGTACGCTTGCCCGTCGGAGTAGAGCTATGCCATTTACGTAAGGCGTTTTCAGGCCTAAAGTTAGTCAACCAAAAAGATGGCACAGTCAATGTTAAGTATGGACGTCGGTCTCACGTCAAATTTTTACATCGTTTGCATAAGTCGTCCGTGAATGGGGCTGGGCATAATTTACGTTCACGTCGAAACCAATGAGTCTTTGTGGCGTAATTTGGCGTAACTGGGATACGTCCATAAAAACGTCATTTACGTGGTCATGCTTTATTTGCATAAAACACGCCCACCTCTTCACAATTTGAATTAGGCGCGCTTACGCCGGCACATTTACGCTACACCGCCGTAACTTAGGACGCAAGTGCTTTGTGAATACAGCACTTGCCTCTCTAACTTACGGCGGCGTAACGTATATGAGATACGCTACGCCTACCTAACGTTGGGTGCGTCTTTTTGAATCTAGCTATTGGTCTGAAGAATGTCATTTTACTGCTTTAGCTAATTTACAACATGTCCATTTAAATTTCAGGGATTTTTGCACAGGTTTTTGCAGACAAGTGGAGGTGTGCAAAATCAAGAACTGCTTCTGGTGCATCACTTGCAGAGAGCCAATTACATCCCAGCTCTGCAGCTGAACCAGTCTTTGAAAGGTTGCCAAAAGGTAAGATCACTTGCCCACATTTGGGCATCAAAAGACGAAGGTTTTTGTGCAAAGGATAACGGTTTTCCAATGCAGGACAACTAAATGCTTTTGTGTGATGAGGAAATACACCTTTCTCTTGCCACATTATATATCCTGCTATGAGTAATCTTTTATTTTATACATTTTTATTTTTCTCTGCTTGTGCAGTTTGATTCAGATCAAAAGCTTCGAGAGAGAGCAGTAGACAGGAACGCTATACTTGATCAGTATGGCAAAACACTGCCAGGGGTGCAGCGGACTCTTGCAAATGAAAGAAATAAGCACTCTGCATTATCAACACTTTGGAAGGAAGGTACATTTGATGTCACAATTTACCATTGTTTTTCTCCCCAATTGATGTGGAAATCTTCCCAATGGGAGCACAGATGGCAGCAATAATACCCCCCCACCCCCACTGTTTAAAAAATGTAAAAGTCCCTGGTTATTTTTTTAAGTCCACTTAATACCTTGGTTTTCAAAGTAAGGCCTAGATTCACGTACGGCCGCTCTACGCTGCGCGGGCGTAGCGTATCGTATTTACGCTACGCTGCCGCAACTTAGAGAGGCAAGTGCTGTATTCACAAAGCACTTGCGTCCTAATTTACAGCGGCGTAGCGTAAATGGGCCGGCGTAAGCGAGTGTAATTCAAAGTAGGCTGGTAGGGGGCGTGTTGTATTTAAATGAGGATTAACCCCATGTAGATGCATGGCCGAACAAACGGCGTATGCGCGCCCATGCTCAGTATCACGTCGTATTTACGCCCAAAGATACGTTGGCTCAATGCCTGTGACGTGAACGTAACTTACGCACAGCCCTATTCGCGTACGACTTACGCAAATGACGTAAAGATACGCTTGTTCCAACGTCCATACTTTGCATGGGCTGCGCCACCTAGAGACATGCTTTATCTTTACGCTGGCGTATGTCTTACGTAAACGGCGTAACGAATTGCGACGGGCATACGTATGTACGTTCGTGAATCGGCGTATCTTGCTCATTTACATATTCGACTTGGAAATCAAGGAAGCGCCACCTAGTGGACAGCAGAATTATTGCAACCCAAGATACGACGATGTAGGAGACTTGTGCCGCTCGTATCTTGGCCAAATCTATGCGTAACTGATTCTATGAATCGGGCTCATAGATACGACGGCGGCCATTCGGACTTACGACGGCGTATCTGGAGATACGCCGTCGTAAGTCTTTGTGAATCTGGGCCTAAGTGTATAAGAATGAAGTATTCCAAAAAATATATACCTGAGCTTTCGGTTTGTCTGCAGCAGGCAGAGGAAGATGCATATCGTCCTGAATCCACCCCAGCAGGGATCACTTGCCGTTCCCAACAGTGATTAACACTAAGCTGTAGCAAGGGCTGATGTGTGTTTGATATTTTATGACTACAGCGGAGAACTGCACAGGCTGCTGTTTTTACATAGTCATTTCCAAAGCCAGAATTTTTAGTCCAAAAATTGGATGCTGCTTTTGGATGATGTCTGAAAATAGTTTTCTAATGGAAAGAAATGCAAATACACTTGTGGGGGAGTGATGCGAGATGTATTAAATGTTACACGCAACTTTGCATGCATGAATGTAACATGAAAAATATATATAATAATGGGCCCTGAGTGAAAACAAAAACAAGAAAAACTGGATAGTTATGGGAAGAAAAATGTCATGTACCTACTAATAAAATTTGCTAGGATGGCTAAATGGAACCTGTTTTTGGATTCATTTTTGTTTTCTTTCTCATCCATTGAAGGATACAAGGAGTCTTAAACCTTCTGCTTATACTGCTGTCTACGGGAGTATTGGCTCAGGAAAATACCTCTAGGTATTGCAGGAAAGAAAATCACTTTTTTCCCCCATCAGCTCTGTGTTGATGGGGGGGAGGGGTAATCCCTGTGCCATTGTGCTCAGGCGAGGGTAGCTGTCTCCGCCAGGAGAACACAGTAATTTACTGCTAGTGGCTATAATGGCCACGAGCAATAATCGCATGTAAAGTCCAACAGACTGGTTGATCACTGTGGGTACATTCAGTGTGCCCATACATGTTCGGACCATACATGACTGGCTTAGGACTAGAACACCACCTGCTGGCTTTTTATGAAAATGCTAACTGAAAGACATGTAACATGTACCATTTCTAGCCATGACCATAAAAGAAAATATATGCAATAGATGTATCCTCTAACAGTTCTCTTAATATGAATTTGTCTTTCTTTTGGCTTTTAGTGACAAGGCCCAAGCCTTTATCTACTGTTGTAAATCAAGCTCCATCAGGAAGTGTTATGAGCAAGGCAACTTTTATCAGCAATGTATTGATGAAGATAAAAGAAGTATCTGCCACAGACATTAACTTCTCACCCTACAAAAGGTATTTTCGTTACTGTATGATAAATACACTTTGAAAATAGTTGTGGATACCAGTTCTCCTCTACACGTGTGCAAAATTTGCTGTCTGGGGGACTGAGATCTAATGAATGAATGAATGACTTGTATAGCGCAACACATGCGAACTGAATCTCCTCTGAGATCTAAGATATGCCCTTCTTTTACAAAGAGTTGAATTGTAGGTTGGGGACCAACCATGCGATTACTGAGATGGTAGGGGTAATTTGTGAGGTTCTACAGTTCTTTACTATTACCTTGCAAAGTAACCAAATCCATTTAAAAATTTTCATTTACTTTGCAGCCTAACTACTGAAGAGCAGAATCCAGTAACTGCTTTGCCACATTTAGAAATGACTGATGCATTTATTGGTACACTGATATCCAAATCTAGAAGAGTGTCAAGGTTAGTAACTACACTCCTCTGATGCCAAATGACATTCTTTTATTTTCTTGTCTTTTTCCAGTCTTGCCCATTTTTGTTTTTAATGCCATATTAAATTTTATACGGCTTAGTTTTTCTTGTTTTTT
Organism: Rana temporaria; assembly: GCF_905171775.1. Taxonomy (NCBI): domain Eukaryota; kingdom Metazoa; phylum Chordata; class Amphibia; order Anura; family Ranidae; genus Rana; species Rana temporaria. Next base: position 377,792,208 of record NC_053489.1, read on the forward strand.
GCCTTGATTTTTTTTACAGAAGGCAGTTGCCCTAAATGAATGAAAAAGGAAGAGATACAGCGCAAAAACTATTAGTGATTGATAGAGGTACCTACGTTGTGAACTAAGGTATATGTATAAAAAACACAAGCAATATATATATAGGAATTACATATGATAATGCAAAATTTCCAATGGTGCAAAAAAGCAAAAGTTCATATTAAATGAGAAAAATTATTATAAATAAGTGCAGTCCATACACATATAGTGGTGAATAATATAGAAAATCCAAAGAGTGAAAAAAGTCCAATGAGAATCGCCGATGCAATATTCAAGATGTGACATCCATAATAATCCAAACGATCTTATCCACCAAAATAAAACACCCAAGTGATGAGGTATTGTAGTCTGCTTACCGAAGCTATTGACCACTACAGTGGTCAGTATGGGCCCAGGATATTTTTATAGTCTCCCAACAAGACTGAGGGGTGTCCGGTTCCTAGATCCTAGGTAGTACCTTTACAATGTGTCTCAGAAGGGAGAAAAGAAATGGAATTCCCATAGCGTGATATTGTTTCACCAGCGGTATTTAATAAAAAGTAATGCACTTACATTTTAATTGAGAATGCAAACACATAAAAGTATGGCGTCCGCCTATACGAACAACCGCCTATACGAACGATCTCGGCGTCTTCTCCTCAAATTCTCCCGCTGTCCCTGCTTGCTATGTGAGACGAGATGGCGTCGGGATGCAAGCCACGCGACAGCGGGAGAATTTGAGGAGAAGACGCCGAGATCGTTCGTATAGGCGGTTGTTCGTATAGGCGGACGCCATACTTTTATGTGTTTGCATTCTCAACTTAAATGTAAGTGCATTACTTTTTATTAAATACCGCTGGTGAAACAATATCACGCTATGGGGATTCCATTTCTTTTCTCCCTTCTGAGACACATTGTGAAGGTACTACCTAGGATCTAGGAACCGGACACCCCTCAGTCTTGTTGGGAGACTATAAAAATATCCTGGGCCCATACTGACCACTGTAGTGGTCAATAGCTTCGGTAAGCAGACTACAATACCTCATCACTTGGGTGTTTTATTTTGGTGGATAAGATCGTTTGGATTATTATGGATGTCACATCTTGAATATTGCATCGGCGATTCTCATTGGACTTTTTTCACTCTTTGTATTTTCTATATTATTCACCACTATATGTGTATGGACTGCACTTATTTATAATAATTTTTCTCATTTAATATGAACTTTTGCTTTTTTGCATTATCATATGTAATTCATATATATATATATATATATATATATATATATATATATATATATATATATATATATATATATATATATATATATATATATATATATATATATATATATATATATATATATATATATATATATATATATATATATATATATATATATATATATATATATATATATATATATATATATATATATATATATATATTGTGTTTTTTATACATATACCTTAGTTCACAACGTAGGTACCTCTATCAATCACTAATAGTTTTTGCACTGTACGCCTTTTTCACTTGCTTTCTAATTTGTATCTCCAATTTTTTGGTACTTGGCAGCATTTACACCTTATTGTTTCTGCGCAGTGTTTTTTTCTGTTAGAAATTTATTTATTTGAAAAAGTTTTTCCCAGTTGCCCTAAATGGTTGGATGTCTTTGTTTTTTCCACAGATTACTGGATTCTATTGTCCATCCTGTCTTTACAGAGCTTTCAACTTTAGATGCAGCTTTTGAGGTGGCTAATGAGCGAACTCCTCGTAAATCTTCCATGTTGGTTACTTCTAGTTCTGTCCAATCAAATCTGAGGAAAATGGCACAGTTGAGAAATTTGACCAAAGCATCAGAGTTTAACCTTCTGGAAACGCCTATCGTAGTAAAGGTATTTTAAATGAACTAAGAAAGATGTAGTGTGACATTGATATGATTGTGTAAAATTCTATGTATATGTGTGTGTATCATTTTTTTTTTTTTATTTGATTCAAGCCAGTAATCTCAAACTCTATAATACAGTAATTGAAGGCATAGCTCCTTGGTTACATTTTACTCTTCATATTTCACAGCGGGAAGGTCACTGGTTATTCATAAATTTACTGTAGCAGCCTTTATGCTTTATGCAGTCAGTGGTTTTCTCTTCTTGATGCTGCTTGAACGACTTTCCTTTTGGTATACTGACCACAGGGTGGCTCAATCAGCACCTCTGCCATTGAGAACACCTTGGATTTATTTATTTTTTTATTAATTGTAAGACCAATTTCACACAGGCTTTCCGATCAGGTCCGCCTGTCAGTTTTTCAGACGCACCTGATTGGATGCTCCATTCACTCCTATGGGGCAGAAGCTGTCGGCGGTGAAATGTTTGCTGACAGCCACTGCTATCCAATCCCCCTCTGTGAAATCCAAATGGATGGTCTGTTTTGATCCGGTCCTCCCCATAGAGGAGAGGGGGGACTCTAAAAGGGTCCATCTCTGCACAGGGAGTGGAAATGGACCTGTCATCACCTGCCTGCTCATTGGGGATCAGCCAATCCCTTGCTGAGCCAAGCGGAGTCCAGGATAGAAGCTTTTAGAAGAGCCTAATGCAGCCAATCTCCAGCTAGCACATTTTAAGCAATTGCAGCAAACTTTTTTTTTTTTCCCCCTTTTGGCATAATGGTTTTACATAAATACTGACCATTGTACGCACTCCTGTCAGTGGTTTGTCTTGGCCCTATTACTACTACTTTTGCTGGACAACTTGTTCTGTAGAAAAGCTACATTAAAAAAAGATCGCCAGGTGAAAATCGAGGTAAGAGCCTAAAAAAAATGAATGCAGCTGCCACGTCCAAGTCTTGGTAAACTGTAATCTGTTTGCTTTAGTACCATACCAACCTAAACCAAATAAATATCGAAATTGCTTTATTTCTCTTCCGTTCATGGACGGACAAAGCAGCCTTTGACCTTAGGGTTATATCTGCTTCCTTCCAGGAGAGTTGGGCAGAAAAAAAGTACTTTAAGTGTTAACAACACTTTCCTCAGTACAGCTTCTCCCAGGGGGCGTGGTCCCCCGGGTATAGCCCCTACTCTTCCTCAGCAGCTCCAGTTTCTTTCTGCCTAATGCCAGGAGAGGACATGGCCTTCTAGAGTCCCTGTACTTTGGATTTTTTTTTGCGATTTTTCGGTTTTATTATTTTGGTTCCTGCATTTTTGAATTCTATCAACAGCCGACTGGGTGACAGGCTGGGTCTTGACTCTTGTAGTCCCCCCATGTTCGGCCATCGAGCGTGTGCCAGCCCTCAGCTAAGCTCTGGGTCGTCCATGACAGGCCCCATTGCTCCAGGGGCAGCCGGGGAACTACATGTTCCAGGACACACATATGACCGGTCTCTATGGCCTGGTCACAGTGGGTCTGGCCGACAGCCATGCAGTTTAGCGGACGTTGGTTCGGGATACCTCCAGTGGGTAGTCGCAGGACGGGTAAGTAGTGGCCACTTGCTCTGGTAAGGTGGTTTGGCTGGTGTTTTTTCCTGGGGAGGTCGATTGAGGGTCCGCCCTGCTTTCCTCTTTCCTCTCCCTCCTTCCCCATACTGTGTAGCGGCTGTGAGGGGGGGCCTTCTGTTTTTTTTTTATTACCACCGGGGACCGTGTGTTGCGGGGGGCTGTGTTTTTACTTATGGGGGGTGCTACTGTGTGCTGTTCTGTTTTTGGTGCGTCACTGGGGGTTTTAAACTGCGCAACAGCCGCCATTTTGCCGTGGTTGCGGTTTACATAGCTCGGCGACCATTTTCCTGTAGCCCGCTGGTGCGTTTTACCTCAGACGGCGGCCATCTTAGAATAGTCTTGGCCTCTTGTGACTGTGATAGTGCTGCAAAACGCCACGAATCATCCCTGAGGTGACAGACGCTGCGCAGCAAGCACTTCAGAGCACACCTCAGGTTTTCAGCTCTCTCTGCAACTGGGTGGGGTGGTGAGTCCCTGGGGGGCCTCTGCTTTCTATTTGCAGCCAGGAGGTGACCGGTGGGTTGTTCTGTCTTGCAGTACACAGTGGTGGGGCAACATGGAGCCTGAACCTGGTGCTTCTGCCCCCAACAATGCCTGAATTATTCTTTAATCCCCCTGCCCCTGCTGCATCTGTTGAGGCAATGTCGGCTGTCCTTGAGGCGTTTCTCGCCAGGTTTGAAGCAGCTAGTAGCCAGAAGGGGGGTACAAAGCGCCCCCTCCCTGAACCTGCTTCTGGGGATGTCTCTGACACAGAATCATGTCCTGCAGTTGCTTCTGGCTCTGGTTCAGTCATGTCAGATGATGCGGGCTTAACCCACATGGACTGTGAGGATGACTCTGCTTCAGGGTCAGTAAATGATAAGGAATTTGTTGGAGCTTTCATCTCTGCGGGGCGGGATACTCAGAAACTTGAGGATTTGGCGGAGGCACCGCGTGCTGGTCCCTTTTGGGTTCCGCAAACCGCCAGGCACCACAAAAGGGCAGCACAGTGGTGCAGTGAGTAGCACTTTCGCCTAGCAGCAAAAGGTTCGCTGGTTCGAATCCCAACCACGACACCATCTGCCTGGAGTTTGCATGTTCTCCCTGTGTCTGCGTGGATTTCCTCTGTGTACTCCGGTTTCCTCCCACACTCCAAAGACATGCTGGTAGGTAAATTGGATCTCGTCCAAATTGGCCCAGTATATATGTATATATGTGTGTATGACTGTGAGTCCCTAGCGTGTCATGATCCTACGGGGTAAAAATGACCGCACCAGCCAAGTAGATACTGGCTGGAAAAAGCGCCCAGAGGCGATTCAGTTCACATGCGTTGCGCTATACAAGTCATTCATTCATTCATTCATTCATTCAAAAGTGTTTCCCTGTATTCCATATTTGGAAAAATTGTTATACAAAAAATGGGATACGCCACAAAAAGGTTTTGCTATTCCAAAGAACTTTGCGGTCCGTTATCCCTTGAGGAGGACTTTTTGAAAAAATGGGTCTCTCCTCCATCAGTGGACCCTCCCGTGCCCAGTGCAGCGGGAAAAAGTTTGCAAGGTGCTAAGGCACCCGCTGCAGGGCAGAAGCGCCCCTGGTATCGCAAGCCTGTGGACAAGCCTGCTTCCGCATGAAGGTCTGCCCCCGCCCATGTCTCGGGGCGGCTTCGCAAATTTGCGGCTCGGTGGGAGGTCTCTTCTCTCCGACCGTTGGGTTTGTGAAGTAGTTTCCTTGGGGTAGAGTTTCTCTCTTGTCCACCAAACAGATTTTTTCCTTCCAACCTCCAGCTTCCTCCAGTTCGCCGGCAGGCTCTGTCAGGGGCTGTCCAGGATTTACTGGACAGGAGTGATTGTACCAGTCCCCTCGTTGGAACAATTTCAGGGGGTTTTACTCCAATCTGTTCGTGGTCCCCAAGAAGGAAGGGGTCCGTCCAATCCTGGACCTCAAGGCCCTCAATTGTTTTGTCAAGGTGCAAAAGTTCAGGATGGAGTCGATTCGCTCGGTAATAGAAACACTCCATCAGGGGGACTTCATGGCATCCTTGGATACCATGGACACATACTTACATGTTCCCATATGCTCAAAGCATCAGAGATTTCTGCGCTTTGCGATCGGGGAGGACCACTTTCAATTTGTGGCCCTCCCGTTCGGCCTGGCCTCAGCACCGTGGGTTTTCACCAAGGTGCTCGCCCCGATACTGGCCCTGCTGAGACAGCGAGGGATCGCTATCATGGGATATCTGGACGACCTTCTCCTGAGACCTTCCTCAGGCTCAGAGTTAGAAGAGGACGTGTCTATCACGTGTCATACTCTCCAAGAGTTCGGCTGGCTTCTAAATATCCAGAAGTCGGCGTTGGTTCCGTCTCTGCGTCTGGAATACCTAGGACTAGTCCTGGATTCCGCGGAGGCGAAAGTTTTTCTCCCAACAGAGAAACTCCAGACGCTGCAATCTGCGGTGCAGCAGTTGCTGACCCAGAAGTGGTTGTCTCTTCGATTCTGCATGAGGGTTTTGAGTCTGATGGTGGCCTCTTTCGAGGCGGTTCCTTATGTCCAATTCCACACCAGGAAACTACAAAAGGAAATTCTGTCACGTTGGGACAAGCTCCCGTCTTCTCTGGATTGCCAGATTCAGTTGAGTCAACTGGTCAAGTCCTCTCTGGTGTGGTGGCTGACATCTCCGGTGCTTCGGACCGGAAAATCGTTTCTGCCATGCCAATGGACAGTGGTCACGATGGATGCCAGCCTCTCCGGCCGGGGGGGGCGTTTGGGGCACCCAGTCAGCCCAGGGGCGCTGGACTCAGGAGGAGTCCTTCCTCCCAATCAATGTACTGGAGCTTCGAGCAATCAAGCTGTGCCTTGCCAGGTGGTCCCTGGAGCTGCAGGGCTGACCGGTCAGGATCCAGTCTGACAACGCCACGGCCGTGGCGTACGTCAATCATCAGGGAGGCACACGGAGCTCAGCTGCAGCGATGGAAGTCGCGCACATCCTTCGGTGGGCCGAAAGGTCCATTCCGGCTCTATCGGCCGTGTACATTCCGAGTGTTCAGAATTGGCACGCCGACTACCTAAGTCGCCAAACACTGGACCAGGGAGAATGGTCACTTCACCCGGAGGTGTTTCGAAGTCTGTGCCAAAAATGGGGCACTCCGGACGTGGACCTTCTAGCGTCCCGTCTCAATCGGAAGGTGCCATGATTCGTGGCCAGGTCAAAGGACCCGTGGGCGGACCCGTCTGATGCGTTGGTGGCACCTTGGGGTCACTATCGCCTACTTTACGCCTTCCCTCCTCTGAAGCTTCTTCCTCGCCTGCTGCGCAGAGTGGAAGTCTAGGGGATTCCAACGATCCTGATCGCTCCAGACTGGCCGCGCCATTCCTGGTACGCGGACCTGGTGCGTCTGGTGGCAATTGTCCCATGGCGTCTACCCCTGAGAGAAGATCTTCTGTCGCAGGGTCCGATCTTCCACCCTGCTTTACAGTCGCTGGCTTTAACGGCTTGGTTGTTGAGAGCCAGGTACTGAAGGACCGGTGCCTATCGGGCTCGGTGGTCTCTACCCCTCTGGTGCGCCATCCACTACCCCATGGGACTTGAATTTAGTCCTTTTCGGTGCTTCAGGATGCTCCCTTGGAGGACATTCGAGAGATCCCTTTGACTCTCACAAAAGGTGTTTTTTCTGGTAGCAATTACATCGATCAGACGGGTGTCTGAACTGGCGGCCTTGTCCTGCAAGGCTCCCTACTTAGTTATCCATAAGGATAAGGTGGTGCTGCGACCTCAGCCGTCTTTTCTCCCGAAGGTGGTTTCGGCTTTTCACATTAATGAGGACATCCTTGTGTCCTCGGCCGAAAAACCCGAAGGAGGCCACTTTACAATCCCTGGATGTGGTTAGGGCCCTACGAGTGTACTTATCGGCTACGGCTCCGTTCCGGAAGTCGGACTCACTGTTGGTGTCGGTGGCTGGTCCTAAGAAAGGTCTGGCCGTATCGTCGGCCACCATTTCTAGGTGGATTAGACAGGTTGTACTCCAGGCCTATGCCCTAAAGGGGGCGTGCGCCTCACCTTTCAGGTTACGGCACATTCGATCAGTGCCTCTTGGGCTTTCCGGGAACAAGCCTCTGTGTTACAGGTGTGTAAGGCAGTGACCTGGTCGTCGATCCACACTTTTTCAAAGTTTTACAAGGTTGATGTGAGTGCATCTTCTGATGCCTCCTTCGGCCGCAAGGTGTTACAGGCGGCAGTTTAAGGTTGGAGTTCCTCCGTTGAGTAACTCCGGTTTTGTTTGGGGTGTAGCTTGGTTTGCTGTTTTCCCACCCCTCAAATTTTTTACACTGTTTGGGGACGTCCCTAAAGTCAAAGGCTGCTGTGTCCGTCCATGAACGGAAGAGAAAATAGGATTTTTGTACTCACCGTAAAATCCATTTCTCTGAGTTCATGGACGGACACAGCACCCACCCCTCCTTTGTTTGTACTGCTTGTTACGAACTGGAGCCACTGAGGCAGAGTGGGGGTTATACGTGGGGGACCACGCCCCCTGGGAGAAGCTGTACTGAGGAAAGTGTTAACACTTAAAGTGCTTTTTTTTCTGCCTAACTCTCCTGGAAGGAAGCGGATATAACCCTAAGGTCAAAGGCTGCTGTGTCCGTCCATGAACTCAGGGAAATCTATTTTACGGTGAGTACAAAATCCTATTTTTTTTTTTTTTCATTCCCAACGTGCATACTTTTTCATTCCCATACTACTTCCATTGTAATTGGGGTGGATTCAGTAAGCAATTGCCGGCGTAACGACTTTTCTGTATTCAGAAAGCTTGTTACGCCGACTGCAGCCTAAGATATGACTGGCATAAGGCTCTTATGCCGTCGTATCCTAGGCTGCATTCTTACGATGGCCGCTAGGTGGCGTTCCCGTAGTGGTCAGCGTAGAGTATGCAAATTGTATACTAACGCCGATTCACAACCGTACGCGCGCACTACGTATGCATTTTACGTAGTTTGCGTTCGTCGGGTTCCGCATAAGGCTGCTCATGCTATTAGCAGGGGCAGCCAATGCTAAGTATACCCGTCGTTCCCACGTCGCGATGTTTGAAAATTACGTTGTTTGCGTAAGTGAATCGTGAATGGCGCTGGACGCCATTTACGTTCACGTTGAAGCAAATGACGTCCTTGCGACGTCATTTGCCACAATGCACGTCGGGAAAGTTTCCCGACGGAGCATGCGCACTACGTTCGGCGCGGGAACGCGCCTAATTTAAATGATCCACGCCCCCTACAGGATCATTTAAATTACGCGCCCTTACGCCGGGCAGTTTTAAGGAGCACCCGCGCAAATTACGTAGCTACTGCTTCATGTGAACCTCCGCTTTTCGGAACCCTCCCCCCTGAAAGGTGTCAAATGTGACACCAGAGGGGGGGAGGGTTCCGAAAAGCGGAGGTTCACAAAAACACGTATTTGCACCACTTCCTGGTATAGACTCCTGCGGGAGTCCGGCCCCTCTGCGTTACCCGCAGCGCTTCACTTCCTGATTCCCTCACAGAGGATGGCGGTGGGGGAAGCCTTCGGCTGCCAATGTCGTGGGCAACCTTGACAGGTAAGATAGAAAAGATTGGCTCATGTGTAGAGGCATGACGTTGCCATCATCCCTTGGTCAATAAAAAATTGAATACCTCTAAGAAGGTGGGATTTTCAGGGCAACCACAATTATGAATGACAACTAAGGTCATAAAAAATACTGATTTTATTACAAAAATTGGTAAACATACTAAATATCACAATAACATATCAAAATGAAACAACCATCTGTGCCCTTAGCTATGCCCTGGGGCATACGATGATCTACAGTACTTTTTCTAGAATGATATTTTTACAGTGTATTTTGATATGTTATTGTGATATTTAGTATGTTTACCAATTTTTGTAATAAAATCAGTATTTTTTATGACCTTAGTTGTCATTCATAATTGTGGTTGCCCTGAAAATCCCACCTTCTTATAGGTATTCTACCTTGACAGGTAAGTGTTCATGTTTTAAAAGCCAGCAGCTGCTGTATTTGTAGCTGATGGCTTTTAAAAACAAATTTGCAGGTGAACCCCCGCTTTAAAGGGGTTGTAAAGCCTTACCGTTTTTCACCGTAATGCTTTCTATGCATTACGGTGAAAAACCTTCTATAGTGCTCTAGCCCCCCATTTTACTTACTTGAGCCTCATCCTCTGGACAGGAACAAGCACACCAGCTCTGGCTGCTCTCGTGTCCTGATTGGATTGATAGCAGCGCAGTCATTGGCTCCTGCTGCGGTCAATCCAATCGAGGCTGCTGTGTCCTGCATTCTGTGTGAATGGACACAGATTCAGGACTCGGGAGCACGTCCGCATGGGTGTCTACCTTGGGAGAGCCTTCTCCAATGTGGACACTTAATGCAGGGAGGAGCTGCCAGCGTTTACAACCTTTAATTGAGAGATAGAGAGAGAGATATAGAATAGAATATAATATAAATATAGATAATCACTGAAAATTTTTTTTTTGTTTGTTTGTTTTTAGAGGGCAACAGTTTTAGCTGCAAGCTCAGTTTCTTCTGTATTTACAATGCATACGCCTCAGTCCATTTTGAGGTCCAGTGCTCGAACTACCCCTCTGGCTTCTCCTTCAGCTTCTCCTGGAAGATCGGTTACGCCTCCTTTACGACCTAGAGAGGCTAAAATCTCTTTCATGGAACAGATCAGTAACAAATATATCAAAGGGGTAAGCTTTTAGATATATCTTGTCCTGGAATTTGTAACTTGAATATAGGAAGTTATGATATGTAGAGGGCTGAAAGTACTTTTTTAACCACTTGAGACAAAAGACGTCAACAGCGCGGCTCTCAGGTGCCAACTGGACGTCTTTGGACGTCATTTAAAGTGCATTACCTGCATGCGCCTCTGGGGGCGCGCAGCGGGTAAACACTGTCCCGGCGCATCGCTGGGAAGCCGATGCGTGTGCCTGGCGGCCGCGATGTCCGCCGGGTACCCGCGATCGTCGGGAACACAGCAGGGACGTGGAGCTCTGTGTGTAAACACAGAGCTCCACGTGCTGTCAGAGGAGACCGATCTGTGTCCCTTGTACATAGGGACACAGCATCGGTCACCTCCCCCAGTCACCCCCCTCCCCCCACACAGTTGGAACACACCCAGGATACACATTTAACCCCTTCCTCACCCCCTAGTGTTAACCCCTTCACTGCCAGTCACATTTATACAGTAATTAGTGCAATTTTATAGCACTGATCGCTGTATAAATGTGAATGGTCCCAAATTTGTGTCAAGTGTCCGATATGTCCACTGCAATATCGCAGTCCCAATAAAAAAATCGCAGATCGCCGCCATTACTAGTAAAAATAATAATAAAAAAAAATCATAATTCTGTCCCATATTTTGTAGGCGCTATAACTTTTGCGCAAACTAGTCGGTTATTGCGATTTTAATTTTTTTACAAAAATACGTCGAAAAATACGTATCGGCCTTAACTGAGAAAAAAAATAGTTAAAAAAAAAAAAATAATTGGGATATTTATTATAGCAACAAGTAAAAAATATATATATTTTTAAAAATTGTCCCTCTTTTTTTGTTTATAGCGCAAAAAATAAAAACCGCAGAGGTGATCAAATACCACCAAAATAAAGCTCTATTTGTGGGGAAAAAAGGACGTTAATTTTGTTTGGGAGCCACGTCGCACGACCGCGCAAATGTCAGTTAAAGCGACGCAGTGCCGGAAGCTGAAATTTCGCCTGGGCACGAAGGGGGGTTTATGTGCCCAGTAAGCAAGTGGTTAAAAATACTCTTGTTAAGATTCTTGGGGGCTACTATTGAGTTCTTAAGAGTTGGTAGTTCACCAGCTGTCATTGTAAACCTTTTGGCTTTAGTGATTTTTTATTTTTTTTTAAGGGGAATCCCCACACCATTTTTTAACTGCGTAGGGTCTCAGGCGAGCGCCCCCAGATCCTGGTCTTCCCCCTTCCATGTGAATGAGTATGGGTTACATGGTATCCCTTCTCATTTACCAAAAAAGTGCTTACAAAAAGGCACAAAGTCCCCAGGTGTAGAGCCATCGTAAAAAAAAAAAAAAAGTCTGCTTTTGGCTGACAGTATCACCACTAAATAAACTCTGGGGCGTGCAGGGTCAATGTCACAAGGGGCGAGTCTGAGTGGTGATGTCACCAGAGGGCCCCACTCTATTTACCAGTGGCGCTGTCAAATTGCTCAGTCAGCACTGAGTGTGGTCCTCCCTTCTCTTGCTCTCCCATATTTCCTTGGTCTTCTGTCACCAGGCATATCTCCCTGTGCCAATTTACCACCTAGTCTGGTCTTTTTCCTATCAGGTGGGCATTTGTCGTTAGTTTCAGGCGTTGGTCCTTTGAGCTGCACACACTCCCTAGTTCCTGTTTGGCACAATGGATTTTTTCATTTTCCCACCCTTCAGTTGGGCATTCTTTGGACATACAATTTTTTTTTTTTGCTGGGGTCCAGTCCTCCTGTAAGTGGCAGTATAAACGGGTAGGACATTTTTTTTTTCTTGGCTGTTTTTTTCTTTGCTTTTGGGCTTTTGCCATGCTTGCATTTTGGGGAATTGTGCTACTAGTTACTCATGAGCTTCTACTCTTGTGAAGAGAATTAAGCTTTCAAAAGACAATGTATACCCTTCCACTTGGTGCCCATTCTCTAATGGTCTAGGTCCAATACCCCATTAACTGTTCGAGAAAACTTGGACAAGCACTAATAGTTTCTTTTTTGTCTTGTTACTGCAGGTTTTAACACCGGACAGGGATTTGCCAGCATCATCCCCACTAATAAGATCTGCTCAGGATACCATTTGTCAAGAAAGGATGACATTGTCTATAAGCAACACCTCTACTAAAGACCTTGATGAGATTGAGTCTTCATCTGGTATTCAGGATGGGAGTCCCAGTAGGGATTCAAGTTATGTATCTGCAAGGTCGGATCAGACAACACAGGAGTATCATGATGCTCTAACACCAGAAGATATGGAAGATGATGCAGTTGCTGTAACAGGTAAATCGGAGCTCATCATTAAAGACTCTTGCCTTCTGAAGTGAGCAGCTTAACAGCAGCAGAAATCCATGTTTCAGATGTTCAAGATTTGCAAGATAAAGGTGTGTTTGCGTGTGTGTAAATGTGGGTAATTGTTTTCAGTCCTGTATATTTTGTCTTCGTCTGCACTCAATTACAAATTGGATTGGCCCTTTCATTGCTTCTTTTAGATGGTAACATGAGAGGGAAGACAGCATTATTCTCATATTCCTGCAGCTTTATAACATTTTATCTTTTCTGGCAATGCCTGGGGCTGTTTAGACTGCCTCAAAGTACAAACATGGCTTTTATAAATGTAGAGTTTTAAATAGAAGGTAGTAACATGAAAATTTCCTTTCCTCTTTAACCACTTCAGCCCTGGAAGGATTTGCCCCATTGACAGGTCGTGCGACTCTGTACCCAAACAAACCCCCCCCCCCCCCCCCAAATAGAGCTTTCTTTCGGTGGTATTTGATCACCTTTTTATTTTTTATTTTTTTTCTCCTATAAACAAAAACAATTTGTTTACTTTCTGCTAGAATACATATCCAAAAATAGTATTCGTATATGTGTGTGTGTGTGTGTGTGTGTGTATATATATATAGTCAGCTGGTGAATAGGTAGAAGGTACAAAGGCTCCCTGGGGGTGAGCAGGCACAGATGCCAAGTCCATAATATAAGTGACAAACAGTGGGGTGTTTATTGGTGCTATATACAAAGTCTTTTTACAGGTGCTGTGCAGTGTGCAGAAAAAACAAAAGTAATTAAACACAAGCCTAGCCGTGTCCCGGCTCTAACTATACAATATACACACCCTCACTACCAGGCTGAACAAGCCTACAGCTTGTCAGCCTCCACATAGATTGCTTAACAGTTTTTGTTTAACCAACCTCTTTGCTCTCACAGACCAACACTATCTGTGTTTCCCAGGGCAGAGCGAAGTCTGTCTGCACAGGTGAGCTTAAATTGGCCTGGAGGATATATCTATATCTCAGGGCCGGCCCAAGAACTGATCTCCTGCTCTCCAGGATTGAGTCTGAAAGAGTGACTCCTCCCCAGGGCTAGAACTGAGCTCCAGTAGTAATCGCCATGCGATCCTAGCAGTAGGATGTACGGCTCCTGGAGCCAGACAGGCAGGGCTTCCACCCCCTGCTCCAGCCTCTCCCCCCCCCCCCCGTCACACTGTCTGCTCTCCCCGGCCTCTGCTTGTCGGCTCCCTCTGCAGAATCACCACTTGGCCTCCCCCGGCTCAGCCTGACATCACCTGGCTTTCTCCTTCTTCCCTTCTCTAGGGAAGAAGGGCCATCCACCAGCACCGTTGCTGGCCATCCTTTTCAGGATAAGCCGCCGCAAATAATCTCAACCATCACGGCTCTCCCCTTCTCCTTACCCCCACATTACCATCCCCATTCCAGACATCCCCCCACCACCTCCACCTCCCCGCCTCAATCGCCTGCCTTTTTATGGTGTTTCCCCAGACATCCGCGCCGGCCTGTTGAGAGCCGCGGCAGCCGCGATCTAGGAAAGACCGCGGCTTCACCCGCTGCCTAGCGGCACGCCGCTTCCCTCCCCCGGGAATTACCTCCAAACTGCCAGAACCCCCCCCCCCCCAATACCCTAGAAGGATACCTGGCTCTCCCAGTCACCCATCCAGCCTTCCCTGGCAACTCCGATCCCAACAGACAGTCCCCAGCCTGGATCCTGCTGCCTGATCAGCAGCCATCTTGCTACACCCAGAAACAAGGGCACCCCTCTTCCCCACTCCCCCACTTCTTAATCACAATTAAAACTTGATCCAGGGCTTTGCCCCGATCGCCTCTCAAGGGGTCAGGAAGGATTTTTTTTTCCCTGCCGTAGCATATTGGCAGAGCTCGGCCAGGGTTTTTTTTTTTTTTTTTTTTGCCTTCCTCTGGACCAAGCCAGGAGAGAAGATTAGACTAATCTTCCCTCCATCACCCTTAAAAAAAACCTCCCCCCCCCCTGGTGTTTGGCGACCATGGTTAATCTGCAATATTCTGCAGAAACCATTTGGGGCCTGAGGCGTTTTGCCGCAATACTACCAGCCATCACCAAAAAAGCCCTAAGAACTGAACGATTATTGAGAATCGATCAACGATCGACTGTCAAATTTCAGCCATTTACCCCAGCCGAAGCACATACTATGTGCTTGATCAACACAAGATCGGCAGTAAAACACTGACTAGAAATCCACGATTTAATTCGACAATATGATTTAAACTGCCTATTTATTACAGAGAGCTGGCTCACAGCCGACTAACACCATACTGGGAGAACTGGTGGCAGAAAACTATCATATTATAACCGAAAACAGAATAGGACAAAGAGGAGGAGGCCTGGCGGTGATCCACAAGAATCACCTTGCGATCACTAAACCAGCCCTTCAAAACCCCCTTCATGGAAACCCTTACTCTGCAACTGCAAACAAATTCCCAGGCGACCGTACGGATTCTACTCTGCTATAGACCACCCGGTCCAAAATCTCAGCTTACATCATCATTGACGGAGTTTATCTCCACTTACACCCTTAACAGAAAACACCTTTTGCTGCTCGGGGATTTCAACCTTTGGGCCAACTCCTCTCAAGACCCTGTCGCCAATGCCTGTATTGACCACCTGGAAGGATTAGGGCTACAGCAATTAGTATGTGGGCCCACACATACTTCAGGTCACAAGCTTGATCTTATTTTCAGACAAGATCTGGAAATAAACATTTTGGAAAATGAACCGTTGCCATGGGCAGACCACCATGCAATTAAATTCATAATCTCCAAAATCCCCCCCTTAACATAAACATCAAAACCAGTGACAACACACTGGACTAGATGCCAGAAGAAGCTCCATTCGAAACTCTTCAAAACCACACTAAGGGAAAAAATAAATACAATTCAACCTCATCAAACGGCCTTAGAAACACTGGATGCCATAAACATAGCTCTATTGCAGTCAGCCGACTTAATAGCGCCGAAACGTAAAACCTGCATCCGGAAAAACACTTCCAGCTGGTTTAACAACCAGCTGTCGTTACTGAAGCAAGAGCGCAGAAGGGCGGAAGCCGCCTGGAAAAGAAGCTCTTCAGAAGAAAACCTCACCATCTACAAAGCAATAACAAGAAAATACCACAAAGAAATCTTCATAGCCAAGAAAAACTATTTTTCCAAGGCTATCAACCGCGCCCTAAACCGCCCCCGCGAACTCTTCAAGATGGTCACTCAGACCATGAATCCCGTCTGTCTTGAACCCCCCAATTCAGATACCCAGGAGTTTTGCAATGAATTGTCGGATTACTTCATTAATGAAATTGAGGGAATCCGGGAAAGCATTCAGCAGAACAATAGCCCCCGAAACACCCCCCGCAATTATTCACTCAATACCCACAGAAATTCACCACAACTAGGAAAATTAACTCTAGAACCGATCTCCATCGAGGCCACTAAAAATATCATCGGTTCTCTGCGAAACAGCACAGCGCCAAATGATATCATCCCCACCAAACTGCTGAAGGAATGCGCCGACATCATGGCACCTCCTATCACGCAGCTTATAAACCAGTCTTTCAAGGAAGGCATAGTGCCCTCCGAGTTGAAAGAAGGCATAATCCAACCCATCTTGAAGAAACCCACCCTAGACCCCAAAGACCCACTTCACCGGCGTCCCATAACAAGCCTAAACGTTCTCTCCAAGGTAATGGAAAAAGTAGTGGTACAACAGCTGCAACAGCATCTAGATACCCATAATCTACTTGATCCATTGCAATCGGGTTTCCGTCCCGGATACGGGACGGAAACAGCATTGCTCAAAATATGGGACGATGCTCTCGAGGCCGCAGACAAAGGAGAATCTTGTCTCCTGGTTCTGTTGCACCTAAGCGCAGCCTTCGACATGGTAGACCACAAACTGTTACTAACTCGGCTAGCGGAAGTAGCCAGAGTCGCAGAAGGTGATTTATCTTGGTTCTCCTCTTTTTTGGAAAACCGATCACAAATAGTGAAATTGGGACCGTTCACTTCTGAGAAACGCACGGTATCGGACGGAGTTCCTCAAGGATCGCTCTGTCGCCAGTGCTGTTTAACATCTATCTCCGTCCTCTTTTTTAAATCATTAGTAGCCAAAAACTACTTTATCACTCATATGCAGACGACACGCAATTGTATTTCCGCATTTGCAAAAAAAAGGATCACCATCTCAATCTAGAGACATGCCTCTCTTTGATAGAGGACTGGATGACGAAGAGTTATCTTAAACTCAACGGAGCGAAAACAGAACTTCTCCTGTTTCACGCCAAGCGTATGAATCAACCTGCAACAACTTGGACCCCCCGCCCATTCTGGGCAAAATCATCTACCCTAGCACCAAAGTCAAAAGTCTCGGGGTCATCTTTGACTCCTACATGACAATGGACGCACAAATAGGGTCAGTAGTCAGCGGATCTCACCATCTGTTGCGCCTACTACGTAAACTCACTCCTTTCATTCCGAAAGAAGACATAGCAGTCGTGGTGGGAGCAATTGTAAACTCCAGATTGGATTATGCAAACGCCCTTTAACTCGGACTCCCCAAGTACCAAATCGCTCGTCTGCAAGTCGTTCAAAATACGGCCGCCAGACTAGTAACTGGGAAAAAAACATGAGAATCAATCTCGCCTTCACTGAGATCCCTCCACTGGTTGCCAGTAAAGGACAGAATTGTTTTTAAAGCACTCTGTCTAACGCATAGATGTATCCATGGGAATGCTCCCCATTATCTGTGCGAAAAAATAAATGCTCACAACTCCAATCGCTTTCTGCGATCCACCAATCAAAATCTGCTCCAAATACCGAAAGCCAATTACAAGTCCAAGGGAGAAAGAAGATTCGCGGTCCAAGGGCCTAGACTATGGAACGCTTTACCAACCAGCATTCGGTTGGAGGAAAACCACTTAGCATTCAGGAGCAAGATCAAGACGCATCTCTTTTGATATCAAAGGAGAAAGGAACAACAAGCGCCCAGAGGCGATTTAGTTCGCATGTGCCGCGCTATATAAGTTTTTTCATTCATTCAAGACATTGTACTGCCTGGGCCCAGGATTGAAGTGCTGCCACCCCCTCCAAAAATAAATAATAGTCTTGCCCACCAAAAGGCCCCCACATTAATTACCTAAGGGCCTGGTATGCTCCTGGGGGGGGAACCCATGCCGGTTTTGAATTTACAAATCGCCGTGGGGTTCTCCCTCGGGAATGCATACCAAATGCCGTCGCTTGAATGGGCCTTTACAAGGTGAGACTAACTTTCCACATTGTAAAACCAGCCCTAGTTTTGCGCAAGCAAATCAGAACTTACGCAGAAATCACAAGGATGAAAAGCGTTGTGGATCTGCTTAAGTCCTCATTTGCATACTCAAAGCTGCATTTCAATGAGAAATGCCCCCAGTGGCGGATGCGGTACTGCATCCTAAGATCTGACCGTGTAAGTGTCTTACACATGTCAGATTTTCTGCCTAACTTTGGAAAAAGCCTTTTGAGGATCGTTTCCAAAGTTAGGCACAGACTGAACAGCAGTTCCGCCTGCGTATCTCTTTTGGGAATCAGGCCCCTAGTGTCATGTTAAGATGTCATTTATTTTATACCGTTACCAATTTGAGCTGAAATTCTACTACAGTGAACAGTTTAGGTGAACTATGTAGGCAATGCAATTGACTTGTTTCATCATTTTCAATTTCCTCCAGCTACCTATACAAGGCTTCCCATTCTCCCTCTGCTCTGTTCAATAGAATGAGCCAGTAGAAAAAACCCTGTGTAAGCTCCCAAGTTTTTGTGGTTGGAGCTTATACAGCACTAAACTCTCCCTTTTTATAGCTATAGTACCAGGCATTTGGTCCTTTGAAAACCAGCATGGCAACCTTCAAGGAGCGGGAGTTTCACATGCTCTCCAATACCTGGAAATACAGTTTATTTGTGGCAGATGACTGTGTTTTCCTGTATGAGTAAAGCACATGTTTACTTTTAGGGGCACATTTCTCTTAAAAGACAAAAAATCTTATCTGGAAGCACAAGTAGAGCAGTGAGCATGTATTCCGCTGTAGTGGTATTGGCTTGATTCAGTCACCTTGCTGTGCATGGAAGGGTGGCATGCTTGTTTCACCATTCTATGTCTTAGAATTTATTTTGTGGTAACTAGTATTCTCTTTTGTAGCTACTTGTAATTCTGCAAATTTTCCTCAAAATAGCTATGCCATACTTTTTTTTTCCCCATGCATCCCAACTGTTTCCATATGTTTGGGAAATAATTACTTTGTATAGAATGTAATTGTCCCCACACTGAAAGCGACCCGGGTGTCGGCAGTAAAATGCCTTCATTTTTGCAGCGCTTTTCGTCCGCTAGCGGGGCACATTTAACTCCCGCTAGCGGCCAAAAAAGGGTTAAAAGAGCCCACAAAGCGCAAAATCGCCTGAAAAACGCCTCCCAGTGTGAAAAGGGTTTTAATTAAAGTTATTCTATTTTAATTTGGCAAAGCTTTCCGTGAGTTTTAGCCTGGGTTTTTTTTTTTTTTTTTCATGTCAGTTGTTATAATACAGATGTATTCCTTTTTGTAGCTGTTGTTAGTATTCATGACAGTGAAGACATTGCAAGTGAACATTCAGAACATCTAAATCAAGAACATGAGGTGGTGGAGCTCAATGGAGAAGTTGAATTACAAGTCGTAGAAAACAAAAGTCTAGTGATTGAGAAATACCCTGTGGCTAGATCCCCAATTCATCGCAGCTTGGAAGAGAAGGTACTTTTTAATGTAAATGTTTACATTCCGCATTCAGGTTTATGTTTCAGCGTGTGTTTTTTATAGCTTTTATGTAAATCTTGACTGTATGCATTTTTATGGCGATAAACATGACAAGAAAATAGACCAGTGCTCCTGCTACCAAGTGCTCTTTAGCACACTACAACACAATGCACTTCCTGACATCGGTGTATTCTGCATACCCTGAACATCATGCATTTCACACTGAGGCGCTATAACGCTAAAAATGGCGCCTGCAAAGTGCCCTGAAAGAGCCGCTCCTCACACTCCATTGTGGAAAGCATTGAGTCCACCAAACAGATTCTTTCCTTCCTACCTCCAGCTTCCTCGAACGCTGGCGGGGGCTGTCCAGGATCTTCTGGTCAAAGGAATGATTGTGCCAGTTCCCTCACAGGAACGGTTTCAGGGGTTTTACTCCAATCTGTTTGTGGTCCCCAAGAAGAAAGGGGTCCGTCCAATCCTGGACCTCAAGGCCCTCAATTGTTTTGTCAAGGTACAAAAATTCAGGATGGAGTCGATTCGCTCGGTGATAGCGGCACTCCATCAGGGGGACTTCATGGAGTCCTTGGTTATCATGGACGCATACCTGCATGTTCCCATTTGCACAAAGCACCAGAGATTCTGCGCTTTGCGGTCAGGGAGGACCACTTTCAATTTGTGGCCCTCCCGTTCGGCCTGGCATCGGCACCACGGGTTTTTTGCCAAGGTGCTCACCCCGATACTGGCCCTGCTCAGGCAGCGAGGAATCGCTATTGTGGGATATCTGGACGACCTTCTCCTGAGAGCTTCTCAGGCTCAGGGTTAGAGGAGGACGTGTCTATCACGTGTCAGACTCTCCAAGAGTTCGGCTGGCTTCTGAATCTCCAGAAGTCAGTGTTGGTTCCGTCCCAGAGACTGGAATACCTGGGGACTAATCCTGGATTGTGCGGAAGCGCGGGTTTTCTTCCCGACGGAGAAACTGAAGTCCCTGCGATCTGCTGTGCAGCAGTTGTCGGCCCAGAAGTGGTCGTCTCTTCGATTCTGCATGAGAGTTCTGGGTCTGATGGTGGCCTCTTTCGAGGCGGTCCCCACACCAGGGGAGGGAAATACTGTCTCGTTGGGACAAGCTCCCGTCATCTCTGGATTCCCAGATTCGGTTGACCCATCTGGTCAAGTCTTCCCTGGTGTGGTGGCTGACATCTCCGGCGCTTCGGACCGGGAAGTCATTTCTACCGTGCCGCTGGACAGTGGTCACAACGGATGCCAGGCTCTCCGGTTGGGGGGGCGTTTGGGGCACCCAGTCAGCCCAGGGCCTGCCGATCAATATTCTGGAGCTCCGAGTGATCAAGCTGTGCCTTGCCAGGTGGTCCCTGGATCTGCAGGGCCGACCGGTCAGGATCCAGTCCGACAACGCCACGGCCGTGGCGTACGTCAACCATCACGGGGGCACACGGAGTTCAGCTGCGGCGACGGAGGTCGTGCACATCCTTCGGTGGGCCGAAAGGTCTGTTCCGGTTCTGTCGGCCGTGTACATTCTGGGGGTTTCAGAATTTGCAGGTCGACTACCTGAGTCGCCAAGAGATGGACCAAGGAGAATGGTCACTTCACCCGGGGGTGTTTCACAGCCTGTGCCAAAAGTGGGGCATTCCAGACGTGGACCTTCTAGCGTCCCGTCTCTATCGGAAGGTGCCACGGTTCGTGGCCAGGTCGAAGGACCCGTGGGCAGACATGTCAGACACGTTGGTGGCGCCTTGGGGTCACTATCGCCTAATTCACGCCTTCCCTCCTCTGAAGCTTCTTCCTTGCCTGCTGCGCAGAGTGGAAGCCGTAGGGATTCCGACAATCCTGTTCACTCCAGGCTGGCCGCACCGCTCCTGAGAAGATCTTCTGTCACAGGGTCCGATCTTCCATCCTATTTTACAGTCGCTGGCTTTAACGGCGTGGCTGTTGTGAGCCAGGTGTTGTAGGACCCGGGCCTGTCAGGCTTGGTGGTTTCTACCATGCTGTGTGCACGGAAGTCTACTTCACGTAGGATTTACCATCGTATGTGGAAGACCTGCGTCTCTATGTGTGAAGAGATTAAGTGGCACCCCCGTACGTACGGGGTGTCCCGGATTCGGCTGTTTTTACAGCAGTGAGTGGATCAGGCTCTTTCCTTGAGTGCGGTTATGAGTCAGATTTCAGCTCTGGCTGTTTACTTTCAGCGACCATTGCCAGCACACCCCTTGGTGTGCTCGTTGGTGAAGGGGGTCCGGCATGTGGCCCCTCCTGTGCACCCTCCACTGCTCCCATGGGACTTGGATTTGGTCCTCTCTGTGCTTCAAGATGCTCCCTTTTGTGGACGTTCGGAAGATTCCCTTGTTGACTGTCACAAAAGGTGTTTTTTTCTGGTTGCTATTACATAGATCAGACGGGTGTCTGAACTGGCAGCCTTGTCCCGCAAGGCTCCCTATTTAGTCATCCATGAGGATGAGGTGGTGCTGCGACCGCAGCCTTCTTTTCTCCCAAAGGTCGTTTGGGTCTTTCACATTAATGTGGACATTGTTCTTCCATCCTTATGTCCTCAGCTGAAGAACCCGAAGGAGACTACTTTACATTCCCTGGATGTGGTTCGGGCTCTTCGTGTGTGTTTATCTGCTACGCCTCCGTTCCGGAGGTCGGACTCACTGTTTGTGTCAGTGTCGGGTCCTGAAAAGAGTCTGGCGGTCTTGTCGGCCACCATTTCTAGGTGGATCCGTCAGGTTGTGCTTCAGGTCTATGCACTTAAGGGGCGGGCGCCTCCCTTTCAGGTTACGGCGCATTCGACCAGAGCGATCGGTGCCTCTTGGGCTTTCCGACATCAAGCCTCTGTGTTACAGGTGTGTAAGGCGGCGACCTGGTCGTCGATCCACTCTTTTCAAAGTTTTACAAGGTGGATGTGAGTGCATCTTCTGATGCCTCCTTCGGCTGCAAGGTGTTACAGGCGGCAGTTTAAGGTTGGAGTTCCTCCGTTGAGTAACTCCGGTTTTTGTTTGGGGTGTAAGCTTGATTGCTGTGGTATTTTTCCCACCCCTCGAAATTTTTGACACTGCTTGGAGACGTCCTTAAGGTCAAAGGCTGCGGTGTCCGTCCATGAACGGAAGAGAAAATAGGATTTTTGTACTCACCTTAAAATCCATTTCTCTGAGTTCATGGACGGACACACCCCTCCTTTGTTGTACTGCTTGTTATGAACTGAGGCTGCTAGAGCAGGGTGTGGGTTATACCCGGGGGGCCACGCCCCCTGGGAGGAGCTGCACTAAGGAAAGTGTTTGTTAACACTTAAAGTGCTTTTTTTCTGCCTAAACTCTCCTGAAGGAAGCGGATTTAACCCCAAGGTCAAAGGCTGCTGTGTCCGTCCATGAACTCGGAGGAATGGATTTTACGGTGAGTACAAAAATCCTATGATTTTTCAAGTCTTTGGAAACCCCTGGAGTTGAATTCATTAGGACTCATTAGAAAAATGCCCCTTACATAGGTGGTCAGTGAGAATGATGTGCCCTCACAGTGGTGGTGAGAATGCAACCCTTACAGATGGCTACACAGCTCTTTAGGGTGTCGTGCAGGTGGTACTGCCATGCTGCTCTAGATCCAAATCTATGTGGGAATCGGATGGGGGATGAACCAGCCACAGTTTAGGGAACCACTAGCAAATTTCTCAAGGAATCAAAGCTCTTTATGCACAGAAAAATACTTGTTGCTCTTCCAAACATCCAATTTGCTCTTAAGCTCATCTAGTGAGCTGCCAGCACGGTGCCTTCACTGCACTAAAATGCCAAGCAATGTCAGCCCTGCCCAGTCCACCACTGCTGGACTACAAAACACCTTCCTCACTCCACATCAGTAACATGGGGAGGATTTCTGTAGTTAATGGGGAGAAGTGGACAGGGCTGGTTACGCATTATGGGTTTTTGGAGTAGTTCACTGGGTTTCTGGCAGGATCATCAGTTTTTTTTTTTTGCAGTGATAAAGGGATAGAACATGAGGAAATTGGCATAATGTATTGCATAATGTTTAATTTGCTGACACATATATACTTTAAAGTGAAATATGTTAGCATTACCTTTTTTTAATACTTTCTGAATGTCAATGTTGCCACAGTTGTAAATACAAGTTTTTAATGTTGAGTTAAAAAAGCTTTGCTTTAAAGGGGTTGTTGATCCTATGCATTAAAGTGGAAACATCTGACAGTTACGCCCCCCCCCCCCCGTTTTTACTTAACTGAGACAGTTCACCTGCTGCACTCGCCCCAGATGTCCTCTTCTCTGATCAGTCTGGCCGTTGATTGGCTAGAGTGGATGGATTGATGGCAGCGCAGCCATTGGCTCGCGCTGCTGTCAATCGCATCCAATGACGCGGTGTACCGGGGGTGGGGTCAAGTGATACAGCCGGCAGCCATAGTCGTTCACTGTATCACGGGAGTGCACCAGCAAGAACCAGCCCCCATGGAAGAGAGCTCCCATGAAGGGGTTTCTTGTGGGAGGGAGCCGAGACAGCTGCCGAGGGACCCCAGAAGACCAAGTTCGAGGCCACTCTGTGCAAAATGAGCTGCACAGTGGAGGTAAGTATAACATGTTTGTTATTTAAAAAAAAAAAAAGATAGATGATCCTTTACAACCCCTTTTAAGAAAATCTTTAATTTTCTTTTATAGGACAAGGATTTAAAGGAAAAAGAGGCATCCGAATCTGAACTCCTGACCAGCTGCCATGAGTTGCATTCAGCTGTTGATTTCCAGGTGGATTCAAATGCTGAACTTATTGAAGATCACTACAAATGTGAACATTCTGATGATAAGAATGCCATAGAAACTGATGATGATGTAGAGAATGCTGTAGCTGCTAGTAATTTTACATTAGTTCTTGAGGAAGAAGGAAGAGAGGAAGAAGTTGAAGCAGCTGCAGAGACTGAAGCTCTTGAATCAGAACATTCTTCAGACAAAGAACTAAAAACCGTTTCAAAGACTGAGGACTATGCTGGGCAAGAAATTCAAATTACCGACACGTGCCCTGCAAATGCATTCACCCTTGTAGATGGTGAACATAAGACAAAGATTATGGAGACCTTGCCTTACGTGCCAGAGCCAATTAAGGTAGCTGTAGAAGAAAACTTGCTAGATGTATTCAAAGGTATAAGCGGCAAAGATTTTATTTCTGGAGGGGATAACGAATTGGCCTGCGAAAATGAGTCTCTAAAGAAGTGCAGACGTGTCCACACTTCTAGGACGCCTGCAAGAAAAAAGAAAACCAAAAAAAATTATGTGGAAGCTGAGAGCGTTATCCAGGCGGTAACGCCACTAAAAAGATCGGATGTTGCAAGGCTAATGGGAGGCATGTCTGAGGTTGCGAACCCCCAAACCCCACGGAGAACTGTGAGGAAATCAACAAGATCTGAAAGTACTAGTGCTGATCTTGAGGTTCAGCTTCCAGTAACTCCAAAAAGAGGGAGAAAACGCAAAGTCAATGAAGGAACTTCACAGGAGGAACAACCAGCCTCACAATATTTGGCTAAGATTTCTGAAACGGAAACCAAACAAGTTACTACAGTTACAAGAGGTCATAGGGGAAAGCGTTCTGTAAATGAGTTGGTGAAGTATTTTGAGCTTTATGGCATTCAAACAAATCCCAGTCTGCCAGTTTCTCCAAAAAGGGTGTCCTTACAATGTTCAGGAATAAAATCAGAAAATCTGATGGATGTTCCAGCAGCTGAGCAAGAAAATGCAAGGTCTCGAGAGCAAATTGTAGACAGACCTAGGAAATGGCCAATAAGCTACAGTATTGGCAAACTAGCAGGGAAATTCACAAAACTGTCTATAAAAACTATTTTGTTAGAACAAGCTGAAGAGTCTACATTGACCAAAGTAACAAAGCAAGGCGACTCGTCTGTCAGACAGATGAGAAAACGTATTATTTCTGCAAGTTCAGAGGAAAGTGAGGATGAAAGGCTAAATGCTTCACATCCAGAAGACAGTGAACACATGGAACCTAATGCTGATCAAGATGACCAGACTAACAGCACCCGTTTAACAAGGACTCAACTGAGTAGTGCTTCCACGTTTTCAGATCCCTCCACGCCTACATTTGCATCCACCACTCCTACTCCAAGACGTAGAAAGAAAACAAAAGGTATTTTTGCTTTTATGCTCTTATATAGCCACTGTTAGTTTCTGCTAAAATCTTAACACTTTCATATCTTCCCTGTTAAGTGGTTTTCATTGTAAAGGCTACAGTGTTTAATGGGCATTTTTTTGGTTGAATAATACATATAGAAATGGGTAGTGGGCATATTTTTCAAAGATTCATTTTAAAACCTCAAATAACAAACATGTCATACTTGCCTGCTCCATGCAATGGTTTTACGCAGAGTAGCCCCACCCCATCCTCCTCTTCGGTCCCCCTGGCCCCTCCCACCAAGTTGTAGACATCAAGCAGCTTGCTAATGGGGCACCCGAGCAGGCTTGCTTCTGAGCAGATGCTCCTCATCCATTCACACACAACTGGTGGCTCAACCCATCCCCTCTCACTGGTTGTGATTGACCGTAGCGGGAGCCAATTGCTGCTGTCTCAGCCAATGAAGGAGACCCCTGAGACAGGTGAGGCTCTTGTGCACTTTGTGAAATCGAGATAGGGCTCAGGTAGGTATTTGGGGCAGGACTGTGGGCTTCTGCGGCATAGTTTTTTTTTTTTTTTGTTCTCTCATCACTTTAAAAACTGCATTTTGAACCAGTCATACAAGGTTGCATTTCTTGTTGCCATAAGGTCTGTGAAGCATGTGTCAGAACGCTGTCCTGTATTGAGCCCTTCCTGGTCTTGTACATTCACAGGGACAAGATGGTGTAATTCTGCCTAAGGTTGCTTTGACAATTCACGTCAGCCAAGTTCTGGTCCTCTGGCTTCGGTTTAATTAAAAAATATCTCCTTTAACCACTTCCATACTGGGCCTATTCTGGTACTGCTCTCCTACATGTAAAAATCTTAAAAAAAAATTTTGCTAGAAAATTACTCTGAACCTCCTAACATATATGCTTTTTAGCAGACACCCTAGGGAATAAAATGCACGGTATTTGTACAACAATTTTTCAAACATTTCATGAATAAAAAAATAACAAAACGGTAAATTTAGCCCAATTTTTTTGTATGTGAAAGCTGTACCCTGAGTAAATGGATACCCAGCATGTCATGCTTTAAAATTGTGCACACTCCTGGAATGGCGCCAAACTTTGGTACTTGAAAATCTCCATAGGCGACGCTTACATTTTTTTTACGGGTTGCCATTTTAGAGGTCTAGTGCTAAAATTTGTGCTTGCGCTCTAACGCAGGCGGCGATACCTTGGGACAGTGGCTTTTTCACTTTCGTTTTACTTCTTTTAATTTTACTTTCTTTTACATTTTTTTTTATCACTTTTATTCCTATTACAAGGAATGTAAACATCCCTTGTAATAGGAATGGTGCGTGACAGGTCCTCTTTGTGGAGACATGTGGAGTCAATAAGACCCCTCATCTCTCCAGACTGGAAAGCTTGCGGTCAAAAAAATTCACAATCTCATACTCAGTAAGGGTACACTGGAGGTACCTTGGCTTCTGTTATAGCTAGACTACAATTTCCTTCTTGAACAGGACTTGAAGCATTAGGCAGTATCTGAATTGTTCTCTTGCACTGTAACTGTTGGCAGAGGCCATATGTGTGTGTGTGGGGGGGTGTGTATGTATATGTATATGTATGTGTATATATATATATATATATATATATATATATATATATATATATATATATATATATATATATATATATATACATATATATATATATATATATCCAACATGGGGCATAGCCGCCCCTTTTTTTTTTCTACTTGGCCAACTTTGGCCACAGCTGAATACCTCCTCAGCAAATGATGCAGGCACACATCTTTTAAAGATGGAAAACACTTTTTCAAACTAGAATGTGTCTCTAAGGCTTTTCGACCTCGGGTTACTGTCTTCTGTTCACACATTTTCCTGTTCAATGGACGATGGGTGGATGACGGCTCTGCCCCCTTCATTCTTGCAACCCGTAGTAATGCTTTTGTATATGGGGCAGGTCGTCGGAAAGAGTAGGCATAGTCCAGCTTGCTTGATGAGAGCCTGTGACACCCTCTTACATACTTGCCAACTGTCCCGTTTTTAACGGGACAGTCCCGTCAAATAGGACCTAGTCCCGGCTAATTTAGCCTGCCGGGACTTGTCCCGGTTGTAGGGGACCCCGCGATCGATCCGCGGAGCGCTCCGGAGCCTATGAAAGTCCCCGGCTTCGGCCTAGCTCCCGAGCGGCGGCCATCTTGCTCCACCCAGTGTGCTTGCCAGAGCCCAGAGTGAAACGCCTCCCCGCCTCAGCGTGTTGACTTCTGTAGTCAGCGTGCTGAGGCAGGGAGCCATGTCACGCTGTGCTCTGGGCTCTGGCAAGCACACTGGATGGAGAAGATGTGCCATGCTGCTTCCCGGCTGCCTTGACTTGTGTGACTAAGGTAGGGGAGTGTGGGGAGTGGGACATGGACATGGACATGGACATGGATGGATGGACTGGCCATGGACTGAGTTATGACACGAATGTGAAATCTGTGCTACTCATATCAGTACAATTACTAAATAAATGTGAACACGCACACATATATATATGAAATAAGGGGTTCAGATTAAACCACCAAAAAAAAAAAGTGAAATAAATAACGAAATAAAAAAAATGAATAAGTGAAATAAATGTTTTTTTTATTTCGTTATTTTTATTTTTTATTTCATTATTTATTTCACTTTTTCTTTTTGGTGGTTTAATCTGAACCCCTTATTTCATATATATGTGTGCGTGTTCACATTTATTTAGTAATTGTACTGATATGAGTAGCACAGATTTCACATTCGTGTCATAACTTAGTGGTTCACATATACATATATGCTGCTCACCAGTTTTTCTAAACTTATTTAGTTGTCTCATTTCTCCTTTAAAGATATTAGCAATTTCCTTCTAGGATTTTACCTAGGGTTTATTATACAATTACACCCTTGGTCTGATCTATATTCTCATCCCCCACCCTTCCTTATACATATAGGGATTGTAGAGACAGCGCCACCACCCCCACACCCCATTTTCTGTATCTCCTCTGGGGGATACATAATAGGGGGGGCTGCAGTCTTATATTTATTATATTTTAACATCTTCATTCAAAGTGCAGGTTACCCCATATATACAGTCCATTCCTGGGCCACCCTGGGTGCCGCACATAAGAGGGTGTCCGTCCAGGGGTGTGTGTGTGAGATGAGATTGCAGAAAGGCCGTCATAAAGAGAGGGCGCCCCTGCACTTTCCCAGCTTTGTAATCATCGGCTCGGCAGGGGGCCCAGCGGTGCAGGGGAGGGGGGCTGCCTGTCTCCCCAGTCATCCAATCAGGCAGGGCTGTCCCTCCACGATCTTCAATGCCTTCCGAGTAAGCTGGAGTTGGTGGGCAGAGATGGGGGTGTGGCTGCCTCCTCTACTCCACCCAAAGGCTCGTTCATTGGCTGATCCTGGAGGAGAGTACACAGGAGCCACGAATGTCTGTATCTGCAGCTACACAGTAAGTGAGCACATTGTCACTCACTTTATAGAGCCGAGCCCTAACCTGCCCCTATAGTACAATATACAGCCCTAACTCAGTGTAGGTAGGTCAGTGTATATAGGTCAGGTCACTAACGTCAGTGTATACAGGTCAGGTCAGTGTAGTCGGGTCAGTGTAGTCGGGTCAGTGTAGTCGGGTCAGTGTAGTCGGGTCAGTGTAGTCGGGTCAGTGTAGTCGGGTCAGTGTAGTCGGGTCAGTGTAGTCGGGTCAGTGTAGTCGGGTCAGTGTAGTCGGGTCAGTGTAGTCGGGTCAGTGTAGTCGGGTCAGTGTAGTCGGGTCAGTGTAGTCGGGTCAGTGTAGTCGGGTCAGTGTGGTCGGGTCAGTGTGGTCAGGACAGGTCAGTGTGGTCAGGACAGGTCAGTGTGGTCAGGACAGGTCAGTGTGGTCAGGACAGGTCAGTGTGGTCAGGACAGGTCAGTGTGGTCAGGTCAGTGTGGTCAGGTCAGTGTAGTCAGGTCAGTGTAGTCAGGTCAGTGTAGTCAGGTCAGTGTAGTCTGGTCTGGTCAGTGTAGTCTGGTCTGGTCAGTGTAGTCTGGTCTGGTCAGTGTAGTCTGGTCTGGTCAGTGTAGTCTGGTCTGGTCAGTGTAGTCTGGTCTGGTCAGTGTAGTCTGGTCTGGTCAGGTCATTGTATGCAGGTCAGCTCATGTCAGTGTATGCAGGACAGGTCAGGTCAGTGTAGTCAGATCATGTCAGTGTGGTCAGGTCAGTGTAGTCAGAGCATGTCAGTGTGGTCAGGTCAGTGTAGTCAGAGCATGTCAGTGTGGTCAGGTCAGTGTAGTCAGAGCATGTCAGTGTATGCAGGACAGGTCAGGTCAGTGTAGTCAGGTCAGTGTAGGCAGGTCAGGTCAGTGTAGTCAGGTCAGTGTAGGCAGGTCAGGTCAGTGTAGTCAGGTCAGTGTAGGCAGGTCAGGTCAGTGTAGTCAGGTCAGTGTAGGCAGGTCAGGTCAGTGTAGTCAGGTCAGTGTAGGCAGGTCAGGTCAGTGTAGTCAGGTCAGTGTAGGCAGGTCAGGTCAGTGTAGTCAGGTCAGTGTAGGCAGGTCAGGTCAGTGTAGTCAGGTCAGTGTAGGCAGGTCAGGTCAGTGTAGTCAGGTCAGTGTAGGCAGGTCAGGTCAGTGTAGTCAGGTCAGTGTATGCAGGTCAGGTCGTGTTAGTGTATGCAGGTTATGTCAGTGTGTGTGTGTGTGTGTGTGTGTGTGTGTGTGTGTGTACTAACACACACACTCACGTAGGTCACCCTGCGCCACTCCATCGACCGCACCCCCACCCCCCGGTGCCGGCTTGGCTTGGCTTTGGGCTGAAGCCCCTGGTCTTGTTGGCACCTAGAAACGCCCCTGGACTCAACTACATTTTAATTCTAAAAAGGCAAGTAAGTTGGCAACACTTAGCACAGTGTCATGATTATTTAGGTAAATGCAAGCACATAATTCAAAGCACATCCCTGGCTTTCTTCCACAGGCTTGCACTAGATCAACAAATGGTATGATTTTGGAAGAGAATAGTGCACCTATCCTTCAATCATTTGTAGGCAAACTTTTTTTTTTATATCCTTTTATTTAATTTAGAGGGAGTGGAAGGGGCGTGAAGAAAGGGAAGGCCAGTCCTGTATTTGTGCATCAAAACAAATTTGCCAAGTTGGGTGATGATGTGGAGGTCGCGAACACAGAGGTGGCAGCCCTAGATGTTACTGCAACCCCCTAACAGCCGGGAGAGCAACCCATCTAGTAGAGGTGGGGAGGGGAGTGCAGGTAGGCCTAGACAGTTGGTGGTAATAGGGGATTCTATAATCAGAAGGACTGATAGAATAATTTGTCGCCAGGATCGCTTCAACCAAATGGTTTGCTGTCTCCCTGGTGCCAGGGTTCGGCATGTGGTGGACTGGGTGGATAAATTACTGGGAGGGGCTGGGCATGACCGTATACATGGAATACATGGAAGGTGGAGGCTCCTTAAGAATCAATTTAAAGAACTAGGCTGCAAGATGAAGGGAAGGACCTCCAAGGTGATATTCTCTGAAATATTGCCTGTGCCATGCGCAACACAGGAAAGGCAGGGGGAGATTAGAGAGCTGAGTGCATGGCTAAAGACCTGGTGTAGGAAGGAGGGATTTGGCTTTCTAGAGCACTGGGCTGACTTTTCATTGGGGTGCAACCTATATGCTAAAGACGGTTTGCACTTGAATGGAAGGGGGTCTGCTGTGCTGGGGGAGAGGTTTATGGGAATGCTGGAGGAGTATTTAAACTAGGATTGAGGGGGGAGGGTGAACTAGAATTACATCGGGCACACAGGTCAGCTAGGGGTCAGACATTAATGGAGAGTGGAATGGGGATAGATGGGGGGAGGGTTATGGCAGATGACAAGAAAGTTCCCATTTTGCAAACAGCCATTGGAAATAATAGTGCCATTTGTACTACTATAAATTATATGAAAAACACCAGAGAAAAATGTAACAATACATTTAAGTGTTTGTTCACCAATGCCAGATGTCTGCCAAGCAAAACAGGTGAGCTGGAAGCTCTGGTGCATGAGGAGAGCTATGATGTAATCGGTATTGCTGAAACTTGGCTTCAATCCTCACATGACTGGGCTATTAATATTCCTGGCTATGCTCTCTTTCGGAAAGACAGGGTAAAAAGGAAAGGTGGAGGGGTCTGTCTCTGTGAGAAGTGACCTCAAAGCAAGCGTGAAAGAGAACCTGGTTGATGGAGAGTGTGATGAGGCTGAAGCATTATGGGTGGAACTGCATACAGATGTGCGTAGTTCAAAATTAATCATTGGAGTTTGTTATAAACCACCCAATGTTAATGAGGAGGTGGAGACTCAGCTCCTTGCACAGATGGAAAGGGCTGCAAGGGCTGGGACGGTGATAATAATGGGGGATTTTAACTACCCAGAAATTGACTGGATTAATGGCACTTCTGGGACAGTTAAAGGACAAACATTTAAAAACCTATTGCAGGACAGTTTTATGGTGCAGTTTATTGAGGCCCAAACTAGGAATGATGCCCTGTTGGACCTGATAATCTCAAACCATGCATGATCATCATAACATGATTTCATTTAATGTTAACTATAAGCAAGAAATACATACAGGAAATATTAAAACACTAAATTTTAAGAGAGCAAATTTTCCAAGGATGAGGGCTGCTCTCCAGGACTTGGACTGGGAGGGACTATTGGCACAGATGAACACAGAACAGAAATGGGAATTTTTCAAAAAGACTGTGTGGAACCTCACGGCAAAGTATGTTCCCATGGGCAATAAGTTTAAAAGGCTAAAAATAAAACCTATGTGGCTCACGGTCAAAGTTAAAAAAGCTATAAACAATAAAGTAGCTTTTAAAAAATATAAAAATGAAGGAACACTAGTGTTGTTTAAATGTTACAAAGAATATAACAGGATATGTAAAAAGGAAATCAAGGATGCAAAAATTCAAAACGAACGACAGATTGCAAAAGATAGTAGGACAAACCCCAAAAAATTCTTTAAATATATTAATAGTAAAAA
The DNA here is from genome assembly GCF_905171775.1 of Rana temporaria. Lineage (NCBI taxonomy): Eukaryota > Metazoa > Chordata > Amphibia > Anura > Ranidae > Rana > Rana temporaria. Next base: position 377,824,677 of record NC_053489.1, read on the forward strand.
GGTGAAGTCTGAGCATGTAGGCCCCTTACAAAATAATCTAGAGTGGGTGACTGGGGACAAAGAGAAGGCAAATTTATTAAATGTTTTCTTCAGCTCTGTGTATACAATGGAGCATGGGGGAGCTCATGTCCAAAATGGGGGTGGGAGTGACACAGCCTCAAATCCACAATGGTTCAAAAGTGATATGGTCCAGAAATATTTAGACAGAATAAAGGTGGATAAAGCACCTGGACCTGATGGCATCCATCCACGGATCCTAGGTGAGTTGAGCTCTGTCATTTCAAAGCCACTGTATCTAATATTTAGGGACACATTAATGACAGGTATAGTACCACTGGATTGGCGTAGAGCCAATGTGGTGCCTATATTTAAAAAGGGAACAAAGTCTTTACCAAGTAACTATAGACCTGTTAGTCTAACTTCTATAGTTGGGAAGATACTGGAACATTTAATAAAAGACCACATGGATGAGTTCTTGCTGGAAAAAAACTATTTAAGCAGCAGACAACATGGATTCATGAAAGACAGAAGTTGTCAGACAAACCTGATTTCCTTTTATGAAGAGGTAAGTAAAACCCTGGACAGAGGCGTGGCTGTGGACGTGATATATTTGGATTTTGCAAAAGCGTTGGATACAGTTCCGCACACACGGCTCATGTGTAAGGTAAGGTCTACAGGATTGGATATATCAGTTTGTAAATGGATAGAAAACTGGCTGAAAGACAGAATTCAGAGAGTCGTGGTTAATGATTCTTACTCTGAATGGTCCAAGGTTATCAGTGGTGTACCCCAAGGTTCAGTGCTGGGACCCTTACTTTTCAATATATTTATAAATGATATTGGGTCTGAGATCAAAAGTAACATTTCTGTCTTTGCAGATGACACCAATTTACAAGCCGACCTCAATGCTCTGTCTAATTGGGCGACTAAGTGGCAGATGAGGTTTAATGTAGATAAATGTAAAGTTATGCACTTGGGGGCTAAGAATATGCATGCATCATACATACTAGGGGGAGTACAACTGGGGGGATCTGTAGTGGAGAAGGATCTGGGGGTTTTAGTTGATCATAAGCTCAATAATGGCATGCAATGCCAAGCTGCGGTTTCCAAAGCGAGCAAAGTCCTTTCTTGTATTGAGAGGTATGGACTCCAGAGACAGAGATATAATTTTGCCCCTGTACAAATCATTAGTAACACCTCATCTGGAATATGCAGTTCAGTTTTGGGCTCCAGTTCTCAAAAAGGATATCGGAGAACTGGAGAAAGTGCAGAGAAGGGCAACCAAACTGATAAGAGGCATGGAGGAGCTCAGCTATGAGGAAAGATTAGAAGAACTACATTTATTCACTCTTGAGAAGAGGAGAATAAGGGGGGATATGATCAACATGTACAAATATATGAGGTCCATACAGTGAACTTGGTGTTGAATTATTCACTTTACGGTCAACACTGAGGACAAGGGGGCACTCTTTACGTCTAGAGGAAAAGAGATTTCACCTCCAAATACGGAAAGGTTTTTTCACAGTAAGAGCTGTGAAAATGTGGAACAGACTCCCTCCAGAGGTGGTTCTGGCCAGCTCAGTAGATTGCTTTAAGAAAGGCCTGGATTCTTTCCTAAATGTACAGAATATAACTGAGTACTAAGATTTGTAGGTAAAGTTGATCCAGGGTAAATCCGATTGCCTCTCGGGGGATCAGGAAGGAATTTTTTCCCCTGCTGTAGCAAATTGGATCATGCTCTGCTGGGGTTTTTTGCCTTCCTCTGGATCAACTGTATGGGATTGTACTGCGTTTTTTGTTTGTTTATTTTTTGTGGTTGAACTGGATGGACTTGTGTCTTTTTTCAACCTGACTAACTATGTAACTATGTAATTTGCCACCGTTTTTGGCAATAAGTGCAGGGAATGTTGATACCATTTATGAAGATAAAAGCTCCATAAATTTTAAGGAGATTACTTTTTTATCTGTACATTTGAAATTTGTGTGCGCACTGCTGTTCACATTACATGCGATGTCTGTGTGGTGTGCCTTTTTTTCTGTTCGGACCACAATCGGATCACATGTGTGTTCACACACATGCAATCTGATTCAAGTCTGAACTGTCAGTTGGAAGTGCGATACGCAAGCTGAACTGGGGGTATCGTTAACATATAATGACACTCCCTAGCAGTTCGCATATGGCAGTGTGAACTGCCATGCGTGACGGGTGCGATGCGGGAACCTGCAGTGGATTCACAGGGTTCTCGCATTGCACCAGTGTGAACCGGGCCTAAGAAATATTTTTTTTTAGTTTACAAAATGCATGCATGCAATGACAGTTGATAAGGATTAACCGATTGCCAACCGCCGTACGACGATGTACGGCGACAGAATGGCACGGCTGCGCACATGGGCGTCCAGGTATGTCCCCTTTAAGATGCGGAGCCATTGGTCGCGAGCGCGGCGGCATGTTCATAGCTGTGCTGCAAAGTGTCCCTGGATTTTTTTTTCAAATGTTGGCAACTATGTCTTATTGTATCAACTCCTGCCACATCAGAAGATTACAGCATATTGGGTGGGAGGGGACGGAGGAAGAGTATTCCAACTGAAAGAGGTATCGGAAAAAGGGGCAAATCCTACTGACTGGAAGTTGTTTCTTGTGCTGACTTTTTTCTTTCATTTTAGCTGCATTTAGACTTCAAATAAGGAGAATAATTGTTACAAATCATAATTAAACAAAATAAAGTGCCCTTGTCGCCCCTGTACACCCAAATTTAAACGCCCAGCTTAGCGTGCAGACATGTATATAAAAATGTATTTCTTATAAAAAAAAAAAAAACTGTATATGAACATTAATTCTGCTATGTGTGAAGTATCGCCATGAGTGACACCAATAGTTCTAGGTCCATAATAGGGATGAGCTTCGCGTTCGATACGAACGTATGTTCGACTCGAACATCGGCCGTTCGATCGTTCGTCGAAATTCGAACAAATCGGGTCGTCCGCGCCAAATTCGTGTGACGCAAAACAGCCCATAATTCACTGTGGCGTTGAGCACTGATGCATGCTGTATGTCCCGCATGCTTGGCCAATCACAGCGCGCAAAAAACGAAGAGCCATAATTGGCCAAAGCCTGGGTTGCTTTGGCCAATTATGGCTCAGGGCTTTAGCACACGCTTTAGCACACGCCCCACACTATAAAAGGCCGCCTTCCGGGCGGCCTCGTGTAGTGTGTTCCGGCTTGTTACAGAGAGCAGTTAGAGAGATTATCTTTTTAGATAGATAGAGCAGGGTAGTCAGTTTAGCTTGAAATACAGTGTGTAGAGAATATATATACATCCCTAGGAGTTGTACATATATTTATACACTGTATAACTTAGCTAGATCTGCTATTAGTATTTGTCAGGCAGGAGATTGTGCATAGCTGCAGTGCTCTAACGTGTTGTATTGCCTGCCTGTGTGCTGTGTAGTTTACACCTAAACGTACTGGGTGTTACTGCATGTGTCCTGTTTATTTGCAACTAAGCGCATTTTGTGTAAGTGCAAGTTTGCTCTTTAATCGCACGTAAGCGCATTTACTGCAAGTGCAATTTTGCTCTTTAATCGCACGTAAGCGCATTTACTGTAAGTGCACATGTCCTGTTTGCAACTAAGCGCATTTACTGCAAGTGCAATTTTGCTCTTTAATCGCACATAGGCCGTGTTGAGCCTCAACATGCAGAGAAATTAGTAGAGTGGATGACCAAGCCGTCCTCATCCTCCTCATCCTCTCTCACACAGACTGATCTTAGTTTGACTGGCAAAGCAGCTGCCAAGGCGTCCTCTTCCCTCTGCACAATGGCATCACACAATCCTTCCCTAGTCCCACCGTGTCCTCCTGAGGAGTCCCCCGAACTGTTTCAACATGCATGTGTTGGGTACATGCTGAATGAAGATGCGCAGCGTTTTGAAGGCTCCGATGATGGAACACAGATAGAGGAAGGCATTGATGTGAGCCCAGGAAGAGGGGGTGGCCGAGAGGGACAGCAATCTGGCAGTGATGTTTCCCCAGCTGGAGCATACTGCCAGGTTTTCGACAGTGATGAGGAGGGAGGGGATGATGAGGTCACTGACTCTACCTGGGTGCCTGATAGGAGAGAGGAGGAGGAGGATGAGGCACAGGCACATCTCCAAAGAGGCAGGATGCCCTCCAGGGGTCAGGTTAAGGGCACACCAACTGCATTACATCGCACATCTACACTTGTGCATGGCGCTGCTGTGTCTGAACGGTACAGCAAAAGTTCTTTGGTGTGGGCCTTTTTTTTAAACCTGTCCATCAGATCGTACCTTTGCTATTTGCAACATATGTCGCAAGCGTATCTCGCGTGGCCAAAACATCACCCGCTTGGGCACCACATGCTTGTCCAGACATATGTCGACCTGCCATGCAGCTCGTTGGCAAGCATACCAGAAAGACCCACACCAAAGACCAAAGCGGACCTCCCCTTGCCCTTCTGTGACCTCCAACCCCACTAAACCCCCAGTCCTCTCTGAAGCCTGCACTGAAGGTGTAGAAATAGGTGTGTCACAACCTAGTAGTGGTAGTACATGCGGGCAATCTACTGATAGTACCAGACAAATTTCCCTGCCCCAGCTGCTGCAGCGCTGAAAGAAGTACACTCCCAGCCATCCACATGCCCAACGGTTGAATGTTAGCTTGGTGAAATTGCTAGCACTTCAACTGCTACCTTTTCAGTTGGTAGATTCTGCCCCCTTCCGTGAGTTTGTGGAATGTGCAGTACCTCCAGTGGCAAGTACCCAAACGCCACTTTTTCTCACGGAAGGCGATTCCGGCTTTCTACCGGCATGTGGAAGGCAACATCCATGCCTCGCTGGACAGGGCGGTCAGTGGTAAGGTGCATCTTACTGCTGTCTTTTACGGCCCATTGGGTGACTTTGCTGGCAGCTGGGAAGGACGCAGGGCAAGGTACAGTAGTTTTGGAGGTTGTTCCGCCACCACACCTCCAAAACACTACTACTGGTTGTGACACACCTCTCTCCTCCACCCCCTCCTCTTATTCTACCTCTGTGGCCTCTTCCTGTGGTGATGTTTCCTCAGAACCAGCTGTGCTCCATAGGCGTACGAGGGGCTACGCAGGAATGCAGCCCAAGAGATGCCATGCGGTGCTAGAGCTGGTGTGCTTGGGAGACAGGAGCCACACTGGGGAAGAGGTTCTTTCAGCTCTGCAGGGGCAGGCTCAGAGGTGGTTGACGCCACGCCAGCTGAAGCCTGGAATGGTGGTCAGGGATAATGGCACCAACCTCCTCTCTGCCCTGCGACAGGGAAAACTCACCCAAGTGCCCTGTTTTGCGCATGTCCTGAATTTGGTGGTGCAGCGGTTCTTGTGCAGGTACCCGGGCTTACAGGATGTCCTGAAGCAGGCCAGGAAAGTCTGTGTGCATTTCCGGAGGTCATATAATGCCACTGCTCGGCTGACAGACCTCCAAAGGGAATACAACCTGCCCAAGAACTGCCTAATTTGTGACATGCCCACCAGATGGAACTCTACGTTGGCCACGCTGCAGCGGCTGCACACGCCATCAATGAGTACCTGTGCCAATATGGCAGCAGAATTGGGTCAGGGGAGCTTGTTTTTTTTTTCACCACGCCAGTGGGCCTTGATCAAGGATGCATGCACTGTCCTGTCACCATTTGAGGAGGCCACGAGGATGGTGAGCAGTGACAGTGCATGCATCAGTGAGACTGTCCCTCTTATTCACATGTTGGAGCACACGCTACGTGGAATAATGGACAGGGCCCTTGAGGCAGAACAGAGGGAGGAAGAGGAGGACTTCCTTACCTCTGAAGGCCCCCTTTATCCAGACAGTGGTCCTGCTTGCCCACCTAGCACACAGGAGGAGGAGGAGGAGGATGATTGTTTCAGCAGCATGGAGGTGGAGCCTAGCACTCAGCATCAGCAGCAGCAGTCTTCAAGGGATCATTTACAGTCCCAAGTAACACGTGGACTTTTATGTGGCTGGGATGAGGTGGCTGCGGATCCTGTCGTCCTCAGTGACCCAGAGGACTGTGCCCCGAATGCCTCTGCAAACCTACGCTGCATGGCCTCCCTGATCCTGCAAAGCCTGCGTAAGGATCCTTGTGTACGTGCTATCAAGGAGAGGGATCATTACTGGCTGGCAACTCTCCTTGATCCACGTTACAAGAGTAAGGTAGCGGACCTTATGTTGCCATCGCAGAGGGAGCAGGAGATGAAACTTCTGCGCGAGGCCTTGCAGAAGGGTCTGTGCAATGCGTTCCCAGAACCGGGGGGATTACCAAAACCTGGCCCTGGACAAGGTGTTGCTGAGGCTTCGGTGAGTCACAGAAGGAGCGGTGGAGAAGGTGGCCATCTGACCGATGCGTTCAGACAATTTTTTAGTCCACATCCCCAAGGTATGACCGGTTCCAGCAACCATCGCCAGCGTCTGGTTTACATGGTCTGAGAATACCTAGGGGCAAGATCCGACTTGGACACCTACTGGCTTGCCCTGCATCCAGTGTTCTTTCAGAACGCACATTCAGTGCTGCTGGAGGCTTTGTGACTGATCACAGGGTGCACCTCTCCACCGACTCTGTTGATCGACTGACCTTCATCAAAATGAATCGGGCTTGGATCAACACCAGCTACCAAGCACCTGATGCTGATGTTACTGAATGATAATTTTTTGTTGAAATGTCAGATCCCTTTTGAGACTGCGTATGCTGATGCTGAGTGACTGTCCTTTTATGCTGCTGATGGAATATCCTTCGCTTCACTTTTCTTGCTGATAGCTAGTAAGAAATTTTGTGTTTCTGGGCTCCGCCACCAGTGCCTAAGGCCTAATTTTTGTGCCCCTGTTTAACAGGGGCGTCTAATAACAGTTTTTGATGCAATACTTTGCATGTGGCTCTTTGTTGCGCTCCAATTACAGTATGTTTGAGGGGTGCCCTTTTTTCTACAATTTTTATTTCACAAAAAAATAATGGCCCCCCACCACCCCTAAAATAATCAGCATATTGTTGCCACACAGCACGTGCGCAAGCAGTATTAAATTACTTTTCTCTTTCGTTCATAGACGGACACAGCCTTCTTTGACATTAGGGTTATGCTTCTTCCTACCAGGAGATTTAGGCATAATTTTACAGCACTAAAGGTGTTAAAACCTTTCCTTCATGCCGCTCCTCCCAGGGGGCATGGCTCCCCCAGGCATAACCCACACCCTGCTCTAGCAGCCCCAGTCTTTTTATGCCTAATGACAGGAGAGTCAGGCGCTCTCTGGAGTCCTGGACTCTGGAGTTTTTTTTTCTTGCGACTTTTCTCGCTTTTATTATTTTGTTCCTGCATTTTTTAATCCTTTGATTCTTCTATCAACAGCCGACTGGGTGACAGGCTGGGTCCTCGACTCTTGTAGTCCCCCCCATGTTCGGCCATCGAGCGTGTGCCGGCCCTTAGCTCAGCTTTGGGACGTCCACGACAGGCCCCGTTGCTCCAGGGGCGGCCGGGGAACTTCGGTTCTAGGGCACACATATGACCGGCCTTTATGGCTTTGTCACAGTGTGTCTGGCCGACAGCCATGCCGTTTACGGACGTTGGTTCTGTCTGGGATACCTCCAGCCGGGTAGTCGCAGGACGGTTAAGTAGTGGCCCCTTGCTCAGGTAAGTGGTCTGGCTGGAATGTTCCCTTGGGAGGTCGACTGAGGGTCTTTTCCCTGCTTTCCTCTCTCCCTTATTCCTCTCCCTCCTTCCCTTTTGGGTAACGGCTGTGAGGGTTTTTTTCTGGGGCTCATGTCACTGGACCCGTGTATGTAGCAGGGGCTGTGTGTGTGTCACTGCAGGGGCTGTGGTGTTCACTTCTGGGCCTTTCCTGTGTGCTGGGAGGTGATTTTTTTGTATGGCAGTTGCTGTGTCACTGTCTTTTTAAATGTGCGTCATGGCGGCCATTTTGCCGGAGCCGCGCTCTATATAGCCCGGTGTCCATTTTCTTGTGGTCCTATGCTGTTTTTTCAGCATTCGGCGGCCATCTTGCCTTTTCTGCTCTCTTGTGACGGTTTCAGCGGTGGAAAAAGACCGCAAATTCGTCTGAGGAGACACAGGCACAGCGCTGCATGGCTCTCAGCACTTCTAGCCCTTCACAGACCACGCTACAACTGGAGGGGTGGTGAATCCCAGGGGCCCCCATACTCTGTTCTAGCGGCCAGGAGGTGACCAGTGGGTTTTTTTTTTCCTGCTTTGGCAGTGGGGGTGACACAGCGCTGGCACTATGGAGCCTGAATCGGGTACCTCATTCCCAGCAATGCCTGAGTTAACCCTTAGCGCCCCTTCCCCTGCCACATCTGTTGAGGCAATGTCTGCTGTCCTGGAGTCCTTTCTCACCAGGTTTGAAACAGCTAGTGCACGGTTGGGGGGTAAAAAGCTGCTTCTGGTTCTGTAGTGTCTGAGGATGCGGGCTTAGCCCACATGGACAGTGAGGATGACTCTGCTGCAGAGTCAGTTGCTGACAAGGAATTTGTTGGAGCTCTTATTTCTGCGGTGTTGTACAAGGAATGGGATACACCGCAAAAGGTTTTTACTGTTGCAACCCGCTACCCCCTGGAGGAGGACTTCTTAAAAAAAGTGGGTCTCTCCTCCGTCAGTGGACCCTCCCGTGTCCAGACTGAGCAAGGCTACTACGTTGCCTGTGGAAGGGGCTCCTGCATTTAAGGACCCTGCTGATAGGAGAGTGGAGGCCGTGGCCCGCTCCCTATTCACGGTAGTGGGTTCGGCGGTGAGGCCGGCTCTGGCCGGGACCCTGGTGGCACAGACCCTGACTGAAAGGGCGAAGCTCCTACTGCAGGAGCTGGAAGACCAGGGCGCTACCGAGTCCTCTAGGGACCTGGCTGAACAATTGGTTCAGGGTCAAAAGTTTCTCTGTGAGGCGGCCATGGATACGATCCCCTTGCTTTCAAGGGCTTCCGTCTACGCAGTGGTTCTGCGCCGCCTTGTGTGGCTGAAATGCTGGTCGGCTGACCAGTCCTCTAAAAAGGCTTTGGTGGATTTGCCCTTTAAGGGCGAACGGCTTTTTGGGGCGTCCCTGGATGACATCATTAAGAATGCCACGGGTGGTAAGAGCACGTTGCTCCCACAGTCTGGGAAGGGTAAGGAACCTCGCCGCAAGCAAGCCCTACCTTTACTACCCCTAAGCGTTTTTTTTTGTGTGCCCAGCACAGCGGGAAAGGGTTCGCAAGGTGCTAAATCCCCCGCTGCAGGGCGAAAAGCGCACCTGGTTCAACAAACCCAACAAGCCTGCAGACAAGCCTGCTTCCGCATGAAGGTCTGCCCCCGCCCGGGTCTCGGGTGGGGGGACGACTTCGCGGATCGATGGCAGTCTCTTCTATCCGACCTTTGGGTTTGCGAGGTGGTTGCCTGGGGGTACAACATAGAGTTTCTCTCTTGTCCCCCAAACAGATTTTTTCCCTCCAGCGGCTCGCCCTGTCCGGGGCTGTCCAGGATCTTCTGGACAGGGGGGTGATTGTGCCGGTTCCCTCGCAGGAACGGTTCCAGGGGTTTTACTCCAATCTGTTTGTGGTCCCCAAGAAGGGAGGGGTTCGCCCTATCCTGGACCTAAAGGCCCTCAATTCCATTATCAAGGTGCAAAGATTCAGGATGGAGTCGGTCCGATCGATCATAGCGGCCCTCCACCAGGGGGACTTCATGGCGTCCTTGGACATCATGGACGCATACCTGCATGTTCCCATTTGCACAAGACACCAAAGGTATCTGAGCTTTGCGATCGGAGAGGACCACTTTCAATTTGTGGCCCTCCCGTTCGGTCTGGCTTCGGCACCACGGGTTTTCACCAAGGTACTCGCCCCGATCCTGGCCTTACTGAGGCAGCGAGGGATCGCTATCGTGGGATACCTGGACGACCTTCTCCTGAGAGCTTCCTCAGGCTCAGAGTTAGAGGAGGACGTGTCTATCACGTGTCAGACTCTCCAAGAGTTCGGCTGGCTTCTGAATCTCCAAAAGTCAGTGTTGGTCCCGTCCCAGCGACTGGAACACCTGGGTCTAGTCTTGGATTCGGTGGAGGCGAGAGTGTTCCTCCCATCGGAAAGACTAAAGACCCTGCAATCTGCGGTAAGACAGTTGTCGACACGAAGGTGGTCATCCCTTCACTTCTGCATGAGAGTTCTGGGTCTGATGGTGGCCTCCTTCGAGGCGGTTCCGTATGCCCAATTCCACACCAGGGTACGAACACATCCTTCGGTGGGCCGAAAAGGTCCGTTCCGGCTCTGTCGGCCGTGTACATTCCGGGAGTTCAAAATTGGCAAGCCGACTTCCTAAATCGCACAACTCTGGATCAGGGGGAGTGGTCTCTCCACCCGCAGGTGTTTCAGAACCTGTGCCAAAAATGGGGCACTCCAGACGTGGACCTTCTGGCGTCCCGTCTCAATCGGAAGGTGCCACAGTTCGTGGCCAGGTCAAAGGACCCGTGGGCGGACGCGTCAGATGCGTTGGTGGCTCCCTCGGGTCACTATCACTTGATTTACGCCTTCCCTCCTCTGAAGCTCCTCCCTCGCCTGCTGCGCAGGGTGGAAGCCAAAGGGATTCCGACAATCCTGATCGCCCCGGACTGGCCGCGTCGCTCTTGGTACGCGGACCTGGTACGTCTGGTGGCAGACGCCCCCTGGCGTCTACTCCTGAGAGAAGATCTGTCTCAAGGTCCGATCTTCCATCCTGCTTTACAGTCACTGGCTTTAACGGCATGGCTGTTGAGAGCCAGGTACTGAAGGACCGGGGCCTGTCGGGCCCGGTGATCTCTACCATTCTGCGTGCACGGAAGTCCACTTCTCGGAAGATTTACCATCGTACATGGAAAGCATACATCTCTGTTTGAGGAGATGAAGTGGCACCCCCGTACTTACGTGGTGTCCCGGATCCTGCTGTTCCTGCAGCGGGGAGTGGACCAGGCTCTTGCCTTGAGCACGATCAAGAGTCAGATTTCTGCTCTGGCTGTCTATTTTCAGCGTCCCTTGGCGGCGCACTCCTTGGTTCGCACGTTTGTGCAGGGGGTCCGCCATGTGGCCCCTCCGGTGCACCCTCCACTGCCCCCTTTGAGGACATTCGGGAGATCCCTTTGCTGACCCTGTCACAGAAGGTGGTCTTTCTGGTAGCTATTACCTCTATCAGACGGGTGTCTGAATTGGCGGCCTTGTCCTGCAAGGCCCCCTACTTGGTCATCCATCAGGATAAGGCGGTGCTGCGCCCACAGCCCTCCTTTCTTCCAAAGGTCGTTTCGGCCTTTCACATTAACGAGGACATTGTTCTTCCATCCTTATGTCCTCAGCCAAAAAAACAGGAGGAGGCCTCTTTACCTCGCCCAGAGGCGATTTAATTCGCATGTGCTGCGCTATATAAGTTCTTCACTCACTCACTCACTCTTTACATTCCCTGGATGTGGTTCGGGCCCTTCGAGTTTACTTGTCGGCGACGGCTCCGTTCCGGAAGTCGGACTCACTGTTCGTGTCAGTGTCCAGTCCCAGTAAGGGCCTGGCAGTCTCGTCGGCCACCATTTCCAGGTGGATCCGACAGATTGGATTGGAATAAATACTTATAGAGCGCCGAATGCGAGTTGTGAAACTCGCGTCTAAGGTTGTGCTTCAGGCCTATGCCCTGAAGGGGCGGGCGCCTCCTTTTCGGGTCACGGCGCATTCGACCAGGGCGATCGGGGCCTCTTGGGCTTTCCGACATCAAGCCTCTGTGTTACAGGTGTGTAAGGCAGCGACCTGGTCGTCGGTCCACACTTTATCAAAGTTTTATAAGGTGGACGTGAGTGCATCTTCTGATGCCTCCTTCGGCCGCAGGCGGCAGTTTAAGGTTGGAGTTTCTCCGTTGAGTAACTCCGGTTTTGTTTGGGGTGTACCCTGGTTTGCTGTGTTGTTTTTCCCATCCCTCGAAAAAAATTTGACACTGCTTGGGGACGTCCCTAATGTCAAAGAAGACTGTGTCCGTCTATGAACGAAAGAGAAAATAGGATTTTTGTACTCGCCGTAAAATCCATTTCTCTGAGTTCATAGACGGACACAGCACCCACCTCTCCTTTGTTTGTACTGCTTGTTACGAACTGGGGCTGCCAGAGCAGGGTGTGGGTTATGCCTGGGGGAGCCACACCCCCTGGGAGGAGCGGCATGAAGGAAAGGTTTTAACACCTTAAGTGCTGTAAAATTCTGCCTAAATCTCCTGGTAGGAAGAAGCATAACCCTAATGTCAAAGAAGGCTGTGTCCGTCTATGAACTCAGAGAAATGGATTTTACGGTGAGTACAAAAATCCTATTTTTTCTTATAATAATCTTATGTTATGCAGGGACATTTATAAACACGTGCCACTACTATAGACACACAGCAGGTGTGATATTTAACCACTTGCCGTCGCCGCACCGTCATAATACGTCCACAAGGTGGCTCTCCTAGGCGAGAGCACGTATTATGACGTCCTGCCTTTTAGCCGCCACTAGGGGCGCACACGCTCTGCCGGAGGCACGCGCGCGCCCCCCGCTCGCCCCCGACTCCCGTGCGTGTGCCCGGCGCGATCGCCGCCGGGCACACGCGATCGCTCGGTACAGAGCGGGGAACGGGAGCTGTGTGTGTAAACACACAGCTCTCGTTCCTGTCAGCAGGGGAAATGCTGATTTTCTGTTCATACAATGTATGAACAGAAGATCGGTGTTTCCCCTAGTGAGGCCACCCCCCCCCCCCCCACAGTAAGAACACACCCAGGCATACTTAACCCCTTCCCCGCCCCCTAGTGTTAACCCCTTCACTGCCAGTGGCATTTTTATAGTAATCTAATGCATTTTTATAGCACTGATCGCTATAAAAATGCCAATGGTCCCAAAAATGTGTCAAAAATGTCCAAAGTGTCCGCCATAATGTCGCAATACCGAAAAAAAAATCGCTGATCGCCGCCATTACTAGTAAAAAAAAATATTAATAAAAATGCCATAAAAATACCCCCTATTTTGTAAACGCTATAACTTTTGCGCAAACCAATCAATAAACGCTTATTGCGATTTTTTTTTACGAAAAATATGTAGAAGAATACGTATCGGCCTAAACTGAGGAAAAAAAATGTTTTTTTATATATTTTTGGGGGATATTTATTACAGCAAAAAGTAAAAAATATTCATTTTTTTCAAAATTGTCGTTCTATTTTTGTTTATAGCGCAAAAAATAAAAAACGCAGAGGTGATCAAATACCACCAAAAGAAAGCTCTATTTGTGGGAAAAAAAGGACGCCAATTTTGTTTGGGAGCCACGTCGCACGACCGCGCAATTGTCTGTTAAAGCGACGCAGTCCCGAATCGCAAAAAGTACTCTGGTCTTTGGGCAGCAATATGGTCCGGGGGGTAAGTGGTTAAAGGAATTTTTCATTATTTTTTTTCACTTTAAGCATCATTAAAATTGCTGCTCCGGAAAAAACAGCCGTTTTTAAAACTTTTTTTTCCATTGATACATGTTCCCTGGGGCAAGACCCGGGTTCTGAAAGACGTTTTCCAACATCAAATTGAATATTGGTCTTTAAAATTAGCGTTTTTGAATTCGAACGTTCGAGTCCCATAGACTTCAATGGGGGTTCTAAATGTTCGCGTGAACCCGCGGTCTGTTCGAACGTTCTGGTGCAAACCGAACGTGGGTATGTTCGGCTCATCCCTAGTCCATAATTTATGGTTAAAGTGTGACTAAATGCAAAACTTTTTCTCTTATCGTCCATGGACGGACATAACCCACTTGTCAAGATTTAAGGAGCTATGTTCCCTGTTTACAGGAGAGGACTAGGCAGAAACATGTTAAATAGTTAAATACATGTTACATTAACAGAGTTGAACAGCCCCACCCAGGGGGCGGTCCCTCCAGACATAACCCTCCTCACTGCAGCTTGCAGCCTCAGTTTCGTTCTGCCTAGCAAGGAGAAGGACGTATGGCTCCCTTTGGGCCCAGCGCCTGAGGAGAAATGTTGTTTTGTTTTATTTTACTTTTTCTTGAAGAATCTTCTTTCAACTGTCGGCTGAGAGACAGGCTGGATAATATAGATCCTTGTAGTCTACTCAGTCTGCCCAGCAAGCAAGGGCACACCTTTGCAAAGAGGCTTGGTCTGCCACGCCATACCCCATGACTCCTGGGGGGGGCGGTGAGCTTTGCTGTGGTGTTGTCTCACTCACAGTGGACCAGGCCGACAGCTACCTCCATTTCGGTTGTAGTTCTGTCAGGAATGCGTCAGCGAGTCCTCGCTTGGACAGGTAAGTACAGTCCCTCCTGCTTCAGTGGGTTGGTACGGCTGGGCATTCCTGGGGTTCGGGGGTCCCTTTGCTCCCTTCCCTGCTCCTTTCCCTTGCTGCATTGCTAACATCAGGGGGGAGGGGGCCTTCCTGAGGGGACTGTTATCTGGTCTGTGTTTTTTCTTTTTTGTATTGGGCTTTCCTGTGAGGGATTTTTCACTGTTAAAAAGCCCTGTGATGAGCACAGATGTTTATGATTATACTTCAGCAGACGCTGACTGATTGGTGACACCTGTAACGGTTTAGCTTTTTATGCTGTATCTGTGTCTTATCCTTATATAAAAAAGCCTAGGAGGCTTTTCCTGTTTAAACACAGGTCCCTGCAGAAGTTACCTCATGGTTCTTTTCCTCACTGGCAGCGCTGGGCAGTCTCCTCCTGAGGGAGTCCCCTGGTTACCCCTGGTCAGCGCAGCAAGTGGGTGAGAGGCTGTCACGTACCTGGTGATGGGAGCCCAACGTGCAGGGAGCAGCCTCTCATAAGCCTCTGACTCAGGAGCCCCTGGTAGAGCAGACAAGGGGTCAAGAGTGCAGAGGGGCACAAGTGCCTGGTAGTTGGTTGAGTAGTAGCTGGAAGCGGCAGCAGGATGAGGCACCAAGGTCCTGGCAGGATGCTGGCAGCAAGCTGGAGTGGAGGTGCGGCACTTGTGGGACAGGAATCAAGCAGGTGTGGCAAGCCGGGTCAAACACAGACGGACAGGATCAAAACTAGCGCAAAATCAAAAGGGGTAGTCAAAGTTTAGGCCGGGTCGGTATAACAGGCGGGCAGAGACAGAGCCAAGGGCAGAGCAGGTGCGGTGGTCAGACGGAGCCGAGGTCGGGGGCAGGTTGCAAACAAGAGAGGTCAGAGGAAGCCGGGTCAGGTAATCAGGAAACAACGGATTCACAGGTGCAGATTCTTCAGGTAAACGCTGTAGACTGGACAGCAAGTTGGTGAGGGATCAGACTGTTTATATAGGGAGTTTTGGCGCCAAACGCTGTCACCGCGTGCGCCATCGATGTGCGCGCAAACGCGCACCACTGCGCACGTGCCGGGACCGGATTCTCCTGATACTGGAGAATCTTCCATGACAGAGGCCCTGAATAGGGCTCTAGGAGCTTTTGTCTATTTGTATGGACAGGTGTGCACATTATAATACACACTATATGTAAATATTGGAGTCAGTGGGGCAGATTCATGTACAATGGCGCAGCTTTGGACCGGCGTAGCGCATAATTTTTAGACTACGCTGGCCCAGCGCGGAGAGGCAGGTAGTTGATTCATGAAAATTTTTCTGTGCAAGATGCCCCAGCGGGGCGGATTTTAGACGGCGGAAGGCGGGGTAAGGCCAAATGGGAGTCACCCTATGCAAATGAAGTGCCGACCGTGGCACAGGGGTCACGCCGGGGTACATCTTAGACCGCGCATGCGCAGTGACCTACAGGGGGTAAATGCCCCAATCTGCACATGCTCAGAACTGCGCCCCGGCGTGACCCCTGAGCTACGCCGGCCCACTGCCAACGCCCAGGCCATAAATAAGCCCAGACTTACGCCCTACAGGTGCAAATGTACCCAAGCATTTTTTGAGTGTGCTAGGTCGTTTGCTATTGTGTGCTGGGGGCAATTATGGCTGATGAAGATTCCTCAAGTGGGCGGATGACCAATTTCAGCCCAGAGGAGAGGGCTGTAATTATCGAGGGCCTCTCCCAACATGGGGACCACCTCTATGGGCCACAGAGTGCCTACACTGGAAAGGCTGACAAAGCCAGAATTATTGTGGAAATCACAACCCAGGTCAATGCTTTGGGTGTGGCGGAGAGGGAGCCCAAGCACATCCGCAAGAAGATCAATGATCTGCGTAGACTAGTGAAAGAGAAATTGGTGGCCAAGAAAAAGCATGCCAGTGGAACAGGTGGAGGACCAGCCAGAAGGATCACCCTGACACCGGAGGACCTTGTCGTGGCCAGGTTCCTGGCTAGGGAGCTGGTGGAGGGCCTGGAGGGCTTTGATTCTGGAGAACAGCCCTTGAGGACAGGTAAGTGTGTTTTATCTTCTTTCGGGTGTGTTGCATGTGTGTGTGTGTGTGTGTGGGGGGGGGGGGGGGGGGGGAACAAGTGTCAAGTGTTTGGGTCCACCAACATCTGAATGTTTTGTGTCCTTCACAGATGTGCAGGATGGATCTGGGCCATCATCGGCTGCAGGGCAACCCACCACATCCAGGGTGGAGACTGCCCCTACGTCTGTGCTGTAGGAAGTGGAGGAGGAGCAGGTCGTGGTAGAGGAGGAGACTATTTTTTTGTTGGTGGAGACCCCCATTCCTGGCCCCTCCCAAACCTCCCCCCTCATGAGAGTTACCCCCTCAGGGCTCTCAATCCCTCTCAGGGATTCCCCATCTAAGGACACCAGCCCCTCACGGGCCACCAGCCCCTCACGGGCCACCAGCCCCTCCCAGGGCCAGCCCCTCCCAGGGCCAGCCCCTCATGGGACACCAGCCCCTCCAGGGCCAGCCCCTCCAGCCGGCCTCAAGCTGCTCCTGCCCCGAGGAAGGCTTTAAAAAAAAACGAGGGGAGTCCCTGCAGAGCTGGAGGGCAATCTGGCAAGGGACCAAACCAGACAGACCCGCCACATTGGGACTCTTGCGTGGGATCTGACACGGGTCGCAGCTAGCCTGGCGTCCTCTGCCGAGAGCCAGGCTGCCTGCACTGTAGCAGTGCTGGAGGCCGTTACGCAGCAGGCTGGGCAGAGTCGGCTCGTAAACGAGAGCCTGCAGGACGTTGTGGGTAACGGGGGCAGCCCTTCTGTCATGTCTGGGGGACCTGCAGGGCCACCACATAATGAGCTGGTTGCTGAGGTCCGGAGCCTGGCAGGTGCTGTCAGAGAGGAGGGGAGGCTGACACGGCGCAAGCAGCGCAGCACTACCACCCGCCGGCTGCGGATGCAGGCTGCAACAAATACCTACCTCCACCGGCTAGCCGTGTCAATGGAGGGCAGGCAGGCAGCTATGGAGAGACTGGGGGAGGTTCCACCACCAGCCCCCCCAGCTCCACCAGCCCCGGCTCGCCCCAGGCAACTGCGCACCAGGAGCCTAGGGACAAGAAAGAGCCCACGACAGGGCCGTTGATTTTTTTGCCTATTAATTTTATACTCAGGTTCTTAGTTTTTTTCTTTGATATCCCTGCACACGGGGAGTAGTGCAGGCTTCAGTGTGAATGTGGGGGGGTGACACTCCTGCCATTAAGGTTTGTCACCCTCAATCGTTGGGGAGAAGTGATCCCCACGACCCGTGTGAAAGGTGTATGAATGTACAGCAACATAATTGGAGCCTTGGCGCAGCGTTGCTGCTCCCTAGTACCATGGGGGGTACTTCGGTCTAATCCAATTCAATGTGGATGTGGGGTGTATGTGCAAGGGACCACAGTGGTGTGCATGCATGCATTCTCATGGTGACATGATTAATGTGTGGGTTTAACATGAAAAGAATCGTTCCACGAGGCGTCTCCTGACTGCTCTTCCATCAGCAGACGGGGTAGCCTCTGGCAGGGGGGGATTATGTGGTTCGGGTGTCAGGTCATCACGTATGTCAATCTCCAGGCCCCTTCTCACTGCGAAGTTGTGCAGAATGCAACATGCCCCGATGATCTGGCACACGAAGTTTGGGGAATAAAACAGGGTACCCCCAGACTTATCCAGGCATCGGAAACGGGACTTCAGGAGGCCAAATGTGCGTTCCACCACTCCACGGGTACTTATGTGTGCAGCATTCCATCTTCTCTCTCCTGGGGTTTGGGGGTTCCGGAATGGAGTCATGAGATGGGGTCCCAGTGCATATGCCGCGTCACCTGGAAGGGAAAAGACAGGAGGATGTAAGTCATGCATGTGCCCCTCGTAATGTCTGCATCATGGGGGGGGGGGCAGACATACCTGACACCCATGTCACTCACCAACCAGCCAGCTGTTCCCATACACGTTCTGTTCAAATTCTGTTGGGATGGGGCTTTGACGGTATATGAAGCTGTCATGGCTGGACCCGGGGTGTTTGGCACGGACGTGCCATATGAGGCATTGGGCATCGGCTATCACCTGTACGTTGATGGAATGCCAGTGCTTCCTATTGCAGTATATGTGCTCTGTGTCACGGGGGGGCTGTAGTGCCACGTGTGCAATCAATGGCCCCGATGGTGCGTGGGAATCTGGCAATTTGGTAGAAATCTGTCATTGTCTTCATCCGCTGGACCTCCTGGGAGGGTTTGATGATGTGGTGGGACATGCGTCTGAGGATTGCGGGGACAACCTGGTGCACATATCTGCTCATGGTGGATTGTGACATCCCAGCCGACAATCCACTTGTTCTTTGAAAAGAGCCA
The DNA here is from genome assembly GCF_905171775.1 of Rana temporaria. NCBI lineage: Eukaryota > Metazoa > Chordata > Amphibia > Anura > Ranidae > Rana > Rana temporaria. The sequence continues at coordinate 377,843,329 of NC_053489.1, forward strand.
GTGGCAAGGAAATGCAGTGTTGCCAGGACCTTGACCAGTGGCTTCACTGCATGTGTGCGGTGTTTCTTGCTGGTGATATCATCCTGCAGGATTCTGGTTAATTCCAGGATGACTTCACGGCTGAATCTGTAGATGCGATACACCTCTGCTTCCCCCATGGCAAAGACGTCAATGCGCGTACCTTCCTACGTGCCTGTCGACGCAGTAGTGCTATGACCATGGCTGCCCCTGGCATGTTGGCACACAGATGTGTTGTCCAGCAAGTGTGGTTGCTCAGGTCGTCTGTAACGGTGCTGCTGTAGCTGCTCTCCAGCTGACCTGTGCAAGTCTGGTGCAAAGTTACCCCTGCTTTATGAGGGGTAACTTGGCGCCAGAATTTCCAGTTACGCGCAGCGGGAGTAGCCTGCGCCGGTCATTCGTAATTTGGTGAATCGGCCCAACACCCTAATTTGCATATTTAAAACACAAAAACCATGGCCGCGCTAGATCCGACCAGCGTAAATATGCGCCAACGCCGCACCGGCGTTGAAATGTTACACCGAGACGAAGAAGTCTATTTGGAAGCGTAATCTAGTTCTCTGGGTACGGCGCAGCGATACGCCGGCGCAAATCTGCACTTATGCCGCGCATCTCAAGAAACACCGGCGTTAGTGCTACATGAATCTGCCCCAGTATCTGGGTCCTTCTCCACATGCTGGTGGTGGCAGCAGGTGTTAGCACCTGGGATTCCCACAGAGTTTTTATTGTTAGTCCTGGACACCGTATGTGCCAGGGTGGGGGTGGGCGGTAAAAGTGCCCCCTTCCCCCATTATCCCCTGTGGAATGCTCTGTTATGAAGCTATGGACCAGGTACCTAATAAAAAATAAAAAAAAAGCAGAAAAGGCATTTATGGGTGCGCTTTTTACTGCTACAAGGGACTCTCCTAAGCTGCATAGTGCAGCTGGGTTTCCGTCGAGGGCTCGGTCTTTTTTGGCTCACGCAAATCAGACCGCTGTGTAGGTTTTTTCCTTCTGTGCCCTTCTTTGATAATTTTTGAGATGCGGAATGAGAAAAGCCGCTGAGGGCTTTTATAGTCCCTCACTGCCGGGTGGGAACCCCCACTTGTATGGATCTGACTGATAGAAGATCCGAAGTACTGACCCGTTCCATGTCTACAATGCTGGGGTCTGGCTTGCGGCCTATTGTGGCCACTACACTGGGGTCTCATTCGGCGCTGGCACCATTTTTTGGGAGGTTTTTAAATTACATTGAAAACTCCCATTGGCGCCCATTTTGCCGTAGCCGCTCTATGGCGCAGCTTACATTGTGCCGGCCATTTTCCTGTGACCGCGTTCTGAATGCTTGGCGGCCATCTTGGAGTAGTCCTGACCTCTAGTGCTGTATACAACTCACAGAGTGAGCATTTGCACCAGACAGTGGAGGAGCACCGACTCTCTCCTGAGGTTATTAGGCTAGCGGACCAGCTGGTCCAGGGCCTCATATAGGTCTGTGATGCTTCATTGAATGCTGTGCCCTTGTTATCCAGGGCGTCTGTTTCAGAATGGTTTTATGCACATGGTGGTGTAGTGCTTAACTCCATTACTTGGCAGCAAGAGAGTCATTGGTTCGTATCCTGACACTGACGCCAATCTGCCTGGAGCTTGCATTGTCGCTCCCTGTGTCTGCGTGGGGTTCCTCCGGGTACTCCGGTTTCCTCCAAAGGCATGTGTGCATACACCTACATAATATACATACACACTATGTGTGTGTATTATTTAGGGGGAAACTCTCCCAGGCCGTCAAAGGCCCAGCTGGGGGACTAATCCGTCCCTGGGTGCATAAGCCAAGCACGCCGGCACCCAAATCCTGCCAATGTATGTTTCCCTGTCTCCCTGGAGGGGCGGTTTGCAGGTTCACAATTCGGTGAGACCTCCCTGCTCTCCGACCAGTGGGTCTGCGAGGTGGTCTCTTCGGAGTACTAGATAGGGTTTCCTCCTATCCACAGAACAAAGTTCTTTCCTCGTGTCTTCCTCTCCCGGCCCGTCCGTCTGCCTTGGGCAGTGTGGGATTTGCTAAGCTGCGGGGTAATTTTACCTCTCCCGCAGGACGAGAGTTTTGGGGTTTTCTATGGGCCTCAGGCCCTAAATACCTTTGTGAACGTCGGGTAGTTCCGCATGGAATCCATTTGTTCGGTGGTAGCTGCGCTCCATCCGGGGGATGTCCTGACGTCCTCGGACATCAGGGACGCATACATGCATGTCCCGTTTTACGCATGTCAGTGTTTTTTTTCTGTGTTTCGTGATGAGAGAAGGGTCTCTGTCAGCCTGTGGCCCTCCCTTTTGATCTGGCGTCAGCACCATGGGTTTTCAGCTAGGAGCTCGCACTTATCCTAACTTTGTTGGGACACCGAGGCTTTGCCTCATTAGCTACTTGGACGACTTTCTTCTGAGAGCAGCTCCTGTCTCCGACCTAGTGGATGGGTTATTCCCATTCAGACCCTCCAAAGATTCGGGTGGGTGTTAAACGTTTAGTCCAGAAGGTGTAGCTCAGTGGCAGCAAGCCTGCCCTCCATGTGTGTGACCCAGGGTTCAAATCCTGGGCATGCTAGGTTCCGACTCGGCGTTGGAGTATCTAGTGTTGATCCAGACTCCTCGGTGGCAAAGGTCCTTCTTCCCCTGGAGAAAATGCAGACTCTTCAGTCTGCGGTGAAGGTATTGGCATCACGCAATCGGTCTTCTCTCCGGGCGCCTGCTGGTTCGGGGCCTGTGGGTAGCCTCCTTCAAGGCGGTACTGTATGCCCAGTTCCACACCTTGGTTTTCCAGGGGAAATACTGTCCAGGTGGTAAAAATCTCTTGTCTCTGAAATCATTAGATTACTGTGCAAACCTAGTCAATCTCTCTGAGTGGTGACAGAGATCCCGGACTCTTCGGTCCGGGAAGTTGTTTCTTCCTTCCAGTGGTCGGTGTTTACGATGGATGCCAGCTCACGGGTTGTGGGGGGTTCACAAAACTGGGGGGTCGAGTCGGCCCTGAGTCGCTGGACTTGCGTGGACCTACGGCCACACCTCCCTGAATGTGTCTGGTCTCGGTAGCTACCCAGGGTCGGGCCTGGTTAGTGCCTGGTGGGAGACTGCCTGGGAATACCAGGTGCTGTCTACTGTTCATTGTCCTACTATTTTAGGCGATCAGGCTATGCTTCTCCTTGTGGTTGACCAATCTGGTTTCAGCCGGACAATGCCACGGCTTCGGTCTACCATCAGGAATGCCGGCAGGCGGACTACTGGAGTCGCCAGATGCTGGACCAGGACGACTGGTCTTTGTGCTTGGGGTGTTTCGGCTCCCTTGCAGGAGGTGAGCCTCACAGGGCATGGATCTCCTGGTCGCTCGTCTCCGCCGCAAGGGTGTCAAAGTTAGTGGCCAGTTGTTTTCTTGTGAAAAAAAAAAGTTAGTGGCCAGGTCTAGTGATCTGGTACAGACGTGTCAGTCGCGCTGGTGGCCCTGTGGGGTCTGTATCAGTGATTTTTTTGCCGTTCCTCCATGGTAGTTGCTTCCTCGGCCGCCCCACAGAGTGGAGGCTAAGGAGATCCCGATGATTCTAATCGCTCCAGATTGACCTCTGTGTCCTTGGTACGCTGATATCGGGCGCCTGGTAGCAGAGGTACCCTGGCAGTTGCCAGGGCAGGAGGTTCCTCTGTCTCAAGGTCCCATACTTCCTCCTGTTGTACAGTCACTGACTTGCTCAACATGGTTATTGGAAGCCAGACTTTAGGTGACCGGGGTCTGTCTGACTCGGTCATCTCAACAGGGCACCGTAGTCTTATCCCGCAGGATCTACCGTCGCACCTCTCTTGGTGCAAAGGGATGGAGTGACCTCCACGGACGTACTCGGTGTCCAGGGTCCTGCTGTTTGTTTTTTGTTTTTTTTAAAGCTTGGAGTGGATCTAAAAATAGCTTAAAGCACCGTTTGGGGGCAGATTTCAGCCTTGGCTGTGTTCTTTCAGTGGCCTTTTTGCGGCCCGTTCCCTGGTGGGTCCCCTTTTTTTGTGGGCAGGGAGTTTGTCATATACTTTCCCCTCTTGGCCCATCTTTTCCCCCATGAGTTTTGACTCTGGTGCTCTCGGTTCTTCAGGAACCTTCCTTTTGGAAACATCAGAGAGATTTTCTCTTGACACTATCTCAGAAGGTGGCCCCTTTAGTGACCTTTACCTCTGTTAGAGGGGTTTCTGAGTTGGCGGTCTTGTCTTGCAAGCCGCCATGCTTGATCCTCTATAAGGATTAGGTGATGGTGCGCGCGCGACCTTCCCTTCTTCCGAAGGAGGTTTCGGCCTTTCATACTTTAGGCGTGGTACACGCTTTGCGGGTATACCAGCCTACTACGGCTCCGTTTCGGAGCTTCTGACTCTTTTGTGTCGGTGTCTGGTCCACAAAAGGGCCTGGCGGTCTCGTCGACCACCATTTCTCGGTGGATCAGGCAGGCCGCCATACAGGCCTATGCCCCTAAGGGGCGTGCCCCCTTTTTCGGTCACGGCACTTTCGACCAGGGCAATTGGTGCTTCCTGGGTTTTTTTTCCGACATCATGCGTCGGTCTCACAGGTGTGCGAGGCGGCGATTTGCTCGTCCGTTCACGCTTTTCCCAGAATTTACATGGTTGCTGTGAGTGCATCTTATGATGTTTTTTTCAGCCGCTAGTTTTTGCCGGCGGCTATTTAAAGTTGCACCTCCTCCGTTGAGGAGCTCTGCTTGTTTTGGGGTGAAGAAAAAAAAAATTGGTTTTACTGATATATTTCCCACCCCTCGTTTTTTTTACACTGCTTGGGGACGTCCCACTTGTCAAGATTTAAGGAGCTGTGTGCGTCCATGGACGATAAGAGAAAATAGGATTTTTTGTACTCACCGTAAAATCCTTTTCTCTGAAGTCCATGGACGGACACGGCTCCCACCCCTCCTTTTTAGGTTTGTACTGCTTGTTATGAACTGAGGCTGCAAGCTGCAGTGAGGAGGGTTATGTCTGGAGGGACCGCCCCCTGGGCGTGGCTGTTCAACTCTGTTAATGTAACATGTATTTAACTATTTAACATGTTTCTGCCTAGTCCTCTCCTGTAAACAGGGAACATAACCCACTTGTCAAGATTTAAGGAGCTGTGTCCGTCCATGGACTTCAGAGAAAGGGATTTTACGGGGAGTACAAAAAATCCTATTTTTCCTTTGTTTCGGATAGGTGGAGTAGTAGTAGTAGAAACCATTGGTTTTTATTGTGGTTTGTTTGTGTTGGGGAGATTCACTATGTATTTATCATGTTTTCCATTATCATCGAAAGTAAGAGAATCACAATTTTTAGATTGTCCCTAGAACTGTGTAATAGAGGGAAAATATTCCAATGGTGTTCTCACTTTGGAAGAATTTCCTAACTTCCTGTTTTGGCTATGGGACAGGAAGTGAAGGAAAATCTCTCCAGTGGGACAAGATGGCAAAAAAAAAAGGGTTACAACTCTCTCTTACTTTATCCAAAATTTAAAATGTTTTACCCTTAGTTCTGCTCCAAACAGGTCTCTAAAAGCTTTTACGTCATTTCCAATGGTAGCTGCTCTCCAGCTGACTTGTGCACGTCTGGTGCAAAGTTACCCCTGCTTTATGAGGGGTAACTTTACGCCAGACATTCCACTTACGCGCGCAGCCTGCGCCGGCCAAACGTAAGTTTCTGAATCGGCGTATTGCGCTCATTTGCATATTTGAATACGAAATCAATGGGAGCGGCAGATGCGTCCAGCGTAAATATGCACCTTACGATACGCCGGCGTAAGAATTTTACGTCGGTCGGAAGAAGCCTATTTTACGGCGTATCTAGTTTTCTGGGTACGGCGCAAAGATACGACGGCGCAAATTTACACTTACGTGGCGTATATCGAGATACGTTGGCGGAAGTGCTTTCTGAATCCGGGCCACTGAGTGCAGTCTCAGGAGATGGGAGGCAGCGGTGTGGGATCTCTGCAACTTGTCTCATGTAAACATTTAATCTTCCACTGGTAGTAGATCAGAGGAGTCATTTACTAGTTACCTTGAGGGGGGAATTGTAAGATCCTCAGAGACAAAGCTGCCTGATGTGGGCGGAGTCCTGGTTTAGGGGAACCAATCTGCTCATGTCTAGTAATAATCTTTTTATTTCTATTTTAGTAGATGGACGGGAGATGAGGAAAACCTCAGAGGATTGTCTCACTTTGTCTCCAGACTGTAAAGTAGAAGATGAGGACATCACACAGTATAGTCCAGAAGAAAACCCAACTACCTCAAATGTCCATCCGGCACCACACTGTGTAGATGGTCCATCGTATTCCTCTTATCCTGAGGAACCTCAGACTGTGCGGGACGGTGCCGGACCATCGTATTCCTCTTATCCTGAGGAACCTCAGACTGTGCGGGACGGTGCCGGACCATCGTATTCCTCTCATCCCGAGGAACCTCAGACTGTGCGGGACGGTGCCGGACCATTGTATTCCTCTTATCCTGAGGAACCTCGGGCTGTGCGGGACGGTGCCGGACCATCGTATTCCTCTTATCCTGAGGAACCTCAGACTGTGCGGGATGGTGCCGGACCATCGTATTCCTCTTATCCTGAGGAACCTCAGACTGTGCGGGACGGTGCCGGACCATTGTATTCCTCTTATCCTGAGGAACCTCAGGCTGTGCGGGACGGTGCCGGACCATCGTATTCCTCTTATCCTGAGGAACCCCAGACTGTGCGGGACGGTGCCGGACCATCGTATTCCTCTCATCCTGAGGAACCTCAGACTGTGCGGGACGGTGCCGGACCATCGTATTCCTCTTATCCTGAGGAACCCCAGACTGTGCGGGACGGTGCCGGACCATCCTATTCCTCTCATCCTGAGGAACCTCAGACTGTGAGGGATGGTGCCGTCCTTCCAACAGAGAAGAGGTTTTTCTCTTCTGAGTGTGGGAAATGTTTTTCAGTGAAGTCCAAACCTTCAAGACATCAGAGATCTCGCACAGGTGAGAAGCCGTATTCCTGTCCCGAGTGCGGGAAATGTTTTTCAGTGAAGTCCCATCTTTCCGCACATCAGAGATCTCACACGGGGGAGAAGCCGTATTCCTGTCCTGAGTGAGGGAAATGTTCCACTTTTGGTGAGACCTTGATCTGACTTTACACTCTCTGGACCAAAGTCGCATCAAAAGTTACACCAAAGTAGTGCAGGCACGTTTTCAAAATCACTGCAACGTTTAGTCATACAGACCTGAACATGTGCCATTGCAAACAATGGGCTGTGGCTTGTCATGTGACTCGTCATGTCCAAAGTCGCGTGACAATTCGCCCAAGTATCAATGGTCCAAAGTCACATATCAAGTTGCACAAGTGCCAATGGGCCGTAAATGTTAAAGCAGAACTGAATGTATTTTTACCCAAAATTGCAAGCAGGCAGGATATTAAGCCCCAATTCACACTGAATGCAACTTTAAAATCACGCTACCTTGGAGTGATTTAAAAAACGCCGGCCAGTGCGATTTCATGTGTGGCTTGCCAACATCTGCATCTTCATGCACAGATAACTATGCAAGTCGCACATGAAATCGCCAAAAATAGTGCAGGAACCTTTTAAAAATCGGTGCAAATCAGAGTTGCATGGATTTGAATGGTTCTATTGGCACAACTAGGGTGCATTGTCATGCAATTGGCAAATCGCATGACAAGTCTCACTGATGTGAACCTGGACATGTAATGTCTCTTCTACACTAAAATACATGTACCTGCCTGCTGGCAGTTTTCAGCAGAATGTAAACTGAATTGCGCACATGCAGCTCAATGCTGGCACGGTTCCTGTGTGCTGGGTGGCTGACTCCTGTGCATGCGCAGGACTTATGTCATCTCCTGCCAGCCAATTGAGATGCCTGAAGACTAGAACTCAGAGAGAAGATTTGTAATGTAATTTGACTGTTTACTTGTATGTATGTTATCACATTCAATAAAAACTATCAGACATGAATGTGTCTGTTTGTATACAGTATGTATAATAAAACCGTCTGGTTTGGTATCATATAAAGTGATCAGTGGTCGCACTCACAGTGGCTTCTCAAGTGGAAAAGATTGCATTAAGAAGTAAACTGATTTAGCTCTTATCTCTTATTTTTCTCTTGAAGAGGAGAAGGTTTTAAATTACTTTGCATTCCAACGCCATAAATAACCTTAGGAATGTGGTGTGAAAATCTTGACCCTGGATACTGATTGGGCCAAAGGCCTGTGCCTAGGTCACCTTGTAAGTGATTTGGCCCTGCCCTCAAGTCAGCTTCTTAACTGGGCACAGCAAACCTTTTATGATTGCCTTTAAAGAGGTTGTAAAGGTAATTTTTTTCCCCCTAAAATAGCTTCCTTTACCTTAGTGCAGTCCTCCCTCATCCTTCGATTTTGCTTTTAAATGTTCTTATTTCTTCTGAGAAATCCTCACTTCCTGTTCTTCTGTCTGTAACTCACCACCGTAACGCAAGGCTTTCTCCCTGGTGTGGAGTGTTGTGCTTGCCCCCTCCCTTGCACTACAGGAGAGTCAGGACGCCCACTAACACACAGCTCCTTTCTCTATCTGCAATGTAGAGAGTGTCCCGACTCTCCTGTATTCAAGGGGAGGGGTCGAGCATGACACTCCACACCAGGGAGAAAGCCTCGCATTACTGTGTGGAGTTACAGACAGAAGAACAGGAAGTGAGGATTTATCAGAAGAAATAAGGACATTTAAAAGCAAAATCGAAGGATGAGGTAAGTGAAGGAGGACTGCACTAAGGCAAAGGAAGCTATTTAGGGAAAAAAAATGGTACCTTTACAACCCCCTTAACTGGGCACAGTAAACCTTTTATGATTGCCTTTAACCGCTTAAGGACCCTCTACCGACGATATACGTCGGCAGAATGGCATGGCTGGGCACAAGCACGTACCTGTACATGTCTCTTTAAGGCCCAGCCGTGGGGTCGCGAGCGCACCGCCGGCGGCACGCTCGCGACTCGGTCCGAAGCTCCGTGACCGCGCCCGCGATCGGAGCTGAAGAACGAGGAGAGGTGTGTGTAAACACACCTTCCCCGTTCTTCATTGTGGCAGTGTCAGTGATCATCTGTTCCCTGATATAGGGAAAGACGATCACTGATGTCACACGTCCAGCCCCGCCCCCCTACAGTTAGAAACACATATGAGGTCACACTTAACCCCTAGTGGTTAACGGCAATTGTCATTTTCACAGTAATCAGTGCATTTTTATAGCACTTTTTGCTGTGAAAATGACAATGGTCCCAATGCTCCACTCACTCAGTTGGGCAGGCTGGATTACTCCGGTGGCTGGATCGGCCCTGCGACCAGGCCTCAGTTCTATCGCTCAAAACACAGTCTCTCTCTGTTTCAGTAGACAAACATCAGTCTCTCCAAGAACTATTGCATAGAGCCTGTGTCTCAGTGGCAAACACACAGCTCTGACACAGGCCGTCTTAAATCACCCTGTGATGCAGATCTGTCTTGCCTGGGTCCTTGTTCCAGACTCCCTCTCCTCACTACTTCCTCCTGACTCCCCTCTCTCCCGGAACTTCCTGTCTCAAAGCCTCCTGGGAAATGCAGTTATCCAGCCCCTTGCTGTAGAAATGTATCTCTATGTCTGTTCTGTACTGCAGCCTCCAAATCTGTGCTCTCTGGCTCCACCTGCTGCAATATATATATATATATATCTACATCCTCTTAAATGGCTGAAAATCACAACAGGGCTACATTCTCCCCCTACTTAAAGTCTTTGGGGTCCCCCCCAAAGGGTAAACTGTATTTGTAAGTTCTACAGACAATATATACAGTATGAAAGGCACATATAAAGTTTATACTAGACCATCTGAATACCTTTACTGCGCATAGATAGATGCAGTCTATGACAACGTCTAGCAAGTGGAGGGGGCAGAGGAACACTCCACCAAGGTGTGCTGATGGTCGGGATTGGACACAAGTCCTTTGATACCTCTGTGGTTAGGGTTGACACTTTGGGTGATCTGCGTACAGTAGTGATAGCTTCCTCTGTGCTGTTCCCTGGTGAGTCATAAGTGAGTCTCTGAGGAGGTCGCACCAGTCGTTTGGACCTTGATTCTAAAAACCCGGATGGGCCTTCATCTGCTGAGTCCTCTTCTACTTGCTGTGTTAACTGAGGGAATTCAGTTTCCTTTTCAACTGGCTGAACAGGGGCATCTTCTAACACTGAGGTTTCCGGCAAGAGACTTTCCACTTGAGAGGGTACAGAATTATCCTCGTTTGCTTGAGGCACAAATTCAGGGGCATCTGGTCTCAAATTGCTCAAATCCGGCTCAGGAGTCATAATAGTTGGATGAACATCCATAGGTTCAGATGGCCACATCCAACTCGGACACACATCTTCCTCATCGCTGTCGTCCTCACTTTCTCTTGTAGAAGGTGGCTGTTGGGACCGAGTAACAGGTGCTTGACGGGAAGTGGATGGAATGGGTGAAGGAGACTCATCTCTATCTGGTACCCGCACAGCTTCACTCAGAGGTAGGAGATGATTCCGATGCCAATTCTTCAGTGGCCCGGTCTTTCCCTCTGGTCGAATCTGGTACACTGGCAGGCCAGGCAATTGTTTACAGACAAAAAAAGAAAAAAACAGTGCAGCGCTAGTGAGTGATATTGTGCTCATATAAATTAATAATAAACAAAAAAAGTCATTCTGGAATAAACTGAAAATTTAGCCAGAATAGGAAAAAACATAAAAATGCAGATGGATATATGAAGAAAAAGTCTTAAAAAGCCACGAAACAAAGTTCATATGACTCTATCCAGTAATTTTCCTTGTGAAAGAGAAGTGGATTGTGCAGACAATGTGAAAGACTCTTGATTGATGTGAGGTAAGCTGTCACCAATACACCCGTGAGGAAGGATAAGATTGCCTGCTTACCAGATGAAAAGACTGTTTTGCATCAGTCTAATAGGGCCTGTGGGAAGTCTGGTCTCCCAATACCTTAGCCGTCAAGATAACCACGGTATAGCTCAGCATACAATCCGAAGAGTCATAAACCAAAAAAAAGAGAAGAAGGACCTCTCATAGCGTATAACGTTTAAAAATAGAAGAGGGTTTAATAAAAATTGCACTTACAATTAGGCAATATAAATACAGCATGGATAGCAAAACGTCTCCGATCTCTTGTTCCGATGCTTCTCGCTACTCGGTCAGGAAAACACAGCCGGCGTTCAGGACGGAACGCGATGACGTCACGGCACCCAATTGTTTACAGACGATGTAGATCTGAGAACTCCATCTATCAGCTAGTTTGTGCCTGGCCGAAGCACCCAAATTTCTTAATAGAACTCGATCACCTGGCTGTAAATCCTGTACCCGAACCCTCAAGTCAGTTCCGTTTGTTTCTTTGTTCTCTACTCCCGGATGTCAAACGGGCCTTCTCAAATGCAGAAGCCAGGTTTCTCCTCAGTCTATCCACATAACCCTGGTGAGAGGCAATAGACGTCTGGTCAAGGGAGAGGCCAAAAGCTAAATCTACTGGTAATCGGGCTTCTCTTCCAAACATGAGGCGGTACGGTGAGTATCCTGTAACATCACTTTCTGTGCTATTGTAAGCATGCACAATGGTAGAGATATGCCGACTCCAGTGCTGTTTCTCCCTGATCGACAGTGTTCCCAGCATATTGAGTAGAGTCCGATTGAATCTCTCCGGTTGTGCATCACCCTGGGGGTGATAGGGGGAGGTTCTTGACTTCTGAATCCCCAATAGATCCAAGAGCTGCCTGATGAGTCGACTTTCAAAGTCTCTGCCTTGATCAGAATGGATCCTCTGAGGTAGACCATAATGAACAAAGAACTTTTCTACTAGGACTTTGGCTACAGTAGGAGCACTTTGATCTTTGGTTGGAAAAGCTTGAGCATAACGGGTAAAGTGGTCTGTCACCACTAGGATATTTCCCTGTCCACTAGTGTCAGGCTCTAAGCACAGGAAGTCAATACACACCAGGTCCATAGGCCCTTGACTCTGCAGATGGCTCATTGGAGCAGTCCTAGAAGGTAAAGTTTTCCTCTGGATACATCTTAGACAGGAATGGCAGTAGCTTTCAACTTCGGATCTCATGCAGGGCCAATAGAATCTGTCTCGGACCAGTTTAAAAGTTCTCTCTGCTCCTAAGTGACCATGGTCATCATGCAAAGCTTTCAGCACATTTTCTCTATGCTTCTCTGGGAGGAACAACTGCTGCTTTTCTTCTAAGTCATCCGAGGGGCCCCTTCGGTAGACCACCCCGTCTAGCAGTTTCAACCATTCCCACTCTTTGTGGACCAGACAAGCCTCTTTTGGTGAATCAGTTAGTAGGAGCCCTCTTTGACCCGCTTTCATTGCTCTCAGAGTTAACCCGATCAAAGGATCTTCAGCCTGATCTACTCTCAGGTCCTTCTTCGTGAAAGTAGGCAGGCCCTCACTCAGCTGTGTAGGGTTACAATACATTTTAGGGACACCGGCAGCCATGACTCCTATGGCCTCTGCTCCAATCATTCCTTTGGTTCGGCACTCCACCCCTTGGCATAGGGCTTGAACTCCATCTGGAGTCAAATGAGTCCACTCTGTTTCTGGGACCCCTGTGCTATAGGGTCTCCTGGATAAGGCATCCGCATCTTGGTTATTGACCCCAGGGCGATATTTGAGGCTGAAGCGGAATCCTGACAGGGCAGCCAACCACCGGTGCCCAGTGGCATCCAGTTTGGCCGTAGTGAGAATGTGAGTGGGTTGTTGTCAGTTCTGACCACGAAATTGGCCCCGTACAGGTAGTCTTTTAGTTTGTCCACCACTGTCCACTTCAAGGCCAAGAACTCCAACTTGTGAGTGGGGTAATTCTTCTCAGAAGGGGTGAGACCCCGACTCACATATGCCACCGGTCTCAGGAGGCCATCATATTCCTGGTATAGTACTCCTCCTAGCCCTTCTCTGCTAGCATCCACATGTAGTTCATAAGGCTTGGCAGGATCAGCGTAGGCAAGGACAGGAGCCTGTGTTAAACTTCCTTTCAATTGGAGGAAAGCTCTTTCACATTGGTCGGTCCATTCCTCCTGGATTGATTCACAAGGCTTCCTAGTTCCGTGGGCTGATGAACCCGGCTCAAAAGGCATTGATTCATCTTCTGCTCCTTCCATTCTTAGAAGCGTGTTCAGAGGCTGAGCTATCTTGGCAAACCCCTCTACGAACCTCCTATAGTATGAGCAGAATCCTAGGAAGGACCGGAGTTCAGTAATATTACGAGGTCTCGGCCATGAAGCCACAGCTTCCAACTTCTTAGGATCAGTTGATATGCCTTCTGCTGAAACAACATGTCCCAGGTACGTGACTGAAGGCAGACAGAACTGACACTTCTCTAAGGAAAGTTTCAATCCTTCTTCATGCAGCCGCTTCAAGACCTTTTTCCAACCGCTGCTCATGTTCTTCCAGTGTTCTTCCGAAGACTATTAGGTCATCCAGATACACTAGTACCTCGATCAGGTGCATGTCTCCCACCGTCTTTTCCATTAGTCGTTGGAAAGTTGCTGGGGCTCCTGTGAGGCCTTGGGGCATTCTATTAAACTCAAAGAATCCCAGTGGACAGATGAAAGCAGTCTTCTCTTTATCTTCAGGATGCATGGGTATCTGGTGATATCCACTTCGCAGGTCAAGTACACTAAACCACTTTGCTCCGGACAGACACTGTAAGGCATCTTCTATTCAAGGAGTAGTGTATTGGTCGGGAATGGTTCTTTGGTTGAGTGTGCGGTAGTCTATGCACAAACGGATGGAACCGTTTTTCTTGCGAACTACCACGATGGGTGAGGCATAAGGACTCCTGGATTCTTGGATTATCCTGGTCCTTTTCAATTCAGCCAGCTGTTCCCTTAGGTCATCTAGATCTCCCAATGGGACTCGCCGTGACCTTTCTCGAAAGGGCTTGTCATCTTGGAGGCGAACGCGGTGCTGAGTGCTCCTAGCACACCCCACATCAAACTCATCCTTGGAGAATAAATCTTGCCACTTGAGGAGCTGAGACTGAATTTGCTTCTTCCACTCAGGCGAGATAGGGGCATCTTTAGTATAGAATCGTTCAGCTGGGATTTCTCTGTCTACTCCCTCTATCAATTCAGTGGGTGAGAGGGGTGTGGCAGTGGCCACTTGTCCAATCGGCATCCGTGCCTTCAAGGTCACTGGGGAGTCTGACACATTGCATACACTTACAGAGACTCTCCCACGGGCCCGCTGTAGAGCTCTGGTGGATATTATCTCAGGCACCAATTCCACTCCAGATCTCTTCATATTTCTGGGATCAGTTTCCAGGACCACATAGGGGCCTGGTTGTGACCAATTCAACTTGACTGAGGCCCGGAAACTAGTCCTTTCTCCTGGCTGTAAGACCTTCTCTGCTCTTTCTAATCTCCAAAGCCGTCCCACTTCTGCAGGGGCCCTCTGTTCTTGAATAATCCGCTGGTAGATTGGCCGCAACATCGGGTGCATCTCCTCTGAAGTAGAATTCTCTTCCATCACTAATGGAGTTATAAGGCGTCTCACCAAGTCAGTATTTGTTCCCACAATCATAGAACTTCGATTAGCTCCTGGTGGGCGGGGACATACAATGGCTAAGGCGTCACAGACCCCTGGTTGTCCAACAGTTGCCGAACTGAACTCCAGTTTCACACTTGTAGACACCCATCATATGGAAGCTTCTGAGTCCCAATACCCCAGATTTCGAGATCCTCTAACTCCATCAGGGGTAGATGCTTCAAATGCTTCTGGTAGAACTCCCGGTAAATCAGTGTTACTTGAGCACCTGAATCGAGGAGAGCCAAGAGCCATCTACGCTAAGGTTTGGAGAGTGTATACGTCCTGGTGTCACACTGCGAACATGGCACCTAGCAGCCTGAAGGCCATCCTAGAATTTTTGCAAAACGGAGCAGATATGGGGTTAGCGGTCAGCACTCTAAAAGTGCAAGTGTCCGCCTTAGCAGTCTTTTTAGAAAGATCGGTAGCCTTTCGAACCATTGGTGTCCAGGTTCTTTAGAGCCCTCTCGAGGGCTAGGCCGCCACAGGTTAAGGTTTTCCCGAAGTGGGATTTGTCAATTGTATTGAAAGCTTTAGCTGAAAAGCCTTTTGAACCTTTGAGTGATGCTTCTCTTAGAGATGCTACCTTGAAGGTTCTATTCCTGGTCGCTATCACCTCAGCTCGTAGGGTGAGCGAATTACAGGCCCTGTCAATAAGGGAACCGTATTTTTCTTTATTTTTGGATAGGGTTGTGCTTAGAACAGACCCAAAATTCTTACCGAAGGTAGCCTCAGCAGCCAATCGTTCTCAGGAGATTGTGCTACCTACGTTTTGTTCAAACCCCTCAGGGGAAAAAATAATTGTTTTTTCACATGCTAGATGTGAGAAGGGCTTTGTTATGCTACCTTAAAATAACAGTCCTGTAACTTGATAATAGGGGTTAAAAAATTAGACCTCTAATTGGGTAGACAGTTAGACAGAGATTTATATGTCTAAATGTGCTTATATAGTATATGTATACGACTGAATATGTCTAAGCGGTAAGGTCTTTATGGCGGGGGGGATATTTCATTTCTCGTGTGTATTATTTATTCGACTAGAATTGGGGGGAGGGGAAAAGGGATTGAAAGGGTTAATTCAGGGAAGCGCACCCGGACTTATATTAAGGCGTGACTCTCCTCGGTGCTCACACACCTTAGCCCACTGAAGCGCCTCTCCTCCGTGTGGAGGGAAGTCGGAGACTCTTTTTTTTTTTGTCCTCTCTGGGATCCTAGGGGATCAACCGGATTGGAGGACTAGAGAGATTTTTTTTTTTTTTTTTTCTCTCGTCTCTTCTCTCTCTCCTCCTCTCCTCTCTCGCCCGTCTTTTTTCCCTCTTTCGGGGGGGATTCCCCTGTCCTTAGCCCTTTATCTCCTCATTGGGTACCTCTATTAGTCTCCCAAGGAGCCACGTGATTGACATCCTAAAATGGCAAAGATTAATTTGATTTCTTATAATGTAAAAGGGTTAAACAACCCCGAGAAAAGATCTAAATTGTTAGCAGAATTATGGAGACTAAAGACACAGGTTGTTTTTCTCCAAGAGACTCATTTTAAGAAAAATAAAAGCCCAAAACTGGGCAATCATAGATTTCCAACGGTCTATCAGAGTTCCTCATCGTCAACAAAGACGAAGGGGGTGGCAATTATGTTATCAAAGACGATTGTATGGAAAGAACTAAAGGTAATTCAGGACGAGGAAGGGCGTCTACTTATAGTAAAAGGCTATTTAAACGACCAGAAAGTAACTCTGGTTAACGTTTATATGCCTAATGAAGGACAGATTGCAGCGTTGGAGAAATACATTAATGTGATTCAGTTGAATGCAGAAGGGAGAATCATACTGGCAGGGGATTTGAATATGGCCCTAGATCCTATCCTAGATACATCTAAGGGAGCATCACATCTATCATATAGCAAATTAAGTAAAGCAAAGAGCTTGCTACAGGAGATACAGGTGGTAGATAGTTGGAGGACTAGGCATACCCATGAGAGAGATTACACTTTTTTTTCAGCCAAACATAAAACATATTCCCGAATAGACTATATATTTGTATCACAAAATATTTTACAGAATATAGTGGAGGCCTCCATTGGATTATTTACAATTTCTGATCACTCACCGACAAATTGTATACTGGAATGGGGAGAACCCGTAGCTCGCGAGTGGCACTGGAAAATTAACGAATCCCTCCTGAAAGACCCAGAGTATGAGGAAAAGATAGTTCAGGAAATGGAGGGGTTCTTTTCTGATAATGAGGTAGGAGAGGTGTCGCCTAGTTGTATTTGGGAAACGCATAAATGCTTTATGAGAGGGATTTTAATTTCAATGGGAACACGAAGGAAACGTAGGATAGGGAGACAGATGGAAACATTACTGGGAGAAATTCGTAAACTAGAAAAGGTACATAAAAAATCGTTGGCAATTCAGATTGAGGAGAAGTTGAGGCAGACGCGGGATGAACTGAACCTGTTACTAACAGACAATGCAAAAGCCTCACTAAAAAGATGTAAACAAGCCTTCTATGAATATGGTAATAAGCCGAGTAGGATGCTAGCGAGGGCATTAAGAGAAACGAGGACCCAAAATCATATAGATGGCATCAAAACAACAGGGGATAGGATAGTGAAATCCTCACAAGAAATTGCAAAAGTATTTAAAAATTACTATACGAACCTATATCAACTAAAAGAAGAGCGGGATACAGGAAAGATTAGTAGGCAGGAGGAGAAGATAAAGGAATATATAGAGAAGTCAGGAATGCCGAAATTAGCAGAGGAAATTGGGAGAAACATGGAAGGGACGATTACGGCTGAGGAATTCACAAATACCCTTAAATTACTAAAATCAGGTAAAGCCCCCGGTCCCGACGGGTTTACCCTTTTTTACTACCGGACCTATGCAGAAAAACTAATGCCAAGATTTCTAAAAGCATATAACGCGATAAGAGAAGGACAGGGGATACCGGATGAAGCCCTTATGGCACATATTGCGGTTATACCTAAGGAGGGAAAAGATTTAACACTATGCTCAAATTATCGCCCTATATCGCTACTAAACGTTGACTTGAAGATCTTTACAAAAATCCTAGCAAATAGAATATTACCACATATCCCTGATTTGATACACCAAGACCAGGTGGGATTTACCCCAGGAAGGGAAGGCAGGGAAAATACGATGCGGGTGATTAACGCGATCCATCTCTCCCAGGTATCTAAGAAAGCGCTAGTTCTGGTATCTACCGACGCTGAAAAAGCGTTTGATAGGGTGGACTGGAAATTTTTAAAAGCAATTATAAAATATATTGGTCTGGGGGAGGGGATGCAAAGATGGGTTATGAGCCTATATTCACAGCCGAAAGCTAGAATAAAGATAAACGAGATTATGTCGGAACCCTTTGAGATACGGAATGGGACGCGGCAAGGCTGCCCTCTGTCACCAATTATTTTTATTTTGACACTTGAACCCTTTTTGAGGACGATAAGGCTGAATACCGACATCAGAGGTATTTGTGTAAAGGGAGGAGTATACAAATTAGCAGCTTTTGCGGATGATTTGATGTTTTCTCTTACGGAACCTATTTTATCTCTTCCCCCATTGCTGGCTGAGATTGCTAAATATGGCGTGCTTTCAAACTTCAAAGTAAACTATGACAAGTCGGAGGCAATGGGGGTAGAGATGAATGTGGTACAACAACGACAATTGGCCGCTTTTTTCCCATTCAAATGGACAAATTCTCATATCGGATATCTGGGGACTAAAATCCCGAAGAAACTAAATAGAATCTTAGAGCTAAATTTAGCACTGTTGACGAGGCAAATAAAACGTGACCTACAGAAATGGGATAAGGAGGTTTTTACCTGGTTTGGCAGGGTCAATATTATAAAGATGAATGCAATGCCTAGGATATTATATCTATTACAGACACTCCCTACCAGTATACCTCAAGGTTTTTTGAAAGAGATTAGAACGAAGTTTGCGGGATTTATTTGGGCAGGGAAACCAGCCAGAGTCAGGAGAGATCTTAACCCTACCAAAAGAAAAAGGGGGCATAGGTTTTCCAGACCCACTCGCATACTACGAGGCTGTGCATTTGTCAAGAGTTCTTGATTGGTGTGTTACTCCGAAGGTCAAACCATGGATCCTCTTAGAACAGGCAATGATAGAAATACCATTGGAAGGACTAATTTGGCTTTCTAGATCCATTCTACCACAATCAGTTAAAAAGCACCCAACGATAGGGACGACAATTAGGGTGGTGAAAAAAGTATTTAGAAAATCAAATGATGAAACAGAAGCAAATCCTCTGACTCCGGTCCTGGGAAACCCGGCATTTATGCCAGGTTTGAACGACCCAGGGTTCGGGAATTTAAAAAGACAAGGCAAAACTAGACTGATTCACTTTCAGAAGGAAAATCGGGTAATGACATGGGAGGAAATTGAAAGTGAACTAGCAGAGGACCTAGAGCCATACAGGAGAAGACAGCTAAGGGTTTTTTTGCGATCAATACAGGGTCAGACAACGGTGAGGATGAGATTGTCGGAATTTGAGAAATTGTGTCTCAAGGGAGAAGCGGTGAGACATTCGTTATCACTGTTTTATTCCCTGGTTAATGAACTTAAAGCTCCACAAGAAATAGGCTTTATACATACTTGGGAGAGAGACCTAGGGGTAACTTTTACAGAGAACCAGAGGGAATTTTTTTTTGAATTCAATCATAAAGCCTCTCTAGCATCCAAATACCAGGAGGGAGGATATAAGATCCTGAGCAGGTGGTATAGGACCCCGGAAGTTTTAAATCAAATTTTTCCACAAACGTCTAATCTTTGTTGGCGATGTCTAAAAGAAGAGGGAACTCTGATACATATTTTCTGGAACTGTGAAGGAGTGAAAGAATTCTGGAAGATGGTGTCAGAGGAAATAGAGATAACTGAAATGTCTCTTGGAGAGAACCCAGCGGTCTACCTGCTGTTGGATATCCCGATATCAGTAGTAAATTATAAAAAATCTTTGGTAAGACATTTACTAATAACAGCTAGAGCATGCATTCCAGCCTTATGGAAGAGCATGTGTTCACCAAGTAGACCACAATGGCATGAAAAAATTAGGGAAATCCAATGTATGGAGAATCTCACGATGGCTTTGAGGGAACAGGAGGAGAAGTATAGGGAGATATGGGCCCCCTATGACAGTTATAGGGAACGAGGGGAGTAGGCGGGGGGGTGGGGGGAGGGGAGAGGGGGAGAGGGAGGAACTGAAATTATTATTATTTTTTTTTTTTTTTGTCCGGGCTCGGGAAGGCTTTTGGACAAGGGGTCCGGACGTTGGGGTGGGTGAGGGGGAGACTGGGATTCTCAATTTCTCAAACAGGGAGAGGACATGTTAAATGTCCTGGGGGAATAGGAAATAAGAAGAGAGAGGAATTAGTTTTGGATCTATATGGTAGTATACGTGTTAGAAGCAATTAAGATTAGAGATAGGTCAGGAACAAGTACAATGTATAGTGGTTTGACTGTTGGCTTTTATTTTCTGATATGATAATGTCCCTGTTTTTGTGGAATTGTGAAATGAGGAAAAATGAAAAATAAAGAATTTGAAAAAAAAAATAACCGAGTACTTCAGACGCTCAGATTCACCATTTGTTTTGTTTGGGGGCAAAAGAAAGGGCCATCCAGCCTCAAGGGGTACGATAGCCAGATGGTTAAAGCTAGCCATCAGGGAGACCTATTTGCATGCAAAGATTGTCCCACCAGATGGGATCTGTGCTCATTCTACACGAGCGCTTGCGACCTCATGGGCAGAGAGAGCTGGTGCCACCCCGGAACAAATCTGCAAGGCGGCGACGTGGTCAAGCTTTAACACGTTTGTACGGCATTATAGGTTGGACCTTATTTCTGGAAATGAAAAAAATGTAGCGCCAACCTATGTGAAGAGATATATCCACAAAGTGGCCCCAAATGGACAAACACCCAATGAGGGGATATGTCCAAGAACTTAACTGGGTACACAGTGGAAAGAAGGATCATATATGCCACGAACAAAAAATATATGTTCAAGGCTAAATATGAAAGTGTGAAAATACAAGGTGAAATAAACAATTAATAAGTCCTATAAATCTGTGCGGCCACAGATATAATTGCACACAAGTGAAATAGTCCCATATATATGTATAAGGGTGGTTCCTTATGGTACATTCATAGCACGTGACAGTGTTCAAATATTCCCCTCAGTTGAAAGACAACACATCTTCACACGAAAAGACCAAAACTCTTCTTATGGACATTCCTTGGTAAGTTAAAAGATAAATACTCTTACCGGCTCCCGTTGACCCACATCTCACCATACGGTGGGTAGGTCTCCAAGGCTTATATGGGCTCAGATACCCTCCAACCGCACCGATGAAGGAAAAATCCTGACTCTGATGTTCCGGAAGTGCTGGCCCCAGGAGCGTCCGTGAGATGGTGTGGAGTGAACACTCCAAATTTCAGAGGGAAAAAAAGGAAAAAGAACACCTCCTCATAGTGTAGAAAATGTAATAGATCTCTCAAAAGATATAAAAATATTTCACAGCAGGGAGAGAGTCCAAACAGGTACAAATGTATATATAAAAAAATTCCAAAAGGATAAAAGGTTCCACACTTAAGTCACCACAGCAGGTCAAATCACCACAGCAAATCGAGAAAATCAGAGATCAATAGCGTAGTGAAAGTGATTGGAGTCCAGTGTACCCGACCGGTTTCGTCCTCACAGACTTCTACTGGGGCATGAAACTGGACTCCCCCACCTTCCCACGCCTATAAATAACCCCCATAATTGCCTACCTGTCATCCATGCATGCCACGCCGTTCCCATCCGGCGTGCGTTCCACAGCCTCTATTTTCCCCTTCCTGCGTTCCACGCAGCGGAAGTGAGACACGATGGTCAGACGAATCATAAGGGGGAATCATACAAACATCCCCTCCTCCTGTCTCACATGTGTCCCTCTGTCCAATGTGAGGGAGTGTGAGTAGATAGCCCCGCCTTACACCCACGTCCAATCGGAGTCCAAGGCTCAGCCCAATGCTGTCCATAGCTGAACTCGTCATCACAGGGGGCGGCGATGACGGAAGCGCCGGTGTCATGTGACCGCTGCATGCGTGTCACCAACGTCAAAACATAATGACGCCGTGCGCTCCATCATAAGCATCCCAGGATTCATTGGGAAAAAAGGGTATTAGCGCAGTAGCATTAACCCTTGGCTGTGGAGCAAATGCATTAAATCCCATAAGGACAATAGCTATACACAGTGTCCTATAGGTACAAAGGCCAGGGCTGGCGTGTGCATGTTGGAATATAGGTGTGCAACATCCAACAACTAAATTAATAAGTGGATGGGTGAAAATCATGGGGAAACAGAAAAAATGTTGGATAATATACATAAAAAGCTCAATCAGAGCAAATGTTCAAAAAAAGACTGACTGAAAGATTATATTAAACTATTTATTAAACTATTAAGACTGATTAATGAATGAGTTCACGTCCCATTCCACGTTAAGGCCGTGGGGCGTGTAACTCTTGAGCTGGTAGATCCAAAACGCCTCCAATTTTGACACCCCACGGGTACCTGGTTCACCCCGCCAGTGAGGGACAAAATGGTCAATAATTTGGAACGTGGTCCCTTCCACTTTTTTATATAGGTTGGACCTTATTTCTGCCAAGGACCAAGCATTCGGCAGAAAGGTCCTACAAGCTGTTGTCCCGCCCTAAGGTGGTAAGTCTCTGGTATCCTCTTGAGGTGCTGTCCTGAAAGACGCTCTGGGAAAAAGCAAGTTAGGCTTACCGGTAACTTGTTTTCCAAAAGTCTTTCAGGACAGCAGCAACCCGCCCGCTTGAGATACTTGTTAAATATGCCATGCTGTGATGTGACTAACCTATGTGTTTATATGTTCCAGCCGGGGCCGGAGGTTTCTCGGTAACAACTGAGGTGTGCTGGGAGGAGCCTCCCTTTAAAGTTTGAAGTGAAGGTGTTTCCTGTTGGAGAGGGAGGAGCCACTATCTCTCGAGGTGCTGTCCTGAAAGACTTCTGGAAAACAAGTTACCGGTAAGCCTAACTTGCTTTTTCTGAGGCTATCAACAGCGCTCTTTATCGCCCACGCGAACTCTTCAAGCTGGTCACTCAGACCATGAATCCAGGATGTCTTGAAGCCCCCAATTCGGATACCCAAGAATTTTGCAATGAATTATCAGATTACTTCATTAATAAAATCGAGGGAATCCGGGAAAGCATTCAGCAAAACCCCCCCCCAACCCCCCCCCCCATAATTATCCATACAATACCTGCAGTAATTTACCACAATTAGGTAAGTTTACGCTGGAACCCATCTCTATCCATGCCACAAAGAATAACTTTGCGTAACGGCACTGCGCCAAATGATATCATCCCCACTAAACTGCTGAAGGAATGCGCTGACATCTTGGCACCTCCTATCACGCAGCTTATCAACCAATCATTCAAGGAAGGCATAGTGCCCTCCCAGTTGAAAGAGGGCATAATCCGAAAGAGGGCATAATCCGACCTATCTTAAAGAAACCCACCCTAGACCCCAAGGACCCAATTCACCGCCGTCCCATAACAGGCCTAAACGTTCTCTCAAAGGTAATGGAAAAAGTAGTGGTACAACAGCTGCAACAGCATCTAGATACCCACAACCTACTTGATCCATTTCAATCGGGCTTCCGTCCTGGACACGGGACGGAAACAGTATTGCTCAAAATATGGGACGACGCTCTCGAGGCAGCAGACGAAGGAGAATCTTGTCTTCTGGTTCTGTTGGACCTAAGTGCAGCCTTCGACACCGTAGACCACAAGCTACTTTTGACTCGGCTAGCTGAAGTAGCCAGAGGCGATTTATCTTGGTTCTCCTCCTTTTTTTTTTTTTTGGACAACCGATCGCAAACAGTGAAATTAGGACCTTTCACCTCTGAGAAACGCACATTATCGTGCAGAGTCCCTCAAGGATCGCCTCTGTCGCCGGTGCTATTCAACATCTATCTTCGTCCGCTTTTTGAAATCATCAGCAGCCAAAAACTGCTTTCATTCATATGCAGACAACACGCAACTATATTTCCGCATTTGCAATAAAAAGGATCACCACCTCAATCTAGAGACATGCCTCTCTTTGATAGAGAACTGGATGACAAAGAGTTATCTTAAACTCAACGGAGCAAAAACAGAACTTCTCCTGTTTCACGCCAAGCGTATGAAACAACCTGCAACAACTTGGACCCCCCCGCCCATTCTGGGCAAAATCATCACCCTTAGCACCAAAGTCAAAAGTCTTGGGGTCATCTTCGACTCCTACATGACAATGGATGCACAAATAGGGTCAGTAGTCAGCGGATCTCACCATCTGCTGCGCCTACTACGCAGACTTACTCCTTTCATTCCCAAAGAAGACATAGCAGTCGTGGTGGGAGCAATTGTAAACTCCAGACTGGATTATGCAAATGCCCTTTACCTCGGACTCCCAAAGTACCAAATCGCTCGTCTGCAAGTCATTCAAAATACGGCCGCCAGACTTGTGACTGGGAAAAAAACTCTGGCAATCAATCTCACCTTCATTGGTTGCCAGTAAAAGACAGAATTGCTTTTAAAGCACTCTGTCTAACGCATAGATGTATCCATGGGAATGCTCCCCATTATCTATGCGAAAAAATAAAAGCTCATAATCCCAATCGCGTTTTGCGATCCACCAATCAAAATCTTCTTCAGATACCGAAAGCCAACTACAAATCCAAAGGAGAAAGGAGATAGGCGGTCCAGGGTCCCAGACTATGGAACGCTTTACCAACCAGCATTCGGTTGGAGGAGAACCACTTGGCATTCAGGAGAAAGATCAAAACGCATCTCTTTTGATACCAAAGGAGACAGGAACAACAAGCGCCCAGAGGCGATTAAGTTTGCATGTGCCACGCTATATAAGTTATTCATTCATTTAAGAAGGGCCTGGATTCTTTCCTAAATGCACATAATATAACTGAGTACTAAGATGTGTAGTTAAGTTGATCCAGGGTAAATCCGATTGCCTCTCCTGGGATCCGGAAAGAATTTGTAGAAAATTGGATCATTGCTCTGCTGGGGTTTTTTGCCTTCCTCTGGATATGGAGTTGGGTATATGTGATGTACTGTGTTTTTATTTTGTTTGTTTGTTTTTTTATGGTTGAACTGGATGGACTTTTTTCAACCTGACTAACTATGTCTCATTGGACAACTGTTCTGTCCATCACAGGAGGCGGGACTTTCAATTAACCACTTAAAGACCTTAGGTGTTTTTCAGATTTGGTGTTTGCAAAACTAAAACAGTTTTTTTCTGCTAGAAAATTAATTAAAACCCCCAAACATTATATATTTTTTTTCTAACACCCTAGAGAATAAAATAGTGGTCATTGCAATACTTTTTGTCACACCGTATTTGCGCAGCGGTCTTACAAGCGCACTTTTTTCCCTGGATCGTCTTTCAGGACAGCCACCTTAGAGAGAGATCCCGGCTCTTCCCCTCTCAGGAAACACTGCCTTCATTAAGGTATTTAATCCTCCTCCTCCCACTGGCCCTTCAGTTATGGTGTTTCCTCCGGTGAGGAAACACCGCTGTGGAACCTGGGCCGATGGCTGGGGAAGCTGAGGCAATGTTTGGGCATTTTTAGGAAGATAAGGATCTTCTGCCTAAAATTGATACATTTAAATTTGGCACTCAGCCCGGCTAGAGAGTTGGTTACCTGCAAGCGCTCGTGTGCATCTCAGCGTCTCTTTGGGGAAAAGTGTAAGCTGGGAGGTCCGTTTTTTTTTCTTCCGCCTAGGGTGGCGCTGTGGGCTGTCCCAGGCCCTCCTGCCTTCCAGCCAGCATGGAGCTTGCTGGTCCGGACAATGGGCGACGTCAGTTCTGGTTGGGCGGGACAGCTACACGAGGCCGCGTCTTACGGTTCCGGACGCGGCCTAGGAAAGCGGACCAGGCACTCTGGCTGGTGCAGTCTCTCAAGTCTGACGTGTCAGCAGCAGGGAGACGACGGACCACCGTTCCACTGAGCAGCAATGTCGGAGACAGAGGTCTCGAGGACAGCTCCATCCGAGGAAAGCACCAGCCAGTCGCAGGTAAGCGGAACCCTGGGGTGGTGTTCACCTGCCTGTACCCCGTTAGCTCCACGGGTGTTCTTCCCTCCCTGGTGGTCGGTGGGAATAGGAGTTTCTGGGACCCTGGTGGTGGTTGGTCCTGGGGGGGCACTCCTGGTGATCCCTGTGCGTAACACTGGTGGGCCCAGCTAATGTACTGCTGTCTTTGTTTGCTTCTCTTTCAGAAAGCCGCAAGTAAATCAGCCCATGGGTCTAAAAGGAGGTGCCCTCTGTGCAGGTCAACACTAGGGGAATCCTGGTCAAAAACGCTCTGTAAGCGTTGTATTGAGGGTGTTTTAAGGGAACAGACAGCAGAACAGGGGGCAGATCTGGCGGCGGCAGTTAAGGAGATTTCTAGTACCTTTCAGTCTTTTCAAGCTCTTTTTTTCCTCTTCAATTGCCCCAAAGCAATGCCCCCACCAGCGCAGCAGGTTGTTTCACCTAACCTAGCGGATTTTCTCCCTAGTAGTGGTGAGAAGCCGGAGGGTCTGGCAGAGGATGCTGAGGAAGAAGCGGGTAGCGCCATTTCAGATTCTCAGGGAGAATCAGATACAGAGGGGGGTAGACGGGGAGTCCACAAAATCCTCAAGGTACAAACTTTCACTAGAGGAGGTGGAAGAGCTTGGACGCCATCCACACCACTGTAGGTATCCAGGAGGAAAAGAAAGTGTTGTCATTATATGATCAAATGTACAGGGGTCTGGAAGAACAGAGAGGTTTTTCCAGTCCATGACGTATTGGTCAGTGCCATTAGGAAGGAATGGCAAGACCCGGAGAGGAAGCCTTTTTTCTCTAATGCACTGAAAAGAAGGTTTCCTTTTGCAGGGGAAGATAATTTTAGTTTGGAATAAAACTCCCAAACTATATTCAGCATTTTCCCAAGTGTCCAGACATACAGATCTGGCCTTCGAGGATATGGGGGTACTCTCTGACCCTATGGATAAAAGGATGGATTCCCTTTTGAAAAAGTCCTGGGAGTCGTCGCAGACGAAGCTTAAACCCGCCATGGCGGCCACAGTGGTGGCCCGCAATATGGAGTTCTGGCTCACTCAGAACAAGGCGCATATTGAAGCCGGTACAGCAAAGGAGACTATCCTTGCTGCTTTTCCCACGCTTCTTAAAGGGGTGGCCTATCTGGCAGACGCCTCGGCCGAATCAGTGCGCATGTCGGCAAGATCTTCAGCCCTGACCAATTCAGCAAGGAGAGCCTTGTGGCTTAAAACGTGGCAGGGGGACGGTGCATCCAAGATTAAGCTCTTTGGTATACCTCTCACTGGAGATTTATTGTTTGGGCCTGACCTGGAAGCCGTCCTGGATAGGACGGCTGACAAAAAGAAAGCCTTTCCCATTAAAAGGACATTTTGGGCAACAGGCGAAAAAAATTAAATTTCACAGGAAATCTGAAACCCCTAAAACAGGTCACCAGAAGAAAGTCTGGGGACAAAAGGGGAAAGGGCGTGGAGCTGCAATTTTTTTGCCCTCCTGAACAGCCCAAAAAGACCCAGTGACACGGTAACGATGGGAGGAAGGTTGGGGGCCTTCCTTCCACAGTGGGAGATGATCACCTCAAATCAATTTGTTTTGGGGATCATCAGACGGGGCTACAGGTTGGAATTCTCAAATCCCCCACCACTCAGGTTTTTGGTTACCAACCTACCAGTGTTTGCGGAAAAAGCCTCTGCTCTCCTTTCCTCTTTACAGGAGTTGGAAGAGCAGGAGGTGATTGTCCAGGTCCCAAATCCAGAGACAGGCAGAGGCTTTTACTCCCACGGGAAAAAGCCATCAGGAAAATTCAGGCTCATCCTGAATCTGAAGCCTCTGAATGTCTCCGTCAAGTACAGGAGGTTCAGAATGGACTCGATCTATTCGGTCAGAGCGCTCCTTCCGCCAAACTGCTTCATGGCATCGATCGATTTAAAAGATGCGTATCTACACATTCCCATAGCCGAGGACCATCAAAAGTTCCTAACGCTAGCAGTAAGGACTGGGAAACGGGTACTGCATTGGCAGTTCAGAGCACTCCCCTTCGGGCTATCATCTTCCCCCCGAATCTTCACAAAAGTGATGGCAGAAGTCCTGGCATTTCTGCGACTCAAGGGGCTCTCAATAGTTGCATATCTAGACGATCTTCTCTTGTTTGCTCCTTCAGCGGAACAATTGGTTCAGGATCTTCAGGTAGCGAGAGACATCCTGGAAAATGTAGGATGGCTTTTAAACCTAGAAAAGTCCAGTTTAGTCCCAGCCCAGAGAGTCACCTTCCTGGGCTATGTGGTTGGCTCGTTAGGTCCTAAAGGTAGACAAGGCCATGTTACGTTTGCAGAGCAGCAGTCAGGTTTCAGTCAGGGAGGCCATGTCAGGTTTGGGATTACTGACATCCACACTTCCAGCAGTTCATTGGGCGGGACTGCACTTTCGTCCTCTTCAGTTATTCATTCTGAAGGTTTGGGACCACAGTCGGACCTCTTTGGATGCCTTAATCTCCATCCCAAAACAGGTCAAATGGTCACTCTGGTGGTGGAGAAAGGGAGCAAATCTGTCCCAGGGTCTCGAATGGATTCTGCCAGTGGCCAAGACAGTCACAACCGATGCCAGCGGATCAGGTTGGGGAGCGCACTTGGGTCCCAGGTGGGTACAAGGTACCTGGAGGAAAGAAGACGCTCAAAGATCCTCCAATTGGAGGGAGCTGAGAGCAGTAGAACTAGCACTCAGATCCTTTCAGGGGGAACTTCAGGGGCAGCATGTGCGAATCCGTTCGGACAATTCCCCAGCAGTAGCCTACATCAACAGGCAGGGGGGTACAAGAAGTTGCTCCCTGTGGCTTCTGGCAGAAGCCATCCTGAAGTGGGCCGAACTCAATGTATTGTCCCTGTCGGCAACTCACTTGAAAGGAGATCAGAACCAAACAGCGGACTTCCTCAGCAGAACAACTCTGAGGGAAGGCGACTGGATCTTAAACCAGGACGTATTCAACATGGTTGTTCAGAGTTCAGGGGAATGCCATGCATAGACCTCTTTGCCTCGAAACAAAATACCAAGACAGGTCTTTTCTCCCTAAACAGATGGGACGGGGCGCTGGGAATAGACGCACTGGCTCAGACATGGGCATTTTCAAAGTGCTATGCCTTCCCCCCCCTCCGGTACTGATTCCTGCGGTGTTGAGGAAGCTTCAGGGGGAGAATACGACCCTCATTTTGATTGGCCCAGGAGACCGTGGTTCTCCATTCTAAAAAACCTGGCAATAGAACCTCCTTGGATTCTTCCGGCTCAGACCAACCTTTTCACTCAGGGTCCAATCTGCTGCCCTCACGTGGACAGGTGGAACTTGGCACCCTGGCTTCTGAGGAGTCATTGTTGAGGGGCAGGGGCTTTTCTGAGCGTCTGATCCCGACTCTCCTAAATTGTAGAAAAGTGTAGACTCAAAACATCTATTGTAAAGTGTGGAAACGGTTTAATAGCTGGTGCTCAGAAGGCTCCTTTGACGTACACAGTTCAGTGGCAGTGCTAGAATTCCTACAGTCAGGAGGAATTCTAGCTCTGCGTTGAGCGTTTTTTTAGAAACCGCTAGCGCTAGACCCTTGGATAGCAAGATTCTTTAAAGGTCTAAGTAGACAGAGGCCAGTTAGAACCTCTTTTCTCCCAGTTTGGGACCTCTCCTTAGTTTTGCAGGCTCTTACAAAAGAACCTTTTGAACCATTGGAGTCCTGCTCTTTAAAATTACCCTCAAAACTGCGTTTTTGGTGGCAATTACCACGGCAGGGTGAGCAAGCTTACTCGAAGCCCTTTCTATTAGGGCTCCTTATTTTCAAATTTTTCTGGATCGGGTGATTTTTAAAACTGATCCGGCCTTCTTGCCAAAGGTGCTTCAAAATTTCATAGAGGCCAAGAAATCATCTTGCCTACTTTTTGTTCTAATCCTGTGAGGGAACGGAAACGTACATTCCATAATTTAGATGTTAGGAGGTGCATCCTCCAGTATTTAGAATGCACTAGAGGCGATTCAGTTCGCATGTGCCGCGCTATATAAGTTTTTCATTCATTCATTCATTCATTCATTCATTCACTAGACAATTTAGGAAGTCTGAGTCCCTTTTTGTATTTTCGGGGTCTAGGAAAGGATCCAGAGCCTCCAGACGAACTATAGCCAGATGGCTTAAATCGGCTATTGTTCAAGCTTATGTGATAGGAGGGTCAGACCCCCCAGATGGGATCAGGGCACATTCCACTAGAGCAGCTGCAGCTTCTCAGGCGGAATGGGCTGGTGCTTCTCCGGAGCAAATTTGTAGGGCTGCAACGTGGTCCAGCTTCAACATGTTTGTCAAGCACTACAGATTGGATCTGCTGTCAGCCAAAGACCAAGCATTTGGTCGTAAAGTTCTGCAAGCAGTAGTCCCACCCTAAGGTAAGGTGCTCGCTTATCCTCTCTAAGGTGGCTGTCCTGAAAGACGATCCAGGGAAAAATTGATTTACTTACCGGTAACGTCCTTTTCCAGGAGTCTTTCAGGACAGCACCGGTACCCACCCCATAAGACCGTCAGGTAAGACTAAGATGTTTGTGTTGTATGACGTGTTCTTGTGTCTCCTCAGTTGGCCGGAGGTGCTCGTGAAAAACTGAAGGGCCAGTGGGAGGAGGAGGATTAAATACCTTAATGAAGGCGGTGTTTCCTGAGAGGGGAGGAGCTGGGATCTCTCTCTAAGGTGGCTGTCCTGAAAGACTCCTGGAAAAGGACGTTACCGGTAAGTAACTCCATTTTTTGGAAAAAAAATCACTTTTTTGAATTAAATAAGACAACAATAAATTTGGCCCAATTTTTTTTTATATATTGTGAAAGATAATGTT
The DNA here is from genome assembly GCF_905171775.1 of Rana temporaria. Classification (NCBI taxonomy): domain Eukaryota; kingdom Metazoa; phylum Chordata; class Amphibia; order Anura; family Ranidae; genus Rana; species Rana temporaria. The sequence continues at coordinate 377,873,867 of NC_053489.1, forward strand.
ACGCCGAGTAAAATGATACCCAACATGTCACACTTAAATTGCCCCCGCTCGTGGCATGGCGTCAAACATTTACCCTTAAAGGGTCACTAAAGGAAATTTTTTTTTTTGCTGACATGACTCTTTTACAGGGTATAGAGACATAAAAGTTAACTGATTCCTTTTAAAAATGATTACAAATGGATAATCAATCATATAATGTGCCTGCAGTTTAGTTTCACTCTTAAACTGGTTTCATGTTCCTGTGAACGAGAGAGACACACAGAACAAAAACAAACAAATCCAGGGCAGTGTTTTGTTTTTAAAATGAATCTGATTGGTTCTGTTGAGTTTTAGACACACAGTAATGACAGCTCAGACCTACAGTGAAAAGATCCCAGTATGATGGTTATAAGGAAAAAGACAACCAGGAAGTGTGGAGATCACAGCAGAATTACAGCCACTTCAAAGCAAAAACGAACAATAAGGACATGAAACCAGTACTGCAGTAAGGTAAAGGAAGCTATTTAGCTAAAAAAAAAATTCCTTTAGTGATCCTTTAAAAATCTCGATAGGTGACGTTTAAAAAAATTCTATAGGTTGCATTTTCCCAAGGCGTCTTCCAGGACAGCCCTTGAGAGATGGAGCTCCTCCCTGGACAGGAAACACATCACCCCCAGCTCTTTAAAAGGCGGTCCCTCAGGCATCTTGTCAGTTTTATGTGTTTCCTCAGACGGAGGAGACATGTCACCACGAGGAACCGTCTTTTTTTACAGGGGGATGGATCAGGGAGAGTATCCATCTCTAAATGGCTGGGGAAGACAGCTGGGCTGGTTGTTCCCCCTAGCTTAAAAATCTCTCCGTTTGTGTGGCCACGGGTTCCCTCCGCTTGAGCATGGAGTTTCCCGTTCCTCCTTTCCTCCGGTGCCCGGCAAGGGAGTGGGCAGTGATGGCGTTCATGGCGGCGGTGTCTGGCAGGCGGGAGAAGCTCTCCTTACGGTGGACGCCGTGACCCGGAAGTCGCTGGGCGTAATCTCCGGGCCAGATGCGCGTCATCACTGTGCGCCGGAAGCTCAGGTTCCGGTTTCCTGGCGCGGGATTTGAAGGAAGGCCGAGTCGGCGTGTTATAAGGCAGCAAGCGTGGGCTATACTCTGCCTATACACGGAAGCAGCATGGATGCTGCACAAGGGGAGTCCGGCGCCGGCTCTTCACAGGTAGGCTGGCTGTGCCAGAACCTTTTTTCCTGTGTTTTCACCTGTATTTAAAGGGAGCTAGATAGGTCTGTTAGTCCTATATTTTAGCTCAGTGGGCACCTTAGAACAGGGGAGGAGGGGGCTCTTGCCTATGCATAACACTAAAGGTAGCTCTCTCTTTTTTCTGTCAGAGAATCAAAGGAAGTTAAAAACCCTTCTAAAGATAAAAAGAAATGTGCCACATGTAATGCAAGGCTTGCTTCTGGATATACCAAAAGTTTATGCGGTCCCTGTATTGCTACTGTGGTGAATAGCGAAGAAGATTCCCCACTCAATAAATTTCTGGGTTCGTTTAAAGATGAAATGCAAGCCACCTTTCAATCGTTCAGAAAACTCATTGCTGACACTCAGATTCCAGGTTCAACTGCGAGACAGCAGGAGGTGCCCACATCTCCTATTCTGGTAGCATCAGGAACAGGTGATCCTGTAGAGAATGAGGAGATCTCCCTTAAATTCTGATTCAGATTCTTCCCATCCAGATTCTGCGCAAGAAAATGATCAGGATGACTCCTGCACCCCCACTAGATTCAAACTCTC